>NW_019174497.1:1479602-1913887 GCF_002260705.1 Seriola dumerili | reverse complement strand
TCCGGCATTACCATCAGTTTGTGTTGTTATTTTCTATAAAATAAATGGAGTATCTGTGGTACTTCAAATAAACACATGTGAAGACTTTTTATTACTCTTTTTTGCAAATCAACAGGTGGTGCCAAAGCCAAACGAAGGGCAGCTACAACAAATTATCATTGTAATCTCCACAATAATACTGGTTGTCACCCTGGCCCATATCATTTCCTGTTATAGACTAACCTCGGCCCCCCATCTCAGAAAGGAAAGTTGATGTGGCCCCCACTGAAAAAAGTTTGGGGACCGCTGGTTTAGATGGTTTCTGTAATTCGGGTAATTCATTCACACTAAGGGAATTACTATTCAACTAGTCAAATTATTTGTTTCCCCCTGTAGAGAGAGGTGGACTATCTATACATTGACTAGTGCTACAAGCCTGGCCCACTCGTGAATTTATTTTCAGAGGAAATTCAAAGTATGAGAAAATGTTAGAATGCAATAAGATCTCTTAAATCCTTTATATGTGGCACTTCATTTCAAGTGGTTCTTTCATGAGACTCATTGTTACTACTTGTCTGACTTAAGTATTCTCCCTGAGTTAGTCATGTGTTGAAAGCCCATAGCAGAATACAGATCAGCAAGAAGACAAATCATCTTTATCCCTAGGCAGTAATGAACAGCAGACAGAAGAGTTTTGCACTCTGAGGTCACATTTTCCTTAAGTTTGCATTTGCCGATTGAGTCATTTGCTGATGTGCTGCCTTGAAGACAAGCATTCCATTATTTACACAGGTTGGACCCTAAACAGTGGGCTATGGTGCGGGAGTAATGCTTTTACCTAGAAAACGAGTCCAATTAATATTCTGCAGCATACTTAACAGAAGAAGCTAAGTAGAAAATTGGAGTGTTCATGTGCAAATCCAGTTGTTAAAAAAAGTGTTAATGCTCAAATGTAATTATGAATTTCAAACAAAAGAGTTGAAATACGGACTTGGTCCCCTAAACTCTCATCTGTTCACTATTTATCAGAGAAGTCAATTTCATGGCTAATAGGTTCATTACTGTGGTCATGCTTGAAGGGCCTTCTCTGATAAAACTCACTCAGGAGTTGAGAGCTAAGCCACTGGAGCACAGGTCTTAATAAGGTTCTCTCTTTGTCTCTTTGCTTCTCTTTCTCATGGCAATACTACTCCGAAGTTAAACTTTGACCCTGTTCTTCATACACCTCCTCTATTTGAGACTGATGTGACTGCTGTGTATGGGCCGCATCCAATGACACAGGAGAAATCTCCTTGTGTAGAAAGGGGCACAGATTTGCCTCAGCTGCTCTATTCACTACAGACAATTCATCTGCTGTTCTGGGGGGAGAGAGTTTCTGCAAAGGTCCACCTAGACAAGACGGGTCTGTGCTGCATACTAATGACAGCCGACTGTTTCTACCACACAGCCTTGTCATCCTGCATTCCAGCCATGTTCTCATGCTGTCACACTGCGGTGGAGATGGAGCGCTTTATGAGGCGATGCAGCGCCGTCTGCTTTGCTACGGCACATGCAGAGCCCCGACTTGTGTTTGAAATTGAATTCTTTATTGTCATGAAGATAGGCTCAGATTCAACCTGCGTTTTTTTTGTTGTTGTTTGTTTAGTTTTTTTTTTCAGCAAGTCCAACATACCACATCTCAATATCCTGATTCAGCAGAAACGATGACCTGACAGGGGCTGATGATTGTGAAAGCCTTCCGGCACTGCCTGCACTTCCACCTGTTTAATCCCACATGCATGTGCAAGGGGCATTAATGCCAGGTGCTCTTCCAAAAAATCTAATTTCACCTCCTGCTCTCTCTCCACCTGCATATTCTAATGTTAACGGCATCCACCACACAAGGTGCACTCACGTCTACAGCATGTTTATGCACATCTTGGCTGGGCTAGTGTTCTCCCTTTCATCTGTTCTAATCTAACTCTCCCATGTAATATTCACCAGAAGGCTCTGGGCTTATCCTAATGAACCATGAGGGCTAAATAATCCACTCTTTTGTTCCCAATCTGATTACTTCCTCATTTTTTCTCTCCGCTTAGATTTCCTGCGCTCTCTCTTTGTCATTCACATATTCAACCTTCCAAGGGCACTGTTCAAGATTTAACAGTGCATGCCAAGCACTACATGTACCTCCAAATACACACACACACATGCACAGATATAACTAATGGATCTCGTAACGTTGTGTTCAGGGTGAACAAATGAACAGTGGCTCGTGTGTTTGGACGCCATTTGTCTGAGCAGGATCAGCGCTCCTGTCTAATCCAGTATAACTGACCGGCCTCACCGGTCCGTATTGATTTTCAACTTAAGTGGAAGATAGATCCTCAGAAGAGAGACGGTATGAATATCTGTACCTGCCAGTGAGAGAGAATTAAGCATTTTTAAGCATTTGCTCTAAACTGTTAGAGAGACTTCAGCTGGAAGAGGTGAGATGACAGAAATTGAATCAATCCCTTAACACATCTATCTCTGTTTACCACACAGGCACAGTGGTAGCGTTGGACCAGGGTTTTGGTGTGAACGAAATCAACCAGAGGTCAAGTGCTTTGTAAGGAGATTCATGAAAACTAAACCTTCTGTTAGGTTTTCATTTGGGTAAACAAGAAAGGGGAAAGAGATAAAGCTGTAAGAGTTTGTGCTCCTTGGCAAATCAGCAATCAGCTCTATAAATAGCTCCCACAGACGGTCCTGGCCAATTATTTATGAATAATAATGGAATGACTTGCATGGAGACATGTCACAGTTCAAAACAACATCATCCATCTCTCCTTCCATCTCAGCTCTCATTGCCCAAGGGGAGGTGGTGGGAGTGGGAGTAATAAGAGAGCCCTCTGAAGTTCACGCAAATCCCGGAACACACGGGCGCGGGGCGGGCGGGGGTGTTAGAAGGTAAAAAAAAAAAAAAAAAAAAGAAAAAAAAAGGAAATGCAAAGCAGAAAAATATGTCATTTTGAGCAATGTGTGAGGTGAATGTAAACCACACTGACACTTCACACATCAACATCAACAGGAAGGAGAGACTCCAGAAATAGCAAGAAATCAAATGTCTTCATCAAACAGTGTGTCAGGGTCAAAAGAAATTCTGAGGTGAAATTATTTCTGGATCAAAGATGTATCTCTTTCCTGCTTCACTATCCAACTGCACCTCTGAATAAAGAGCTGTCAACTAACACATTGCTCTCTTTATCCCTGAACAACTGTCACACTAAAACACTGACACAAATGCTGATGTATTTAAATTATGTCCATGATGACATGAGTAGTATGGCTTTGGCTTGATTCAACAAAGCTATACAGTGGTGACACAAACAACTAAATGATATTTTCGGTAAGAAAAACAGCTGGTGGTAACAACTCCACGTGACGGTAATGCAACGTCCAGCTGTAGCGGTTTATTACAGAACTCTTATCATTAAAAGTGCTTTCTAAAGGATGCTGCCTCTGAGTATAATGACCTGAGCCACTGGAGCGTATCACATTTTGGGAATTGGACAAGCTTGGCCCATCATCAAACATTACTCAGCATCAGTGTTCAGTTTAGTGTAAATATCAACCACGGGGGCACACAGAAAAGCCAGTGCCATCCTGCTAGTGCTGCCTCATTTGCATTTATACAATGTAACACTGAAATATTATTGTGACAGGGGCGATGATGGTGAAGTCGGTTGTAGACCAAGTTATGGAAGTTTAAAAGTATACATGTATAAAAAAAAGAAAAAATGTAATAAATCAGATTCTAACTCTGCCCACAGTGTACATACAGTATGTACACTCAGTACAGTACATGTATGAACACTGTGGATGGTACAGCCTCTGTAATCCGTATTCAGAAAGCATGCAGCTCATGCCATTGAGCATATTGCATACCTCTGGCAGATTAGGTGTGTTCCTGTATATGAGCTGCACACTGGGATAGAAGACTTACAGATGGCACATATTGGCATAAATTCGTTTGACACAGACTCCATCTCTACTTCGCAAGGATATATGGCTTCTTCACATACAGTTTGGCTCAGAGCATTGATAATACCACTGAATAATGTGCAACAGTTTTAACTCTGACTTCTGTTTAGCCAATCGGGGACCCATGAGAGCAGAGCTCAGAGACTATGAATCGCTACAATTCCCACCTTTAATCCTAATTGCAGAAACCAATGGTTGTCTGAATAATCTCAATAATTTGCATAATATCTCCACTACTGCAGTTGCTGGATGAACGCCCGAAGGATCATCTCCATGCATTTTTCTCTTCCTCATTTTTACTCGCCCTTCACCCCCCCACCCCCTATCAGTCCTACATGTGGAATACACCTAAATCACAGCAATTCCCCCCTGAGTTCTCTTTGACTTTTCTGGGTCATGATGATAAGAGCCAACACTGAGCCTGTGTTTCTTATCTAGAGTTGAAAATGTCTTGCATGACATTTTGGCTTCCACTGAGAGTGACTTGTAAAATGAAGAAAAGGTGCACATGTGGATGTATTAGAGGTCTCAGCCTGTTCTCCATCAAAAGAAATTCTAATTCGTCTTACACTGGCCACAAAACATTCACTTTTAAGAGTCTATTTGCTCCTCAGCCAAGGTTATTATCCGGTGACAAGATCATTATAACAACACTAAAACAACTAGTCAAAAGGTACTTGGAGTAACTGGATGCAATCCATTTTTTTTTATTGTAGGAATGAGAATGAATGGAAACATTTTGATTAAATTCCGATTCTCAATTCTTCAATTCCCAATTTAAAAAAGACAGAAAAAGGACAATTTTCAGTCTCTTAGTTCAGTGTCCTGTGTCCTAGTTTACTTGTTTTTTAGTGCACCAAATTTCAATATGGCGGTTTAACTATCTGGTGCATCAAGGTCACTTTCTGAAAAAATAAAGGACAGACATGTGTCTGGGACTTTGCAGTTTCTTCATTTGAATCATTTGGAAGCATGCTGCAGTCTTCTGCCTGTATGAGAATAATGAAGTTCAATAGTGAAATTTACTGACCTGAATCAGTGGCTAAATGTCTTTTGTAAAACAGAAGTCAGTCTCCATGTTCTGGGGTAAACGGGATAAAAACCACAGTGCTCCGCTATGTTGTTACTCATGTTATCTCTCCAGCAGTGGAGAACAAAATTAAACAGATTGTAGACTGTAGACAAATTATTTTCTCTGCCTGATCAGAGCTGAAGTGTTGCTGTGTGTGTTCATTAGTCGGATTGTTTGCTAGGGCTGGAGTTGGCCACTCCACTTTGCTGATGTTAGTCTCCGGGCAAAGCCACAGTATTTTCACTGAGTTATGAAATCAAACATGCACCTACAATCAACATGACTTTATTAACAAAGAACAAAAATTTTTGGAATTTGTGAATCAATCTGGGAAGATATGAATTGTGATTCTGAAGCCCTACTTTATATTGTGTAATTTTAGAAATTTTATTGAGTCCAAATATTGTTCCAGAATAAGCTGCATCACTACAATGTGACCATCCATGCTGCCACAAAGTGGTTCAGATTGGCTGTGTTCGATACAGGAATAGATGACAGCACCTCCTCTTTGCTGCCTACACATAGTGTTTTTCTTGTAAATGGAAAATGTGCACCACCTGCTACAGAAGAGCAAGCCAGCAGTCTCTAAGCCAGGCCCAGACACACATCTCCTGGTCTTCTGAGTGTGTAGGCGGACAAACTCCTTTCCACTTGGTATCAGCCGGAATGTCTCCCTACATGTGTGTGAACTTCAGTGCCTTCTCCTTCAGGCAGCTTCCTTCCTATGTATGTCGCAATCATCTTCTGAAAGAGAGGGGCATATATCTGCATCACTTCTGGCCTCCAACCACGAACCACATTTCCAACCCAACGCAATGCAAGATCACAGGTGGAGAGGGAGACAAACAAAGCGGGAAAGAAAGAAAAACAGAGACCCAATGGGAGGGCAGCGAAACGGTGCAACAAAGAGATTGGGAGAGAACTTCGGTGCTACTGCAGTATCCTTAAAAAAATTGAGAAATGTTAAAACAAATATCATTATGCAACTGCCATTGTGGGATTTGGTTGCATAAAAAGTCAAAGACAGAGGAGGAATAAAGCACAGTTGTAATGTGCTATAAGACCAGATCCGAGTTGAGTGTGGGAGCGAGTTTTCCACCCTCTTAAAAATGACACCTTGTTATAATGCAGACAGATGGCCTGATATCGTCCATCCTGACCAGTTTTTTCCCTTTTCTTCCAAATGCACAACCCTACACTGGACTGACAGGGCCCTGTTGTTTGCCATCTGCTTGCCATGTTTGGCACCAGAGCATGTATTTCCTGTTTGAGATATCTCCTGTTGGGTACACCATTGATTACTCACTCTGACACTGCTGTCATGAAGACAGCTTATCACTCAATCAATCTAATCAGTTCAACATCTTATTCACATCTTTGTTATATATTCTTACCTCTATAGTTAATCAGTCTTGACATTTCAAATTGCTAAGAAAAACAACTTTGCTGCTCAATCGTTTCATTTTGAAGTTGCCCCCAAATTATTTTATTTCACGCAGAAGTGACTCTCAGTCTCTGCGTAATACAAAAAAATAGTTTGAATCGAGACCGAGCAGTTGTTATATGTTTGTTTTGCTAATGCTTCCCAGTGAATTTCTTACAGAGCCCAGCAGAAATCCAATCTCTAACGATCATCCAGCCAGCAAAAGAAATTACAGTCAATTTGTCAAGTGGAACCAAAATCTAATCTGTTGGTTTAATGATACGAGGCTCCTTTCTAGAGACCAACTAAAGAGCTTGTTTATAAGTCCCTGTGCCTTCATGGCTTATCACATCCAACATTTAAACACCCCCGAGAACATATCTATCAGTTTCAGAGCTGTCGTTGATATGGCCTTAGAATATCAATTATAGCTTCAGGGTATATTATTCTACAACAAGAAAAAGTACAGTTCATTTATTAAAGGTGTCCCATGTAATTTCACATTAGGTGAGGGTGACATTACATCACACTGTGAGGCGATCTAAATTTGTCAACCTTCATTGATTTTTCTATACCATTTATATTCCGTATTAATTATCCTTTTAATGTTTTTGCTTGTTTTCGGCCTTTGTGGGCAACGCTGCAAATCAATGAACAGGATTGCTTTGTGAAATATTGGATTTGCTTGATTATCTAATTTAATTTATTTTTGGATGAGCCAAAAAAAAAAAAAACATTCCCATGTGACAGTTTCACCACTGGTTTTCTGTAAAATTTACTATATCATCATGTATCGTGATAACACAATAAAAGTAATTAAAATGCTACATAAGATTTTTTGTGTATCGTTCATTTACTGTTCATTAACTGTTCATTAACTGTCAGTTTTCAAGCTTTAACGTATGTGTACTGACATGTAATTTGTTCCAATTGAGTGAAACACACACACTCTGGTCCTTAACTAAGTTGTCCCATTCACAGAAGTTGCTCCTACATTTGAGTGAAGACTGTGATGCAGTTGAATTTTACAAGAGAAGCCAACAGCCTTACCGTTCTCCTTTATTTTCCCATCTATGGTGTCGAATTGAAAATCTACCACAAGTTACTCCTGATTATCCACTCAGCCCAGCTCACTCGTTTCCTCCATTAAGCATTTACAAAGAGAGCGGCCTAGATATAGATAGATAGTGTGATACTGTTATAAGTGCAAAAGTATAAGTGGAACAAATGGCTGTTGTAATTATACATTGCAAATTATGAATTCAAACTGATGACATTTTTTCCATGTTCAAACAGTAGCTTGAATTTGGAATAAAAAGAGACCGCAGTTTGACCCACCACAATTTTACATCGCCCCCCTCTGAATTCAGTCTCACCCTGCCTGGCGAAAGTACGATCAATTCACATTTGTCAGAGATGAGTAAGCACCTGGGAGAATCAGCATCCTCCATGCTGATAGAGAGACTAATATAGAGAGGAGGCAAACATCTCTTAATGGAAAATGATCACTTAATAACTAGACACCACAGAGCGATCTGAGTATTATTCTTGGTTCTTCCTACTTTAGAATAAAACTAGTGCGTGATTGATTGTGACACCACCCGACAGAAGTGTTTAATCACAGGATACAAGTAAGCACACACCACCGGATGTACATGTTACAGTGCAGTGTATGAGTCAGCCACTATGTCATCAGCAAGGATACACTGATTATATAGAAATAGTTTGGCAGTCTACTTTAGCATGACTCACAGTGATATACAGAGAAGGACAAATACCATCAACACTAATAGCATCTTCCGTATACATTCTTCTACCCACCATTTCAGTCAAGCAAATCCCAGTGGTGTTACAGTATGTGCCTTGACAGTAAAAAGTGCTGATGGTAGTGACCAGCTCTGTGCTACCTTGACCCTGTGCCAGACAATCAAGGGCAACAGCCTGGTACACCCACAGGCAGGGCCAACACCCTACTGCTACCACCCACGCAGCCGTCACACTCCTGAGCAACAGTCATCCCACTGACGCATAGGCGACTGGACTAAACTGCACCTGATCTCTCTGATGCTCTTAAAGGCCAAATCATCTTTTACAGACATTATACTAATTCTGAAAATGGGAACATAAATTATCCTTAATTCTCCACCTGTCAAAAGTTGAGTTATGTACAACTAAGTACAATAAAGATTCACTGCTTCACATTCTCACTACAGTATACAGAACAGGAATGACATCCATTTCCTTTCCATTCAACCAGTGGAGCAGAAACAGGAAAAGATACGGTCTTGACATTTCGTAGCATCCAGCTCCCACCATCCCGTCATGTGCGTGTTGTGTTGTGTGGATCGGGACATGGACATTGACCTGGGTGGGAGGAGGAGTTGGGGTGCAGTGGAGATCCCCAGCTGGTGTGACAGACACAGAGACAAAGGTGCTGAGCTTTGTGCCATAGTAGCTGGAGGCAGGCCTTAATGAAGAGGTAGCAGCTGAAGAAGATAGACTCATCCTGGCTGTCAGAGCCCAGGCAGTGGCCCATTAGTGGTGAACCGCCAACAGGAGAGGCCTCGCTGACAAGGTGTGACTAGGGACAGGCACAAGATGACAGCTAGCACCGGCTAATTATCATTAGGTGCTAGCAAGTAAAGCGAGAAGGCAGAGAACCAGGCGAAGGCACAAGAGAGGAGGTAGACAAAATGGGCAGTTTGAGGGAGGGAACAACAGCAAAAGGCTTGTCATGCCATCTATGTCTACAAGTTGTAATATTGGAATCCTTCCCTGCAGGCATTACATTTCATTTAAAATAGGACAGTTGTCGAGAGCCAAATAAATCACTGTACAGGGAAGCTGCTCTCGTGTTAAAATTAGATAGCAGGAATCCCCAAGTTGGCTTTTTTTCATTTTGGTGGAAGAGTTGAGCTTCTTTACAAAGTGTATCTTACTGCGTGTCTTAAAAAGGATAACGTGTGACTATGTATTAATCTGAATTCACAATGTACTCTCACTTTTATGGGCTTGTTTGTGTGTGGGCATGTGTGTGAATACATGCGTACGTGTACGATGAAGAGTAACTCTGCTTATTGGTGGGCCTCCTGTTGGTGTTCACAGGCCCATCTATTTGAGGTTAATCCCTCCATCCCCCTAAAGACCACAACTCAAAGGAGATACAAAAGAGAAAAAACAAGCATTGTTTGGCGCCTGCAACCACAGGGCCACAGGGTTCCAACCACAAAGCCCTCTTTACATGTGTGTGAGGACTCATCAGCACATGTACTGTATGTAATGTACATGATGCTAGCATTTTCTTCCTACACACAAACTACACACTAAGCATGTTGCATGCATGCTACATGACAATCAAAATACGGTCCGTTTAAAAAACAGATGATAAATTAAAACCAATACCAGATTAAGAGAATACAGCGTGTTCCTGCTAGACAATGCTAACATCAAAGTTAGCTCTATTTACAACTTTCTAATGGTGGAGTAACCTAACCAATTACTTGAAAGAAAAGCCCATTTTAACTCTACAATGGCATACTGCTCTGTGACAATAGCATAAAACAAGAGCAAATGTCATTGTGCGCCATTAAGAAGTCCTTTGTCTGTGTTGCTGTGACCTTCAGAGCATAATGGTCTTTGTAGTCTTTGGCAGGTCATTTCTTTCAAGATGGGAATTCCCTGTCTGCTGAGTCCCTGTTGGGCTACTGAACAAGGCATTGTATTAGTAGACAGTCAGCCAGGAAAGCCAATGGGGCCGACAGGATTAGTCCACAGACAGCATGGCAGTCTCAGCTCTTAATAACATAAACACACAAAGACAAACACTAACACACATGCACACATGCAGATATGCAGCCTCAGGGGTGGATATGTCCTTTGCACAAAGCATGCATGAAAAATAATAAATTTTTCTTGATAAGCATTTAAGACATGGCCCATTCAAAATCCGCTGACCCAGTTATCCTGAAGTTAGTCAGTGAAAATAAACTTGTTACTGGAGCCCTTAAACTATGGTAGAAGGAGAGTGGCTGTTGAAGAAAACGTCACATTTCCAGTAAGATGAAGTCCCAGGGGTAGCAGCATGACCAGATGAAATGAGATGACAAAGCACTGAGTGCTCTGATGGCTGAGTGCCTGTAGGGAGGAGCGTGAATGTGTGCATGTGTGTTTATCTGCAGAGTGTGTGTGGTTGTCCTCTACGTGCTTCCCTCAAGATTCAGCCTTCCACTGCACACACACCCCCCTATGGATGAGTGTGGGGTCCTCTGTGCACTCCCTTACGTTCCCACGCCTTGGCCGATGCTCTTTGACATGGCTAACGTAAACAGATGTTGCACCGTGACAGGAAGTGGCCGACTTTTGAGGGCCTGATGGAAAAGAAGCTGTTCCTCTCCATGACAGAGGAACAGTGAGGAGGTCACAGTACAGCAGGAAACAGCAAAGACTATGTCCCAGCTGAGCATGTGTGTGGGGGGTGTTGGGGATTGAAGAAACTGCATGGGCAGTCTCTAACCTCATGGTCAGGGTTAAACAGCTGGCTTCACCTAGTTTGGCTTTATGACTCTAACCTTTCTGACCTACAATACCACTGAGGCTGTAAATCACTGGCACAATATAGAGCTCATATCTAACCAGAGGGAAGGATGATTGATTGAGTAAAAAGAGTGCTCATACTCATGGACAGTATTGGAGCTCTCCATTCAGCACCACAACACAAGTAAAAACAGCAATTCAATTCCAGTAATATTTTTAAAGATTAAGTCCACACTAGAAGGAAGAAAAACCCAGCTGCACTGGCCTCTATGGGTTGAAAGGCATAAATCTGTTGCAGCTCTGACCACACCCCACACCACAGCTGGGTGTGGTCCGATGTGCTGTTCCCCTTGTGACCACACCCACCTGCAATGTAGCTTGGTAGTCTTGCCCCTTGCTACATCACTGGTGCACAGTGTGGACAAAGTTGTCACAATTAGTGGGAAGGGAAAACCAGAAAATTGAAGTGAAGAGTGAAGTCACTCTTTAAATGAACGACACAATATTATTCTCAATTTTAACAAAATCAAGGCCTCAAATCAAACTCCTGACAACCAAACGCACACAAATCAGTACCTTTTGACATTATGTGGCCTGCCCATTTTTATGGTTCATGTTTTTCGGTTGTCCGTCTGTCCCATTCTCGTGAACGTGATATCTCAGTAACGCTTTTTACTTCTGGTTGCTATTGCTGGCTATAGTAAAAACAAGAAAGTTGCAGTTCTAATCTGTTCACACAGCCAACTACACATTTCTAAAAGTTGGGAACACACTCCCATATTCTTGAAGAGGTCATATGACCTGACATCACATCTATCACAGATATCGGTATAATAAGCCAATCTTTGGCCAGATGATTCTGGTGCTGTGTGTGGGCGGAGAGCTCATCTAATTAGAGCTGCTATGTATGCAACGGCCGACATTTGTCAGACTACAGTAGAAGTCTCATTTTCTCCCAGCACAGGCAGTCCTGTATGTTGTTAGTTTTTATAACTGATCAGATATTTCTAAAATGTAGTTGCAAGGTGACCAGTTTTAGTATCAGAAATGCCTCTGATACTGCCTAAAGAAGGTATCGGGTATCAGCGAGTACACAAGTCTATGCACCAATCCAATAAAACATAATGTATTATTAAACTTTATAGTTTCACACCTGGATTTAAATTAACTTTTCCAAGAAAATCAATTATTCTTCGCTGCTCAAAAACAGTAGCTGTAGCAGGAAGTTATGCTGTGCAGCCACTGTTAACTACTGCTATAGAGCAGCGAAGAACTCTGGTAAATAATGTAACATTAGCCATTAGCAAAATGCCAGCAATTTGGCAATATGTTACACTGGAAAGTCTCACCAGTAAAAAGGCAACGTATACAGTATGCAAGGCTTTAATTTTGACGTGTGGCACTAGTGTTAGGACACTTAGTGTAGGAAGTGTTATTTATTTTTTCATGAATGACAGTCAGATTAGATAATTAATGAAAAATGGTATCAGATCATCTTTAGATCAAAAGCAGCAGATGTCAATTCACACGATGCGACCTATTTCCAGGATAGACAGATTCCCTGATGCTGAAACACTTAAGGTCACAATATTACTACCTTTCAAGTGACATGGCAGACATGGACACAGTCCAATCATGGCTTGCAATCTTTCATGTCTTATATGATGTACATACATGATTAATAGGGGATGCCACCTAGTAACACCAACATCATCTTTTTGTTTTGCTTCACCATGTTTACAGTTGTGTGTGGAAGAGCACTCCGTACCTCTACAACATATAGAAACAATCATAGTCATCAAGCTAGGTGAGAGAAAGCTAAAAAATACTGACCAGCTAGTCTTTTTGTCAAGAGGTCACAAAGCATCCTAGATTCTGTGTTGGTTCTCTGACACAGTGATACTCGGAATAAAACGTGCAACAATCTCATCTGATGCTTATTTTTGTTCGTAATCCTCAATGTCTTTCAGGTCAGGGCATTATCAAGCTGATGCTATGTTATCTAATACCTACATTAGACAGAGTTTAACAGGTTGCAGCTGCATTAGACAATAACAGATGATCAGAGGGAATCAAAATATAAAACCTATCACACCTGGGCCCTCTCTAGTCTTTAAAGGTGCTATATGTAAGTTTTTGCTAGTGCTCTTGGTGTCAACTCTTGTTTTGCTTCTATTTCTATCACTTCTTTTCTTCTTCTAAGGTTTATCTAAACTAACCTGCTAGCCCTGGTCCATGCTGTTACTTTGCGATAGTGTGTCACTTTAGCCTCCAGTCTGCCCTCAGTTCAGCATGAGAGGATGAAGAAGTAGCGCTGCCCAGAAGCCACATTCTAACCTCTTGTTCAATGCAATGATGGCTGAAGCTCTTGGCAAGCAACCATTACCACCACCACCACCACCACCTGTTCCCAGCAGGAAACCACAATCAGTGGCAGAGAAGACTTAGATATAGAACCTTTAATAACTATGTGATATATGATAACCAAGTAAATCTTATTATAAGAAAGTAAATAATTACATAATTTCTCCTATGCAATATTTGCTCTTTATGAATCTTTATATCTTTGTTGTATTTTCCTGTTCTGTTCCCTTTTTTAATCACATTGTACCTCAATTATTTTACAAGTCTACAGTAATTAAAATTTAATTGAAATGTAATTACACATTAATTTGAGGTCTGCAAACTATTGTGTAACTAAAACCCTTCATCACCAATGGGCCTGTACGGGGATGAAGAGGATACATTAACATTTCCTCTACGACAAAGGTTGCATTTTATCTTCAACTGCTGCTCATCGATCTCAAGGAGTGTTTAATGTAGGAGGAGGTGAACATTGGCTTCTTTTCTTCCTCTCTCTCTTCTCCTTTGATTGAGGCACTTTCATCTCTCACCAACTGAACATGAATCCAAAGGGACACTGGGACTGAGGCCAAAGAAGACTGCCCTGTGGTCAAACCACAGGCAAACCCCAGAAGACCTCGGAATGCGGTCCTCCCTTATTTCTACAGTCTGTCCAACATCCTTTTATGTGCTGGATGAAAAAGCAAAATATTGGAAGAAAAATGGATTTCTTAAAAAAACAAAACAAACAAAAACAAACTGGGGAAAAATAATAGGAGCAGCTTAGTAAACATAATTTTTCTCCACTTCAGTATGACTGCCCAGGTCCCTGTGAGGTTGGACCAGGAGCCCCCGAGTTTGTGAAAAGGGCAATTTAAATAGATCAGACAACAACAGACCACTACAACATTTGAAACTAGCCACTCCACTAGCGCTGAGCCAGCTCTGTTCTGGAGCAATCTGGAGCAAATCACAGTGGCGCCAAATGCAAGTGTAGGATGCCTGCTGCAGAGAGAAGATAAAAGTCTGTGTGCTGGGTCCTCTGGGTCCGCCGGCTTCCATCCCACTAGCACGATTGCCTACTGATGTATGACATGCAAAGTGTGAACTTGAAATAAGACAGCCACTGACGGCCCATCTGCATCTTCTTTAGCCGATGAGCTCAGGCCAGAGAGGATCCTCTTCACAGACACACCACACACACTGTGCCAAGGAGGTTGTGCACATGCAATAAGTGTGGTAAAGGCAAGGAAATGCACAAGCTTGAGTATCAACAGGCACATGTGTACAGCACATCAATGGACGTCTACAGGCACTCAGAGTGAAAGGGGAGAAAAACTGTAGTGAATATCAGACAGAGTGTGGGGACAGAGAGAAGAAGCTGGATGAAATATTAATGGGTATGAAATATTAACATCATTCTTCTATTGAATTCTCAAGTTTTGGGAATGCTGTGTTTTTGCAGCAGCATGTTTACTACTCTTTCAACTGGGAGGATTCCTGAAGAGCCGTCAGAAGGCTGTCAAGTGATCGGTCAAGTCTTATCTCATACACACATCCACTTTTCACTCTCTTCAGGATGCTTCTGATGAAACATACAGTGTGTTGAGTTGAAGGCGGAGAAGCTGTTTTGCACTGATGTGCTGTGTAATTATAGTCTGACAGTCAGAGGCTTGTAGATGGATCCCATGTAGGACAGGTACTTGTGGAGTGCTTGCATACATCATGGTACAGTTATTACACACATACAATCCTACATGTAATCCTAAGGACGCACGTACACCCAACCGTACTGATAAGCAGATATGTACAAAAGATCTACACGTACTACCAAACAACTACACACCAACAACCATGGATAGTGAAAGCTCTTTCTTCTCCCCACACGCGCGCACACACGCAACTCCTCTCCACACACATGCCATGCTCCATATCATGCAATGTGAAGATCCAGTGAGACTTAGAGTTGATGACAGGCTTAAAAACATGCAATTATTTGCTCTTCTTAATCCTCCAATAAGTGGTGGCCTCAGTGTGTCAAGTGGAAGGGAAACACGTATCTCAGTATGATCGGGAGGTATCCAGTCCTTTTGATAATACCAGATTGGAACTGAGGTTTTCTGAGGTTTGTTTTTATAAACAACACTCCGAAAGCCAAAGCTCAATGTACAATATAAAATTAAGAAAGGCAGCAAATCCTCACATTTGAGAGGATATAACTAGTTAAAGTTTCAACTACATTGATTGACGGATTAATTGACAAATTGATTCCTCACTACCAAAGTTACAGCTTTGAATCTCTTCTAGACCTTTGAACTCTGTCCCAAAGTGCAGTAAGTCGACTTGAAATGCCCCAAGAACTAAGTGAAACATCTGCCCGGCAAAGTGCAATTATGAAACTGTCACCATCAGAATAACAACACCTGATGTATCTTCTGTGGACTTTAATCGTCAGATTATCAGGTTGCCATGCCAGAGCGACAGATGCCCCCCTCTTCTTTACTGGAGGCTGTCAGGTACCACGATGCCCTCTGGCAATAATTGCACCTGACAAATAAGCCTTGACAAAGGAATGGAGGGTGTTCAACCTCTTACTGATCTGACAGAGCGACTTAATTGAAACTATCAATCAGAGCCACTATCCTCTATCTCTTCTTTTCTGACTTTCACTCGTTCCTGCATAATCCATTTCTCCTCCTCACAGCTGAAAGAATTTATCTCCTCTCTGTCAGTCTCCCTGCCTCTCATGCTCACTTGCACACGCATATGAAGACCTATGTATGTGCACAAAATCAATACAAAAAAATATTGCTTTCCTCTGCTGGCTCTCCATCCTCATCATTCCCCCTACAGCACGCAGGCACATTACTTGATCATTACATCGTGACAGAGCTAATTAATACATCATCCCAGCATTTTCTGCTGTCTTTCTTTCAACAGTCTGCCTATCTAACTCTGCAGCAGGTTGTGTGTTTAGTGCAGTGGCATCTAAAGTCCCTGAGCAAAAGCGTAGTAGCAGCTTTTTTCCAAATCACTACAGCCCCACACGGGATGTCACAGTCACTGGCAGGGAAGAGAGGATAGAGTCAGAACAAAAGGAAATACCTCCCCTCGCTGGAGAGGAAAGGGTTAAGCCTATTACAGAAGACCAATCAGGACTGGGGGAGCACTGCAAACCTCCGCAGTAAGAGAGAGAGGGAGAGAGAGGGAACGAGGGAGTGAGGGAGAGAGAAGAGAGCAGAGCAGGAGATATAGAGATACCAGGAGTGTAATGGTTTGCACTCCTATTCAGACACTCAGACAGGGAGGGAGCACAACAGAGAGTTGGTGAGATGAGGAGTATTCACACACCAGTCCACATGGATGGATAAAAGAAGAACAGGGGGGACAACGGGAGAAAAAGAAGAATCCCACCAACATCCCTGTCAGAACTAATCTCTGTGGACTTGTTTTTCTCTGTCTGGGACTCAGGAAGGAAAGAACATCTGTCAGTAGTGTGACCCTTGAATGTTCATGAATATTCAATCCTAATTCTTGGATTACTGCTGAAAGGAGCAGAAGATAAACCAGCAATTTGTATATGTCGACCTAGATCGTTGCAGACGTGGATGGAGAGGGGACAGCGTGGTGTATGGACCAGCCCCGGAGCATCTGTGTTTACCCTGCATGGTGAGCTTTGCTGTGTTTTGATGGGGCACTCTACTTATGGGTATGATTTACAGCACTTAGCTGAGTAGAGCATATGTGACAGCAGAAAACTCAATGCTAAATATCTGTCACAACAAAACACATGCACACGATTTGAAACCAACAGTATAATTTCCTGAAAATCTTCAGCTATAAATTTTGTTGAAAGACTTTAATTTAGAAATATGATTCTGGTTAAAGTGAAACCTATATGAGCTACTCATTAAAAGGCATTCAGTCTAAAATTTGTAATTCCAAGTAGTTGCTACTGTAAACATCACATCCTAAAAGGCTTTTGCTAATTTGTTTATGCATGAGGATGGCTGTTTATTCCCATACTGTGAGCGCTTCCGTTTGTGTTTTTCTGCTACACACACATATAATCCAAAGTGTCAGGCTCTTATGATACGAGAAACTTCATATTCAATTGTGCACTTTCAAACTGTGCATCTACAACATGCATGATCGTCTCTCTTGCCTGGTGCTCCTCGCTCATTTCTGCTGACATTGTGGCATAGTAAAGTATCGCATCCATCACTGAGACAACCTTGAACAGTGACCGACATGTTCCTCTGAAGAGATTACATGGATCACATGGATCACATATAGTGACATACGACGAGGCATACATGTCTTTATGACAAGTTCCCCAAGGAATCACACTGCGCTTCAGCTCTGAGCAAGTCTGCCCTATCATGAAAATTGTATGACCGTTTCAGCACCACTGTGGCTGCACAAATGGCAAACAATAATTTACACTAAGCTTTTTCCTGTGGTAATTTATACTATAAACAACAAGAACAGCAAAACACTACTATGATTAATATTCCATCTGAAAATGAGAAGCTGAGATGTAAAATACCACTTGCTTTTTCTACAAGCCCTGTATTGGTGCTACTGTTATGTTAATGCGTTAGCAAAGATGTTAAGTGCATCAGGCGATGCACAGGAACATGATAAGATATCAGAGGCTTGTTGCTATGCTAATAAGAGTTTCCTTGTCGCCTCTCTACTGAGGATATGTTTATTTTAACTAACGCATCCCCCACACTTCCCTCTCTTACTCCTCCTACTCTTCCTCTCTCCTTATCACTCTCTCTGTATCATCCATTACTCTCTCTCTCTTTAGGTCACTGTGAGAGAAAGATGTGAAACTGAAGGACAGACAGATGATGCTATGTGCACTACTTCCTAAAGTCCAAGTATTGTCTGGGATCTTTTTGCAAACCTACAAGGCAGGCTCTCTGCCTGATGAACTCACTTCCACTACCTCATGAAGATGACCTTCTCCCCAATTGCTGATTCAACCTCCTTTCTAAACACATATAAATTAGAGTGACCACAAATGTCACAGTGATCACGCATGTCATGGTGATTGGACACATATGCACTCTAATAATCTGCTCCACTCGCGCCATCTCCAGTGATTGAGGGTTCAGCATGTCAAGGGTCAAACTGGAGGCCTGTGCTCGATTTACAAGTCAATGGCGGCTGGAGCCAGCCGTACAGAGACTGATGAGAATGGTGGAGAGTGAAGGCCTGTTCCATTAGTGATCCCAGGAGAGACATGGGCCTGGACGCTGCCCGGACGCACTGACCTCTCCTGGACCGATTCTGGACATTACTATGCTGTACACTGGAGAATCTGCATGGTTGTCTGACAAACTCTTGGAGTACAAGCTAATGGATATAACTATTTTTCTATATTGACACATCTGACTACTATCTTCTCACTGAGGACAAAAAAAGCAAAAAGCAAGGATTTGGATCGTACTATGAGCAGTACATTCCAGCCCTCTGCAGAGGAAAGAGCCTGTATTTCTTTGTGTTCTTGGTTGGCTGTGTTTCTCCTGCCTGGGAATATCATGAGATTATAAACAGGAGGTGGCTCCGACATCTTATCCCTGTTCCACTCATCCATCAGTGCTCCCACCATCACCAAAGCAAACGGACCGGAGATCTGAGAAAAGGCCCATAGAGGACATTAGCCCATATTCTCAGACATCCACTGGGCGCAGGTGGCTGATTCCTTAGCTGCCTTGCCATTGTGGTCAGGAAGAAAACGCTGGCAGCCCACAGACAGCCTTTGGTGAGACAGACAGGTGCTTTTCTGGCTGTCAGCCTCTCTGGGAGGGGCAACTAGTGATAGGAAAAGCCTCGCTGGGGGGCTCTGCTGGAGCGGAAACACTTTTCCACGGGCTATGTTTGGATGTGATGCTTGTCTCTGTGGATCTAACATGGACTCTATGGCCTGATTACACAGCCCTGGTATTCAGATAGTGCTGGAGGGAAGGGTAAATATTGCAAAAACAATTTTTTTCTCCATCATCTATAATGCCATTAAGATTTGATTCATTTCTCTAGGGTGGGAGGGGTCCAGTGCATGTGTATTACATTTTTCTCTTCCAACATTAATTACAGTCCCAATTACCAACTGTTTTTTTTTTTTTTGGTGATCTCATTAGTCCTTCTATTATTTGAGTCTTGTCTGAACAAACATCCTGTATTTTAAAGTGCTTCTCTGAGAGTTGGAAGCCCGCTGGTGATGAGATAAACATGGTGTTCTGGCAGAATATTCTTGTCAGTCATAAACCACTTCCAGTTGCTTTCACTTGGCAATGTCTAAAATGCTGTCAGAAATTATGGGTTCACTTAGCTTAGTGTAATATTAATCCAGTTTGAATGGTGCTAAAATCTACTTCCTTCATTGTTGCCTTCCTCCTCCCCTTTTCATGACCTCTGGTCTATATTCATTATGTAAACTATAAAGGCCCAAACATTATTACTATCTCAGCTTGAATGTGTTCAATAGAGGCTCAAAAGTACTCTAAGCCACAAGTAAGCTGCTACAAAGCCAAAACATACCAAGCCATTAGGACTACGTGTTTAAAGACTTTAATTTGTTCCAAAGGGTTTCTGTTATATGATGTGACCCTGCTTTGGATGCAACTGTCTGATGAAGGATGGTGATAAGGAAAGTAGAAGCTGATCGAGGTGAGATAGTTGCTAGTTAGTCATGCCAGGTGCATAGTGAGACAATCTGGAGGGTATGAAAGGAAAAAAGTTCCAGCACTATTAAAGTTTCTACTCTCAGAATTCCTCGTTTGAACTCAAAAGGCTTCCTTATTATTTGATAACTGGCAGCATTGCGTCTGACAAGATTTCTCAAATGTGTGTTAATTATAGCTTTCTAGAGATGCACGCACAGAGAAACTCTTCATTTTTCCTCTTCATAAATTCTCTCTCTCTTCTCCCTACATGCAGGATAATGCATATCCTTCCCTACCTGGAACAAGAAGCCACCATGAGCAACGTCACAGTCACCGATAACACTGAACCTGTCAGCCGTACCATGAGTCCGGCAACCCCCAGCCCGTATCCCTACCCAGTCAGTTTTCAGGTCTCCCTGACTGGCTTCCTCATGCTGGAAATCCTCCTGGGCCTGAGCTCAAACCTCACTGTGCTTGCTCTCTACTGTATGAAGTCGAACCTCATTAGTTCTGTCAGTAACATAGTCACAATGAACCTCCATGTGTTGGATGTGCTGGTTTGTGTGTGCTGTATCCCGCTCACCATTGTGGTGGTGCTGCTGTCCCTGGAGGGCGACACTGCCCTCGTCTGCTGCTTCCATGAAGCCTGCGTCTCCTTCGCTAGTGTTGCCACTGCTGCTAATGTGCTTGCCATCACCCTCGATCGCTACGACATCTCAGTCAAACCAGCCAACCGGGTGCTGACCATGGGCCGTGCCCTGGCCCTGCTGGCTGCCATTTGGGTGCTATCCTTTGCTAGTTTCCTCGTACCCTTTATTGAGGTGGGCTTCTTCGCCCAGGGCCATGCTGAGCTGAACCAGACAGTGGTGGAGAATGTGGTTCACACTAACCAGTACTACACAGAACTTGGGCTCTATTACCATTTGCTTGCTCAGATCCCTATTTTCTTCTTCACTGCCGTTGTCATGCTCATCACCTACTCAAAGATCCTGCAAGCACTCAATATTCGCATTGGCACACGTTTCCACGCTTCACAGAAGAAGAAGGCTCGCAGGAAAAAGCGTCCATCCATGACGGCCATGACAACGCAGCAAGAGGCAACAGATGGATCCCAGAGCAGTGGCAGCCGCAACCCCACGCTGGGCATGCGTACCTCTGTCTCTGTAATCATTGCCTTGCGCAGGGCTGTTAAACGCCACAGAGAGAGGCGAGAGCGCCAGAAAAGAGTTTTCAGGATGTCCCTCCTTATTGTGTCTACATTCCTTCTGTGCTGGACACCCATCACGGTACTCAACACAGTCATCCTGAGTGTGGGCCCCAGTGACCTAATGGTCAAGTTGAGACTGGGCTTTCTGGTCATGGCTTATGGGACCACTATCTTTCACCCTCTACTCTACGCTTTCACTAGACAGAAGTTCCAGAAAGTCTTGAAAAGCAAGATGAAGAAGAGAGTGGTGTCCATTATTGAGGCAGATCCCACACCTAATAATGCCATCATCCACAACTCCTGGATCGACCCGAAGAGAAACAAAAAGGTGACATTTGAGGACAAAGACACCCGACAGAAATGTCTGTCTTCTGAGGATGTGGAGTGAAGCAACTCATTATCTTTAGGGTATACGGTCAATAAAAGCAGCTAAAACTGACATCAGGTCATGATGAAAAAGGGAAAATATTAATCCAAAGCAGTAATGTAAGTACTTTGTGTAATAGAATGTACAAAAACAAGAGGTGGATAATTTATTACTATTTATTGAGAATAAAAGTAGGTTTCATAGATATACCATATACTGTACTGTAGATATTGCATGGCTTTTTGTAACAGTAACAACATAAAGTACATTGTGTACATACATGATACATGTACAGCATAGGGTAAACAAGGTATATAAATAGAGAGAGAGAAGTAGGAATTGTTATGTATATGTATATTTATAATAAATTTTGTGTTCACTCACCTAACGCTGCCAAAGGCTTCCTATTCTCCCCCCAAGTAAAGTGTTTGTGATTCTGTAACAGCTGTGAGATTACTCCCATTCATCACCACCATGCCACTTGCTCCGACACCAGACCCTGCAGTCCTCTGTGACCACTGACATTATTGCCTGGGAGCCCTCGGCAGGCAAGGCCCTCAAGTTGAGACTGTAGGTATGGGGATACAATAAAGGCGGACAGGTGCAACATGGAGAGATAGGACTGGAAAGGAAGTAGTGAAATAGTGTATGTTATGTTCCTACAGCAGAAAAGCTATGGGCGTACTGTTCACAATCATTGCTTTTAGAGTTGAAGAACACTCGCATTCCTGAAACACAACAGAACACCATGGTTCCCATCATCTCATTTGACATAAACCAGATGTAATCAAAACCTAGTCTGTTTCATAACAGCCACCACTTTGAGCCAAATGGAAAATCTACAGTTGCCTTATTTTGGTATGATGAATTGAGCGTGACTTTATGGTGGGACAGGATATGTGACAGGGAAAGCACATATTCGACACAATGAAAAAATTGGAACAAATATTTTGTTTTAATTCCTAAAGTGGATAGAATCCTCTGATGATACGTTCTCAGAAAGAAATTATTAAATCAAACTAAAGGAAAATGTTGAAACTGGTTGTACTATCAAATTGTTTGTTTTTAATAACACTAGCCCAACGTCAATGCTCTCCAAATAAGCACATCCATAACTGCAATAACAGCCTACTGCGAAAATATTGAAGCTTAATAAAAGATTCTGTTTACAACACACAATAATAGACAATGAAGTTCTTCTTATCTGCCTGTGTATGTCCACCAATAGTGCGTGTCTTCTTTTGTTTGTCAAGGAATAAGGCAGTGAAACTGTATTTCCCAAGTGGCTGCTGCTGCTGTTAGATTATAATGCAGCCAACCTTGTATTTTTGGCTCAACTTGTATCTGAGTTTGGCCTAAATAATTAGGAATAATTTATTCATACAGCTGCAGAAGAATTTCACTAGTAAGAATCTACAAAAAAAAAAAAGAAAAAAAACAACTGTCAGCTTATTACATTCAGTCTGCACTCTAACACTGAATCTAGATGCACAGTTACATTATCTATTAGCATATAAAGCCAGGCTCAGCTAGCCCGGTGGCTCACTTCATAACAATCCCCAGGTCAAGGATTACATTCAGTCTAAGATGTGGATATATGCAGTCCGTTCACATGCATGCATAAAGGTACACACACACACAAATGCGTGCGTACACTGTACTCCTCAGTATATCTCAGTAATGAGCTTATTATGCCTTTGCTGTCACAGGTACAGTAGAAAATTGAAGAGCCCTTTAGATCCTGAGAGCAGAGGGCTGTTGGCTACCAGAGAGGTTGCACAAACCCAATCGGAGGCTTCTCTGGCTGTCAGTGTGTGGTTTGTAGCACAACAGAGAGCGCTGATATGGGAATATTGATGCAGGCAAGGTTCTTTATGGCCCTGCTGTAAACAGGCAGTGTGGATGTCACGGTGCCTTGAGGGCACGTCTGTGATTGAGAGTGGAGATGGGATCACAGCCAGCGACAGATTAGCCGACAGGGGAAGGAAAATGACTTATGAGATGAAACATTGAGCCAAAGAATAAATGCCTAATGTATACAAGTCCAAATTTTTGAAGGCAAACATCAAAGGTGGGATATCAATATACAAATGTATAGACATATTTTTGTTACCACTATAACAATGATACACAACTGCCAGCTGTGTCCCGCTCCTGGTGAATACATAAATTAGACCCCTGCTCAAATGTCAGGTACTATTCTAAACTTCATCAGCTTCTGCTACTGAAAAAAAAATCATTTGTATTGATTACCTTCTAAAATTACCTCTCAAAGGCCAATACTATTTGCACCAACTAGACTTTGAGGTCACAGTTTGCTTTCCATCCTGAGGTGCAGCCACACTGAACAAGTCAAAAAGGCTTTTTCGAGCACAAACAACAGGCTGATGTTCTGAGTTGAATTGCCACTTTGTCAACATTACATTGTTAAGTCTGACATTTGCTTCTCATTAGTCATTTTGCTCTCACTAATCACTGAGACTGATGTATCTGTTCCCTTGATGTCATTTTCAGCCAACTCAGAAGCTGTGTGAGTACTAGGAGCAGTTAGCTTCATGTATTGTTCTGTAGTTCATATGAAATGAACTATTTGTACATAGCAATGTTGTGAAACAAAAAAGTTTCTAAATCACCTTTTAAGAAATGCCTTTAATGCATGGTGGTGTTCTGACTGAAGAGCTGTTTTTGGTCACCTTTATTTAGAGCCTTGATGGCTCGACCTTTTCTATCGACGTTTGTTGCTATATCTGTTTGGATTCTGGCTCTGGAACAGTTATATCACATTTATAACCTTGGCCCCACCAATAAAAAAAAATACCAACTGGCTCACTAGTTTCTCCAACTGGATGAAAAGCCATTCACAAGAGCAACAACAGAGCTTTGGTAACTCTCAGAAAAATGTTTACATGTGAGCAGCAATTCAGACGCCTGTAGCCAGGCAGCATCTCACTTTGACCAAAATACTATCCAGAGCCTTTGGGCATATTGTAAAATGTTTTTGGTGGACATTAGACTGTGACCCATGACTCCAATTTTGGCTCAATCTCATTATTATGATGAAATATAATTTAATTTTAAAGCTGCATTAAGCAATTTTTAACCACCCGAGGCAAGGAAAAGGCACCAGAGCCTAGACAAGTCTATAACAGGGACTGGGTGCTTAAATGTTGTGAAATGAAAATAAAAATATAAAACAGATTAATGAAGCTCAAAATCAATGTGACATACATAAAAGGCTCTGTTTAGCATGTGACTGGAAATTTACACAAAGCTGAACACTGTCAGTGTCAACTCGTTCTTCTTCTATTTTTGTGTAAAAAAAAAAAAAAAAATGCCATGGATACAAATCCCAAGGTCAGCATTGCTGGTTAGCATATTGGATATGTTAACAGGCCACAACTACAACTCTGACCTGAGATGACCTGCAGAGAAAAAAAAAGGTCAACAGAGCACCACAGTCAAACAGAGGTTCAATGACGCTTCAATGTGGGCCTTATTAGAATCACTTGACCCTGGTGTCCTTTTCCTTCTCCCCAATACACCACATCAAGGCTGCTACTTACTGCTGTCCCTATCACATACATTATGTCCTTCCCTCTCTCGCTCAATGGCTGCCTCTCTTAGACAGCCATTCCCAATTCAGATGCCATCTCTTCAGAGCCCCTCTCTATCCAGCCGCAGACACCGAATAAGAGCCTGGGAAATCACATTACTCTGTCCATATGGAGCCTCTATTGCATTAGGTCAGCGAACACTCAACTGTAATTCTGCTATCATAGAGAAGAAGAAAGTAAATTGAGCACACCAGCCAGCACAGCTTGACAAATTGTTGCTTGTGGTCATTTTCCAAATGTTACTCTCACCAAGCCACATTTAGAGAGATGGAAGGACATTTTATAGAGTTGGAAGATATATTACTCTGCTATATAACCTATAATCTCTGTACAAGTAAATCCATGGCTGAGACAGGAACCGGGAATCAAAGGCAGACAGAAATAATAGAGCATGACCTCTAACTGCTATGACCTTAATGGCACCATTGTGTGGTACTGGAGAAAATAACAGACGAGTCTGCCTTTAAATCAATGCTGTGTAGATTACTGTTCCGTTATCAGTAGAGAGCAGACAGTACATGACACATCAAGTGTCATCCATTATTATTCACTCCACATCAGAGAACAAATTATTCCTGGGGGGTAAACAGGAATAAGCAACTTATATGCAAGCCAGAGAAGACAATAGAATAATGTAGCATTATGATTTTAAAAATATATAATATAACCATGGATTTTATATGAAGAGAATTTGGCCATTGCACAAGAAATGCTTATGGTATCAAGCATTATAGATAGTTTAGTTTATAGTTTAGTGTGTAAGAATTTTACATTTGATGACATTTGTCATTATATTGTGAAATCTCAATCATCATTTGGGAAATGTGGCTCGGAGAATGGAGCCAACTGCTATATTCTTATCGTACTAAACCAAAAATGTGAAGGACAAAAAGAAGTCAGTAGTTTTGTGCAGACATGGCTGCATGCCCAGTCTGGTTGTGTGTACCTGTCAGTCAGTGTGTGATTTTGTGTGTATGTGTGTGTTTGTGTATGCATCTAATCAGCACTGTGTGTCCTGTAGTTGAATGTGTATACTCCAGCATGTGCAGCTATGTCCATACAGTATGTGCATGCAGCCATGTGTCAGTCCAATTGTTTTATCAGGCAGTGACAGAGTGTCAACCACTGTGTGAGAGAGGGGAGGCAGCAGAGAGAAGATTGCTGCCCTCCAGCTCCCCTCACAGTGATGACTACTGTCTGGTGATTATACTGCCACTCTTCTATCCACATGGAAAGATATGAATGGGACCACCACAACAGAGCTCACGAACACAGCCTGGCAGCTTGAGTCTGAGACTACATGGTGAGCATTTGTATCCAATAAAAACAAAATAGACTCCAACATTTTAAATAGAATTCATTCTCCTTCAAGTGTCCTTGTGTCACAATAGAATTGCAGAGCGGCAGAAGTTATTTGGCTCCTGAAGTAAAGGTCCCATTAATTTTCTTCAAGGACAATGTTGGGCTTGGATGTACTTAAAACTCATTATAGTTGAATCATCATTACAAGGGATGAGCACTTGCTGAAGCTAGACTACAGAAACCCAATGAAACATTCAGTGGTTTGAATCAGTTCACTTTCAGTTTCTGGGTCATTTTTGGAGAAAGTAAGTAACTACTAATTGGGGAAGTATTTTCTCCCAAAATGCAACAACAAAGCACTATGAATATCAATGTATCACCTGGAAGCATTTATAGCTGTGATTCACACTTTTAACTAGCTTCTTGTTATGGCTAAGCAATTAATTGCAAAGTCATCAGAGCCGACATTATGAGCCTCTAGCTGGTACAAGGTGAAGTGTCTCTTAGGGAGCATTCAGTGCAATATGTGAGCAGGAGACAGAGCTAGACCGTGTGGCTGCATCAAGTGAGGCAGATGTAGTTGGCAATAGGAGCAGAGGCAGATAAAGTATGAATGTAACAGTGGATGTTCACTTTGAGAAAGAGTATGGCTGCAACTAACTGTTATTTTCATCACTGATTCATCTATGGACTTTTCGGTTAAAGGTTCAGTTCATGAAATGTCAGAAAATGATTTAAAATGTGCCCATCACAATTTCCTGAAAACCAAGGTGACATCTTCAGATGTCTTGATTTGTATGACCAACAGTCCAAATCCATTTTCAGTTTACATCACATCATAAAAAAACACAGGTATTATAATCTCTTGTATTGTAAATGCAGAGATAGCTGAAGCTCTCAGCAAGACTGGCAAGTAAACAGCTGTTAATGCTAATGTTGGCTATGCGGCAATAGCAAAATTTACATGTTTGAGACTGAGTATGTTAAATAAATATTACTCAGTCTTAATTCCTAATTTTCTGTTAATTGTTCAGCACAGATAATTAATAAGATAGATAATAAGATATTGTTTTATTAATCATTACCACTGTAAATGTGACAATTAATAATGACATTGATTTCAGATGGTATTTTAATTATTTAATTAAAAAAGGGTTGGGGGATTAAAGATGATCGTAGCCTATTGGTAATTACTTGGGTAGCTTATTGATAGACATTTTCAGCACTTTAAAATAGAGCTGAAATGATAAGTCAATTGACTAAAAATTATTGGCAGCTACTTTGATAGTCAGTTAATTGTTTAAGTAATTTGTATTTTTTACTTTTTCCTGATATTTCATTGACAAAATGATAAACTGAGAAAATAAATCAGATTAACTGACAATGAAAATAATTGTTAGTTCCCTTATTCGCATTAGCACAACTGGTGGGAAAACTTTAAAAAGTGAATTAGACTTGGATATTTATCTTTTCATTATTTTTACAGCATGACATATAGACAGATGATACTGAAGCTCTAATTAACATGACATAGAGTGATTCATCCAAAGATCTCAGCCTGCCTCTGCTATAAAACCTGAAATACCTGATTTCACCATGCTGCACACTAAACTTTAGTGCTTTGCTGATATTTCAATCAGCAAAGCACCGATAAGCTTCTGCACTCATAATCAAACAAGCCATAACCATGCAGTAATAGTGTGTGCTGCTTTACCTTAAACAAGGCATTTCTCTGCACCACTTTCTGGACAAAAACCATCCACCACATTATGACCCAGGGATCTGACCATAACCCTGAATGTATATAATTATGTGCTCTGTGCTGAACGGGATGTTAACCTCTTTGACGATTAATATTTTTCACCCATCATCTTTGTTGACCACATATCGACTGCCCCTCAACTCCTCTTACTATAGCTCTCTGTAAAACTGTATTTTATGAATGCGCATTTGAAATAGTGCTGTTGTGAAACGGTCTATACAGCAAGGGAATTGTAAATATACTGCGAGTTCATAATTAGAGCATATTTCCTTATTCAACAAAGTTATTATTATGCCACATATGTTTAGATATCATAATCCAAATACAAGGCATTGTTTAAACTGCAACACCCACTGTTAGTGGGTTGCTTCTGAGTGTGGAATTAGATGCAGTCTCCGTGTGAAAATCACCCACATCCTCCACATCTTAAGAGAATTTCTACACAATTCTACACAGATTCAAATTGGATCGCTGGATGGGGTTGAGACTTAAGCCTCTGTTTAAGTAGTCCAAGTCAAGCCTCCAGTCACTCAGTTAAAGTCCAAGTTTGAGGTCCCTATAGTAGTTTAGGCATCAGCCTAATCAATGACACCTGTTGATATTGGCTTATCACAGATTTATTATTAGCATACACGGTATATTTGCCAATAAAAACCAAGAAATTGCAGTATTGAAATGCCATTGCAGTACATAGTTTGTCCACCAGAGAGCTCTGACAAGTTCAGTTTTAAGCTGTAAAATTTTTCACTCTGTATATGTCTAGGTCACAATTCATTAAAAAACAAATATCCCCCAATAATCCTATTTGACTTTTCCAATCCTAAATATTCTTATCAGTATCAGCTGGGATTCAAATTTAATAATATGGCTACTTCTGAAAATTCACTATGATTTATTTCCCATTTCTCAAGATGCGAATAATTGTGATGACTCTAATAAAAACTGCTCTAATAAAAGTAAGGGAAAACCACATCTTGCAAGACAGATGTGGAAACTTCATCACGATATAATTATTCGATCAAGTCTGAGAAATGGTTTACAGCTGAGGGCAACAATATTAGCTATAGTTGTATTTTATGGTAAAGACACGTGAACACTAGACACAATATTCACCTGTTTATGCTCCTAATCCTCATATAATAATGGCCATATATAACAACAATAAAAAACCTGATTATCTGGCTTTGCTAAAAAGTAGATTTTATCTTTCATTTCGTTTCTATCCATTAATTAAGGCTAATTGAAAATTATCATGGGAAGTTGGTCAACGATAGCATCATATCTTTCAATCGTTAATTCAGGCAAACCAACTTTTTAACCGCCTTCCTACTTATCAAATGCTATATGTAGAGAGTGTTTTTCGTTTCTATGCAAAAGCTTAGCAAAACAAACAAACATACGCGGAAACGCCAGACAAACATGCAGCCAACTGAAGTTACAATTAGCCTTTCAGCTAGCTAAAGAACTCTTACCTGTGGGCGTGTCTTTACTCTTCAGGAGCTTCAACCTGACAGGAACTTGGTTTCTGTACCCGGCATATTCCCCATTAATGACGACGGCACTACCAGATGAGCAGTTTTTGTGTTTGGTCCAAAGTTTTTGTTGTAAAGTCACTGAGTCCACGGCTATCTTCATAGTGCAAGTCCTGGTTGGATCCATCAGTCACACACCTGCTAAGTTCAGAGCAGGTTCTGATCTGCACTTCTGGACATGAGCCACCAACAGTCAAGGGAAGGAATTGCAGTGCAAGTTTCACAGCTGCTGATGTGCATATACTGTTGCATCTTAAACTCTTGTATCAGTAAACTTTATTTAAATGTTTATGTTTTATTCAGCTTTTATTGTAGATAAATCTTGTCTGATCTTGTAAATTTGTCACAGAAATGTCAGAGAAATTCACTGATTCCTACAACAACAAAAAAAACGGATGTAAACTCAGCTACCCTCCTCCTCTAGAGAGAAGATGGCTCCTCTTTTCTAACCATTAGTGACCCACATGGGTCGACACATATCGTGCACCACCACGTGTGTCCACCTGCACACTTGACTAAGTTTTTCACAAATCACCATAAATCAACATAAAACAGGTGGATAGATGGACCAAATAACATGTAGGTGTTGGGTGCTGGAACAAATAATGAGAAAAAAAAACAACCAGAGCCTGGAGACAAGACAATTTATGTTCCAACATTCAGCTTTGGCCAGGAGCTTGCAGGGACTGTACGATAAGAACATGGACACAAGCAGCTGAAATGTGTTCAGCTTGCAGGCTAAGCACAACTGTAATATCTTATATTACCTTTAAGATAGCATTTATGAGGTCTATATGCATTGCAACATTGACTCCTGTACCGGACATGATAGAGATGTATATAGACAGACAATAAATAAAATGGATGGAGTTCTCAGGTTACAAGACTCCAACAAGCACACTATCACCATAGCCTGGCCATCTGCTCATTGCAGGCATTTTACTATAATGACTGTTCAGCCTCCTGAGTTGCGACCTCTGAGATGGTGAGGAGAGGAGAGCAATCAAAGCACATTCAGTTCTGCCATAGTCATTTGCCTGCTCTCAAAAAGCTATCACAGGGTGCAGCTGTAAACATTTTGCTCCTCAGCACTCCTGAGACATGCAGTCAGAGAGGATAGCAGCTATCAGTCTCTTTCACAGAGGAAACCCGGGTGAATACACTTTGCAAGCTGAATACAGCGGAGAGGGCAAAATACATAGAATAGTCCAGGGAGCTGAAGTAGGTCAAAATAAACTCATTATTCAAAAGGAAGAGTGTACTGAAAGCTATGCTCAAGACTCCCTTAGTCTCTGTTGTTGATGTGCAACACTCATGCAATTTAGGTTTGTGAGCAAGCCAACAGCTGTTTATGTTCCCTTTTAAAAGGCACGCAAACATCCAAATAGAGCAATCCAATTTAGTCTTTTTGTAATGAATGAGCTTTTGGAATAAGCTTTCTATTATAGTGACAACTGTAAACTGAGCCCTTTATTAACACTGTTGCTTGTCTGTATATCAGCTTGAAACATAAGGTATATTTGTAATAAATTTATTGCAATAATAGCAAAACATACAGAACCACCTACTCCCTGCCCTGTGCAAAAGCTATGGTATATTATATCATTAGATAACATCGCCCCCTTGTGGACATGAGTTTGGCTTGTTTTGTGCAGGAAACGCTCAGTCAGGAAAGCATATCCAAAGAGATATTGTAAGTTTAGGTCTGATTGTTTATTTCAGAAGTTTTGAGATAAATATAAAACATTAAGTCTTAATTAATCACTATTTAAAAAGAAAGAGATCGTCTCTCCTTACATGACTATTTTTGTACACTGACATGAAATGTGAGACGTCACCAACAAACACAGTCACACACACAAAGACACATACACCAGGGAGAAAGACTGGTCTAAAAGTAAAAAGATAAATTTTGTAGTTATTCCGTAGACTGATCATAAAGCATGTGGTTAGTTTGAATGTTGTGGTCTTTAATGAATCCAAAGGGGCTGACCAATGAGGTCAACCAGCCAGCAGTTTTATTTAGGGCTGTAGGGCCTCTGATGCTCCCCAGCAGCTGTTGTGTGAGTGTGTGTGAGCGCATGTGCGTGCATGTCTGAACTTTCCCATTCTTCTGATCGTTCAACTTTGTCTGGTAAGCCAACAACTCTATTTATTGCTTGGAACAGAGTGACTACCTCCTGCTCTTAAACAAAAGTACAGCAGGTGATTCTTGTGCTGAGGAATTAGACTAGATTTAGAGGTAAAAATCTATAAATAACAAAAGGCTATGAATGATAATGCAGATTTCCTGTATGAAGTAGGCCTACAGAAATATGTGTGGGTGTATACTCAAAAAGGATCCACAATGTAAAGAAGTAGCTTACAGTACACTAGTATATACAATATACTGTATAGTTCAATAGGCAAAGATTAAATAAGAATGTAGTAAGATTTTTTGCATTTTCATAGACTTCCACTGCCTCTTGTTTGGTGTTGATAATAATATGTAATTATTTTGACTTAATGGAACAATATACTACGTATGATAAAGGAAGTATATGTCTCAAAATGTAAAGCTTTACATTATTTCAGTTCTGGTTTGTTAGTCATAGGGATAAAATTTGTGAATCTCCTCAGGAAATCCCAGTCGCAATGACTCTCCAGTGGACGGCTGTGGCTCTCTTCCTCTATGGAGAGATAGCAGTCAACCTCATCTTGTGTATACCCTTCATATCAGCACAGAGGTAATGCGATTTAATATACAAACCCAAAGCACAATCTAAAGTCCATCCAGCAACTCATGGTCAGCATCTTGCACAGCAGCCTGTTCTTTGAATTAATGTGCAAGAGTTTAGTTGTCAAGAGGAAAAGTGAAAGAGGCAGTTCACACAAATCACCAGCAGAGTGCATCCACACCCCTTCTAGGTAGACACAGTGTTTGTTATGACAGCTACACTCACAGTGTCCTTCTGACCTACTTTGTAGATGGCGTTTGGTTTTCAGCTGGAGAATATGGAACTGGTTATCACCATATCAGAACAAGGGCTTCTTTACAATGATCATGGTCCTCATTGTTCTCTTCCTTGGTAAGCCATCTACTGTGTCAGACACTGAGTAATACTAAGAAGGCTGTCATGTTGTGTGTCCAGCCCCGGCAACAACAGTCACGCTTCTGTCCTCCTCCTCACTCTCAGATGCTCTCCGTGAAGTGCAGAAGTACTCGGGTCCTGAGCCCATGCAAGACGCCAAGGTGAACCCCAATGTATACGACCACGTCCACATGAAGCTGTTCAGAGCCCAGAGGAACCTCTACATATCTGGCTTCTCTCTCTTCCTCTGGCTGTTAGTGTTATTTCTTTCCACATTCATTCAGAATGGCAGAAACAAATGTGTTTGGGACCTCACTCGAGAACAAACATTACTATACCACTGCCCTCTTGCTTATTCACCTTTTACAGTTCACTTCCTGAGGTCCTGTCCTGTTTTGTTTTGTCCTGCCTTTATTTCCTCCGGTTCTTGTCTTTTCCTGTCCTGTGAACTCATCACAGTATCATGCGTCGGGTTGTCACCTTGCTAAACCAGGTTGCTGTCACGCTGGAGGACAGTGCAGGCCTTCGGACGCAGATGGGCAGTGCTGTCAAAGCAGCCAAGCAGCACCAGGAGGACAACCTGAAGCTCAAACGAGTGAGAAACAGTTAATTAGAGCCTGATTACAAAACTAAACCTTTGTCTTATAAAGCCTGTTTATTCCCTTTTCTCCCCCAATAGGCACCATCTTCTTTAATATCATATATTCTCCCAGTATAACATTATGTTGCATTTTAAAGTGTTTTCAGACAGTATTGTTTCTATTTTGTATGAACTCTCTTGTCAGCTGTTAAAATAAACCATTTAAGCTTGGTAATTAGAGGTAATCCTTTGCGCTCAGGCTCTCCTAGATGATGAAAAATCTATGTCAGCAAAAAACGAACAACTGAAGCTGGAGGCTGAGAAGCTGGCAGGTCAACTGAAGGCTGCAGAGGAGGGTGAGTCATCATCACTGCCTTCAGACAGGATGCTCTGCAGTTTTACATTTCAAAAGCAAAGAGCTGTGTGTACAAAGATTATTCCTAAGGAGCATGGACCACAGTAGATCGTTTCTTGCATACAGCTGTTGCATTATGAAAGAAGTTCATTTTAAAGGGGCATTAATGATATAGAGCAGTTTAAAGATGCAGGACTGTTTGTCTGTGCAGCTGTGCGCAAGTCTCACACTGAAGTGGAAGCCATGAAAAGGCAGGCGAAAGGTCTGGCACAAGAGTATGACAGACTATTGAGGGAACACCATCAGCTCCAGGTAACACAAACACACAAAAACATACTGTATATGTGCATGCAAATACACAAACACAACATACATAGTGTATACTGAGTGTACTAATACTGGGGTGATTCATTTTTTAATCCTTTAATTGATCCACAGAATCTCCAGAGTGATCAAGACAAAAAGGATCAATAACCACAGGAATACACTGACAGGTGTTTTCAGGTGTTGCTTCTCCTCTCTGACTGTGGATGCCTTTTCTTCTCATTACACTGGAACTGAGTGCTATGTGCAATAGACCGCCAGAGGTCATATTTGTATTATCTTTTACAACTTTAATTTTCCTTTAAGTCTGAACCGAGGCGTATGTTTGAATTGATAGGATTAAACAAACAATGCTACAGTTCATAGGATGAACACTAGTTGTTTTTAAATTGTGAAAAATAAAAAAATCTTTATTTTACCTCGAGCTCATTCTTATTGTGGAGGCAAATATTTAGTAATGATTCATTTCTGACAGGTACATCAGACCACCACAATAGTATCCTCCTGTCAGCACATAATGACCAATGCAGTATGGAAATAACTTATTGACAGTTTTTATGGTGATCATGAACGCTAACTGAATGTCTGTCACAGGAGTCTCACATTTTTTTGGATTTATTATAAACCTTTAATTTAGAAAAAAAGGTGTTTCATTGTTTTATGAGTTATGCACTAGACTTGATTATCAACATCTTTTTGAAAAATGTTAAAAATCTTGAAAGTATGATGATATATGGTATGTTCCTTACGTTCATGCTGAGATAAATCATGGAGTCACTCCACACATCTTGACACCACACTGACACGATATAAGCTTCATATTGACAAGGCAGACTGCTGCCTACATATACAATCAGGTACTGTTATGGTGTGCTGTCGTCAGCACAGGCAGGATGGACCAAAATGCAGTCTCACATAAAGGCACATGCAACGGAGTAGCTGTAATGGTGAAAACAAAGGCAGGCAGGCAGGACCACAGCACGAACAGGAGCACGAACAGGACCATAAGCACAAACATGATCGGATGATCCGACAGAGAACAAACAGTGTGAACTGGAACATACAGGGTTGATTAGTTAACGAGGTGCAGGTGGGGAGTGCTCAGGTGACTGCAGGGCTGAAGATAAGTGGGAACATGTGTGTAGATGTGCAGAGACGTCAGGTGACCTCTGGTGGCCGATGGAAGAATGGCAGGAGACGGGGGCAGAATGGCCAAAATGAACAGGACTGGGGCAGGAGTCGTGACATGTACAGTAGATGTGGTAGGGTTTGTAAACCAACGGGTGCAGAACTCTCAGCTTAAGGTCTACTTACGCACTTGTTCTGGAGCTGTTGACCATATCGCACAGTCCTCGCCAGCAGTCTGAGGTTGGAACTGTAGATGTTCAAACTTTCCATGATTGATGATTCTGAGCACCTCTAGGGCTTCACACTGAGAGAAGTTTGACTGGAACCACAAAGTGATGAAATAGTGGTCCTACTGCTGGAATGATTTCTGTTACGTCTGGGCAGGAAGTGATAGTTTCCCCTTTGTATGCCAACGGGATAATCTTTCAGTGGGCAGCTGTTCCTTTGTTGCCTCTAGCTTTGATCTGGTTATTGACCTCATTCGTTTGTAGGCTGAAACACTTACTCTGCCTCAGTGTAGCTATATTCACAGTTCTTCCAGCAAGTGTGCCACAGAAACAGTCTACAGACTGTTTAATGTACGTTTCTCTTCTGAAATGAAATCAAAGCCATGAAAACAAGACTGAGATGAAGCAGTTCAACCATCTTATTCACACAGATTTTTATCAAGTTTAATCATAAAAACAAAGACCAACATAGAAAATACAGCACAATTACATTTTTTTTCTATGAAAGTCTTCATGAAAAATACAAACACACAAATTTATACATTCCTGAAATAGCATGTTTTGTTTATAAAAATGACTCTTTTGTTGAGATTGTAGGTCTGCACAAAACCTGTACAAATATATACTCTGTGTGCTATGAAAAGTGTCCACAGTGTGTTCCTCTATACATCTGAGTCAGAAGAGAAGAGGTTGTGCTGAAGCTCACAAGCCAGTTTCTCTGTCAGGACTGCGGTCTAAGGCCAGTATGAACTGCTCACAGTGTATAGAGTTATTCTCCTCTTTCCTTAGTGACTCCAGCTCTGCACTCCCGTTAGTCAGAGCGTTTTTCTCCTCCCTCTTAATATGTCGTTTGAGTAGAGCAAAACCCAAAATACATAAGAAGAAGGAGACTGTCCTCAAGCCCAGTGTCAGGCCCAGGTACACTATCCTGCAAAACAACATGATGTGGTACTGTTAGGGTACAAGTTGGGGAATTTATTTGATTGATTTATATGATTATCAGGGTATATCAGGGTGAAGCTACAAATCACAGAGGGCAAGTCACAAGTCAAGTCAAATAAGTCCAAGCTGTTTAACTAGTGTTTTCCTTCAGTGCAGAGCCTCACAGTGCACCTAGTGTGGTTACAGACGTTTTATTCTGTGAACTCAAGAGCTGAAAAGACTAGTGGATACTGTATACAGTCATAGTTACCTGTAAGCTGAGGTGTTGTATATTCTGCACGCTCCTCTTCCTCCACACATCTTGTATCCCCATTTGAGGCAGGTTGTGTCGATTATGGCTCCAAAGTATATAGGGGCAGGTATTCCAGCTGTTGTACAATTTAAAATAACTTGTTACTTGTTAAACAAATAAACAGCAAATACAAGGTTACATTTTCATAAATATTCAATGAGTCCTTAAGGGATTTCTGTGTGTCTGTCATTCAAACTAAGTGGACAATAATACCAAAGACAGTTCTAACCGAGTGTGCGAGTGGCCAACGTGTGGATTCCAAGTGCGAGGGATTTCAGCTCAGGTTTAATGCACCTATAGAGACAAGACTGAGGCGTTAAAGAGGACTCAACTTTTCAACCTCACAACACTTAAAGAAGGACAATTATTTACATTTTGATTTACTGGAAGACTCAAAACGCTACGAATGAGCATTATATTGATAAAATGCTTTAAGGTACTAAAGAAGAAGAAATTCTTCTGAAAGCTTTACTCATTCACTCAACATCTCCATCAATGACACTGAATCATACAGAAGTGATCTTTTTTTTTTTTTTTTTTTTTTTATAATGGCAGGAAGTATAATCTGTCCAAGAATGACATGAAAATATGTCAAGTGATTCCTTTTTCACACAAGCCCACAAGGGGGATGTCGACAGACCTGACGAGCAGCACAAAGCCAGGTGTTCCCCCAAGAGAAATAATGAATGAGCTGAGGACAGACAGAGCCAGGAAGTATGGAAAGATTTTGTCACAGCTCTCTCTGCGTGGACACTGGCCTAGAGTGACTGTCAGGTTGCCTGGTTGGGTGTCAGCCAGCGCCAAACACCTACAGTTTTCAAATACCTAACAAAGAAGAAATGAGAAGTAATGTATATTATGAATGTGATATCAGTGATAGATGTACTACTCTTTGGGCATCGGTATATATCAATATATATATATGAATAAAGCAGCAGTTCAACCTTCATACTGTGTTTGTCAGCCAGCACTAAGACATATAAATGTGTAATGACGAAGACAACGGTGTGTGTCTGACCGTGTTCCTCCCAGAGCCAGAGGAGGAGGTGCATCCAGCCAAGCATGGGGACACGTAGGTGATCCCATTCTCTCCGCACACTGGATCCCACTCTCTTCCTGAGCACAAGCAACCCGAGTTACAGTTGGAGAAGAGAGAGCGTTCCTGGTAAGACAATCCTTCCACTCTGCATGTGACAACATGAAGAAAATGCATATATTATTGACAGCTCATATGAAAAATAGATCAAATAAAAAAAACAAAAAAAACATGGCTATTACCGTGCATGCAATATGAAAACAGACACAGAAAGGCAACACAACACAAAAGGAACCCTAGGAAGTGTGTTAGCTGTAATGATAATTGATAATTGTAGAATTGACATAAGTATATACAAACATCATATACCCGGTATATAAAACAGTGATGCCTGCCACCTTGGAGTTCTCACAGCCCATGGCTAAGAAAAAGAGCGACAGGAAGTAGCCCAGCAGGGAGGTCCCAAAGGCAAATTTAGCTGCTCCCATGATGCCCAGCTTGTACTTCTTCATGACAACCCCTCCAGAGAACATCCCAAGGGCCACAGCTGGGATGTTGATCATGCCTAGCAAGAATACAATGCATTTTTAAATGAATAGAGGCTCCAGGAGGAAGCAACTTGTACAAGCAACATCAGGCACCATTAATGCTCCCCAAAAAGGATCAAAGTCAGAACACTCATTCATATCAAAGTAGTTTTAATTCATATTTCATGTAAAGTGAACTGAAGCCGTGTCTCAAAAGATGAAAATGACTTTTGATGGTTGAGAGGATATGGAATGCATTTCTCATCATCTATCACCCTATTCACTCATTCACTTCGGTGGATAAAAGAGCCATGTTATTACAATGTCTTCATTTCCATTATGTCGACCGGTTTGTCGACCTGGTTTCATTAATGTCTGCTTTTTAAATCAATGTCTGAATGTCATTTCAGAATGTCCAACAATTGCAGTAAACCTGGTTGTCATCTTGAAGCTGCAGCGTTTACTGAAGAGGGATGTGGGAGTTGGAGCATAAAAAATTCATCACAAGCTAGCTCATGAAACAGTTATGATGACCGTCCAGCTCACATCACTTTGCATAGCTAAATACTTTTCTTTCAGCAAAGAAACACAGGTTTTGAACAAGCTTACAACTAAGTTAAAAAATCACGAAACAAGGTAAACATTATGAATTATCAAAATAGTCTGCTTACCCATGAGAAAATTGGCTTTTGATGCTGACTGGCCATAGTGTTGCTCAATGTATTTGGGTTTGTAGGTGACCATCCCGATGAGAGAGTTGAACTGTATGATGGTCACACATAAGTAGATGATGTACACAGGATTTCCCAGGAGACTCTTCAATGTGGGCACAAATTCTGTGTGGGGAAGCTTAAATGAATGAGATGTTGAAATGGAAAAGAGAGCAACAAAGGGCCATGCAGTAGTAATAATTCATGGAGCACAATTGCATTTATAACCAGCAGGTGATGTTTAGAACTAGACCCACAAATGTGTTTAATATGTTAGAACCTACACTCAGTATAATGGACTTCCTGCAGACAAAGTGTTCTTGGAACTGAAAAAATTGAAATTCATGAAAGGAAATGAAGTTCTTAAAAAAATCCGCTTGTGGCTGTGGTAAAAATGTGAGAATACTGTAGATCTTTTGAGAAATTAATCACAAAAGAGAGTCAGTTGAGAAATGTTGCAATAGCAATAAAAGGCAAATTTATTACATCTCACAAAGAGTCCACTAACTTAATACAAATTACGATGCAAGTACTCAATATTCATTGCAGGCATTAACGTTTTTCGTACCCTTGGCCATCTGATGTAAATTTGCTGGCTCCTCAGGTCTGAACTTGTGCTCCATGTTTGGGGAGTCTTTGATGAACCTGGTTTGCTCTGGAGTGCAGCTGGTATCGTGTTTATCCACAGGCATCGGCAGTGATTTGGGCAGGAACCAGAAAGGAACAGCAGACATGAGAGTGATGACACCAGCGATGAGGTAGCCCAGCCACCATGCCCCCACCCAGCGGGCATCACCGGGGGTGATAGTCAGAGTCTCTGCAAAGAGATGAAAACCTTCTCAGCACAGTATGTGCATTCATGTTGTTTTATCAGCTTCTCAGAGTTATTTCCTATAGATGCATTTTCTTTACAGATGTATTCATTTCATTCAGGCAAACCAAGGCAATTTGTAGTACAGTTATATAAAGTACAGTTTACATACAGAGTCAGTTTCAAAGTGCTTTACATACACTTCAACCTTAGGGCTATGGTACATGTTCAAAGGAAACATTTTATAACAGGGAGATGCCTCCTGACTTGTATTGTTCAACAGACAGGTTTACAACAGCTTCAAATTGTTTGCTTTCCAGTCAGATTATACTGTGTCACAGGATTTACCCTGTCCTGATTCAATGCCTCTTGGCAGGTGTGTCTTGCACAGCTTCAACATTGTCATGTGCAACAACCATTTTCTAAATCCAGCTATCCACAGTGGAGTGTTGGTGCATTGTGCTATTGTGAAAAGATGATAATCCACAAATAAAATCCTATCAAGCTCAATATAGTTATTCTGTCAGTCACGGTTTATGAATGAGTCATAGTTTATCAGATGACAGTTGCCTGAGCTTACTCACCCATGTCCACATAGCCAATGTCAACATAGATTTTGGCACAAAGGGACCCCAGCAGGTAGCCAAAGACAGGACCAATGATTGATATTGTTTGGACACAACCTGTAATACACAACAAAAAAAGGGATATTTATTTAGCCACAATCAACACCTACTAATACCTATTGTGTTTGTGCACTATTCTGCAACAATTTATTTTTCAATATTAATTTGCTACTGTAACACATCACATTATGTGGTACAGTCAAATAAGAAAATATTAAAGCATCTTCTTTTAACAAAAGCAGGAATGTACTGAACATGTAGAACATGTAGGAGGTGAGTTTCACTTAGACCAAATGAACCCCCTAGTACATCAACTATCCTGCCAATGCAATACTGCATTCAGATACTGTGACTCTGGCTGAAACACAGTCCATTTTGCATAAGTTATTCATACTGCCACCATTGCATTGTATTTTATATTTTCAAATTTTTACCCTTTTTTGGTGTGCACCTGGGACATAAACAATTTGAAGATTTTAACTGTACACTTGAGTATGGTGGGACAATAATAAAACTGAAATTAATTGACTGTTAATCTGCTTGAAGGGTGAAGCATCATGATGTTATTTATTGTGTCGAGTCAAAATAAACATAGGTGAACGTGACACTGGTGATCAGTTTTATACATGTGATGTACAATAAATTACAATATATATAAAGCACAATATATATTTAATATATTCTAGGCACAACAGACATTACCTTGGCAATACGTTCTAGTAATGAGATTATGTAAATAAAATAATTATTTCCTGGTTGCCTAGATGTAAAGCATTTTCATTCCGATATGTAACTGTAAAGAAAATCCACTTCCGAAATGAATTGCTTTGAAAATTAAGTGACATTAATTTTGGTACCTACAGTCCAAATCAAACATACACAGTGAATGGGGTGTATTACCAATATAAAGGGCAGCATTCTCGGACTGTGCATAATCATCAATGTAGGAGATTCCTAACGGCTGTACTGGAGTCTCTCCAATCCCACGCAGGACATTTCCCAGAAACACATAGATCCACATCGAAACACTGGACTCTCGCTCACAGCCTGGAGTTCAAAATGACATAGGAAAAATGAGCTGAGGGTTTATAATTTAAAGTCTCAGAAACTGACAAAACTTCCTTGTTCCAAACATGTCATGATGAATCCAGACAAATCTCTTGACTAGCACAGTAAGGATTCTACTACCTATCTTACCTCTAGAGGGCAGTATGGAGGGTCTGTCACCTGCCCCGATGGACTCAGGTGAACTTGCTGGACATGGAGAGAGGTTATTGGTTGAATTCACTGAAGATCTAACTGATGTTTCGATCTTATAGCTGCGTACAAAATACCAATGTGACTGTTAAACAAGGGAAGGGAGAAAGCATCAGGTATCGTTAGATACTCACAATGTGAAGCACAAATACATACATCAGAGAGCACATTTTCAAAGTCCAAGAAATACTGTCACTACATTGTGTTCACAGTGCTTGAAGCCTTAAATCAAACACACATAGATAGAATTTCTGAACTGCAATGCATGCATACAGACACTCTGCCTACCGGCCAATGATGAAATGCGGCATGGCGATCAAGAAGGTCCCAAAAGACATCAAGATACATCCGATTGCTATGATCTTGGGTCGGTGGAGTTTGGCACCAAAATAGCTCACAAAGGCAATCACCAACAAATTCCCTACCGGTTTGAGATGATCAGAAGAGGAGATGGAGACGAGTCAAAGGCATTAAATATGAGACTTTGGAGTGCTGAACAGTCCACAGCTTTTTCATGACATGTATTTGCCCTCCACCATGACACTTGTCTAATTATCTGTCTTTCAATGCAAAAACCTTGAGGGATGCTGTGTGTATTTGCTCCGTTTGGTCATTTTGAAAAATGACATTGACTGAACTAAGGGGGCTTCGATAATTTCTGTTCACTGTATGTGTCTGCATGTCATACACACTATCTTGGTCACTGCAAACTGGTTGTTCACAAGATATAAGGGACAGATGTGCCTCAGCTCAACCAGAGAACTATACAGGTTTTGATCAAAGTCAGTGTGGATAATCATATTTGTCAGCAAACATGCAATATAACACATTCTTCATTCATTGATCACTGTGCAACTACACAAATCATTGCAAAATATTCTCTATTCAAGCCTACATACTGTAGCTTCAAAGGATTTTTTGATCATTAAGAGTTGATTAGGTATGCGACCAGTGACTATTCAAAGCTCAAAAGGGATGTATATACACTATGGTGTCAAACCGGCTGAGGACATATTCTTAGCTTACTTGCATTAGCATCTAAATGCTTCAAAACATGTGCATGAATAGCCAGAGTAAATAGAGAGACATGCAGACAAAAATGGAGAAACTCACCTACTTCAAAGCTCCCGTCTATAATGCCGATCAGATAACTGGATATGTCAAATCGCCTTTCTAGTTGTGTAATTGTGCTCTTCATGTAGCTGCCAGATAAAGCCTTGGCAAAGTAGGCAAAGGACAAGGCTGCAAGGAACATCTGCAGAGATAGAGAAAGACGCCAGAGCACTGTGTCAAACAAAACGGTCCTGAAGTGATTCTTCTCTTCATTGTAATTTCAAAATAATATATTAACCTCTATTATTATCATTATTATATAATTTTTGGAAAGGTTAAGTAGTAGATCAAACTCACAATTTTTCCTTAACTTTTATAAGTCAGAGTCAACAGTAAGCTGAACCCCACAGTGGAAAGGAAATATGAAAAGTGATTTAATACGTTTCTAAAGGTTGGACTAAAATGCAAGAAAACATTTTTAGCAAATAAAACAAAACAATGAAGTGCACCAAAAGTGCACTAATTTAGCTGGGCACCAGCTTGTAATTTAGTAAATGTGTGTATGTATGACTAATTTTCAGTGCAGATACATCTTCGTGGAAAAAAAAAAAAAAAAAGCGGCAATGTGCTGTTAAAGCTTGGGCCAGAGGGTGTATTGAGCTCCCTCCTCCTTTTGCTCAGCCACCTGTGGACACTGACAGTCACTAACAAAGGGAGGATTAGTGAAGCCAATCTCTCCAGGACATAGACACATCCAATGTACTGTAGAGCTGACAGACCAACCGACACACAGCATAATTGGAAACAGGTGAGAGGTAACCATAATCTGCACTCTTAGGAATGAAAATAGCCCGTGCTCAGAAGACATGCACGCGCCACCGACCAACACACATGCATACTCTTTTTCAGTCAACAGCATTTATTCTGTCATTTGAAAGAAACTATGAATTCACATACACCTGGTTTATGACAATGACATTATTATTAATAAAAATATATTTTAAAGATATATCACTGCTACCACTCTGAAATTGCAAAATTGTTAAGAATTGGGATTTTATCTTTTTTTATTTAATCTGTTTACAGTATATGGCACCTTACATTGGCTGTGCAATGTGCCCAATAAACAGTGAATACAATTTCTGTTGTGGTCCAGAGGGCCAGATATCATATTCATTTGTCAGGCCAATAGTCAAAAACACACAGATATTCAACTTCATATCATAGAGTACTAAGACACTCGTAAATTTTCACCTTTGAGAAACTGGAGCCAGTGAGTTTTAGACATTTTTTGTTTGTTTATTAAAACTGCCAACTCCTCAGGTCAGGACTCAGTGGTCCACCTACATCTAAGGGACAAGGGACTGGAGGACAGCAATTTGACCAGAGAAGACTGATGGTTTGAAAGAGGAGTTAAACTGGAATAACCATAACAAAACATCGGAGGTGGTCTACGACAACACTTAATCAGCCACTTACAATGCAGTCTTGAGATCCCTCCCCAGGCAGCTCATGACTCATGTCACCCCAACGACTCACATGAAGCTCTTCAAAAGTATAAATTAAGTTACTTTACAATATTGCTGATGTGTAGTCTAGTCTTATTAAAGTATTTTTTACATCATTACTGTAATCTAACCTGGTAGTGAAATATCAATTAGACATCCAACCCTCTCTGGTGAGGGACTCTATAATATGCAAAAATCTGCTGGAGTAACAGAGATACATAACAGTAGATAGTTTGGTATCATCCACGTAATATTGAAAATTGATGTTATCTTTCCAGATTGTGGCTCCAAGTGTAAGCACGAATGACATAGTATGTGGTGAGTTATTAGGCCTTTTGGCATATCACACATAATATCTGCTCTAATACTGGTAGCCCAAAGAAACAGAGAGATCCCTGATCAGAAGGTCCTGAGAAACATGAGTAATAACCTGACAACTTGAACCAGGCTCATTATTCCTGGCTCAAAAATCTGCTTTTGGAAATGCAAGTGACGCCAAAACTTACAGTAGTGCTGCGACACACACCTTGGATTTTACACCTCGACGTTGCCCTCACTTTAAGATATGTGAACTGTAACCCCATTTGTCACTGACCTTTCAAAACTCGTCCAATCAGAATACTGCTGAGCAAGAAGCTTAAAAACAGAGAGGCCTCTGAGTTTCCTGTGTGTGGTATGACCTTTTCTCAGTATCAATTTAATATTTATCATTTATAGATTATGTAAATGATGATGTACCAGTGTAGAGCCAAGCTCTCTGCATTATGTGCCCAACCCAAAGGCAAGGACAGCTTACACTTCTTGTCATGTGTCTACTGCCTAGGAGACCAGGTGAGATATTTCGTCAGAAGATTTCCACACTAGATAAACAGTTATCTTCATGTTTTCGCTCTGTCTCACTTCCTCTGCAGCTGTAGTCTGCATTAACATGAAGACTGCTGAGTGAAAGATGAACAAAGATAAAGGCCAGAGTGGAGACAGACTTTACTACAAGCTCTGTCAATGATGGCAAATAAATGAAAAATTTGGGAGGAGCTAAGAGGGACCAGTGGAGCTATGGCAACCATCAGGGTGGTCCAGGCTTTGCTCTAATGTCAAGTGCATACTTAGCATTCACACCACATAATACAACTGGATATAATGCCTCTGCACAATGGTTCTCATATGACTGCATTAATAATGTTGATTTTGCATCAGTATTTTGCCATAATTTAAAGGAAACTTCACTACTCTTTGAAACATTGAAGTGTGAGGAATATTAGGAACTAACATACTAAATTTTGATCACAATCGATAAAGTCACTTGAATGCAGCAGCTGGAGTGGCCATCACCTTGGAAATTTCACTGATTTGAAAGATAATATTTTACTTCTTACATTCTGAAACATAAGGTTCTGCAACATTTCTTATTGTAAAATATATAATACTGATTTTCACCGTGGTAAAAACTTGTCCTGAGTCTTGTTATTTAAGTGTAATTCTTTCTGATTTTTCAGACCAGTGCTAGAGCTATTAAACACCTTTACACCCAGCATGTAGAATAACCCAAAGCTGGGCTAAACAAACATACAGCAGCAGCAGACAAAAACCCTTTCTCTAGATAAACAAGTGAATGTTGTATCAAAAGCATCACACCCTGAGAGGTTCACAGCAGGATTACTGCACAGAGGGAAACACACATGGACAGAAAGGCAGCATGACTGGAATTCCTAATTATTGTTGGTTGAAGCTGAAGCATTTCACTAAGCAGCTTTTTAATTAATGTTCAATGTGCTTCTTAATCCAGTAAAGTGGTACAGACCCTCCGTCCTAACCTCTTTTACTGAAGCACAAACTTTGTCAAAGGAATTTTTCACAGCGACTTAATACCCAGTCCAAAGGGCACAGAGAGCTGCTGTACTCAACACCTTGCATGGAGATGAACTAGGCCTACCAGAAACATGCAGCACACTCCGCTCAAACTTTCTGTGGGTGTTCAAGCATTTATGAATTTACATCAATATACACAGAAGATGCCTTAGGTGTTTTTATTCAGCTAGTTGTCCATAGAAAATTTGCTTTTTAAATGACCAGGCTGAAAAAATTATGGTACAGCAGAGGTGCTTACAGTCATATGTGGCTTTTACATATTCTCTACATATTGTACAGGAAACACACACCCTGAGGGTGCACTCCCCAACACGTGCACTCTGTGTCTCAGTTTGTTATGCACATGTGATTCTAGTCATATTTGTGTGTCCCCTCTAGGCCAGTCCAATGACTGTGAAATGACAGACATGTGGGCTCTCTGTTGTTTCAGGCTCAAACACTTCATATATGGTCTTAAGATCATCTCTGGTATATGCTGTCCCCATTGGCCTGTGTATCTGTATTTCTGTAGTTTTTCCCCTCTCTGCCATTTCAAAACTAGATTTTGAATCATTACCAAGTTTGATATACACAAAATTTTCTGAAATGTTGATCATTTGTACCTTCTTTATACAAGCCATGAAAAAAGGAGTTCATGGTCAAATTTTTCACCATAGCCTCAGGAAAACCTTACCTAACTCACATTATGCCAAAATTTTGAATATACTGATACTTAACAAAGTTGACCCCGAATTCAACACATGCATCTCAGTTCACTGAGGACTATTGTGATCTCTCACATTCAGGATCTGTCTCACACGATTTTACATGGATTGGCTAAAGGTCAAAGGGCTTGTCAGTAGGGATCTGTTTTTTTCAGTAGAGCACAATACCTTCAGATTGGGGTGGCAGGAGTTCTTCACTGCAGAGGAGATAGGGTTGCTGTCTAGAGTCCAGCTGCCTGCGACTGTGTTGTCCATTTTCTTCATGGCAGTCTCCTGTTGTGTATTATCTAGGCTGTGGCTTCTCTTCAGATGGTTTACTATGAATGTCCTCCCTCACATCTGTTGGGAGAAATTGGGGAAAATTCTGTGAACTCTTCTGTTGCACAACAAGACAGCAACTCATTATAGGTCTATGTTTTAGGAATGGTATGCTCCTTTGGCTAATATAAGATTAAACAGCGTACATATCATATCATCATATCATCATCATATCAGATCATTCTTCACACAGCATCTAAGAAGTCTTGTCCTTATTATGAAGTTGCTGGATTATTTTGCACAATATTAAACCTCTGAACAAAACCCTGTTAATTCTTGGCTGTGCTATTAACTAGCATGATAGTTGTTCAACATGTAGATAAAGACAGTTTGACAGCTGTTGGACGGCACATTTTACTCTAAAAACTTAAGTCACCCATTAGCAGTTTCCCCTTGCTTTCAATCTTTGAGCTAAAATAGAGTGCATATATAATGTAATGCAAGGCCAAACAGAAGAGCAAAGAGAGAGCAAAACTTTGCATTATCTTCAACATCAGTGATATGGTTGCACATTATGATTCCACCATGTGAGCAATGCACAGTGTTTTTCTAGAGGTCCAGTAGATGTCAGGACATATATTCTCTGACTCTTGACTGTATTCACACCAAATTTAACATCCAGGTCAGTTATGCCCACATTAACAATACACAACTCACTCAAGAACCTAATGGGAAATGAAACAAGGGAAACATGCATAAAGCAGACTTCACATCACCAGTAAACACTGCTTCATACTCGAGCGAAAACTTATTACAACTGATCCTGTAGAATCCAAGTGATAAAGACTGACAGAAATATGAAAATAAGAGAAAACGGGCAACTGTTTTCAGAATAAGCAAGTGAAGGCATGATGGGAGTAAGGGTGGATTTGGTGAACTTTTGTGCCTTAAAACACTCAGAGAGAGAAACTCTCAATTGGAAGAAGCTCTTTGAAGATCAGAGCTTATAGAAAAACAAAACCAAGTCATCAAGTGTTCCTATGCCTGAACTATTCTGGAAGAGCAAGGAATACTGGTTTGAGTGCACATATGCTAAAAGGGCGCTGTCTCATTAACCAAAAGACAGCTGATATTTGTATTATGTGTGTTTAGATTATTGTTGAGAAAGACATAGAAACACAGAGTAGAGCAGTGCAAAGAGCAGAGCTGTGACACTGTTTAAGAGGCAGAGCTTATTCAGTGGCATGACAAGTCCCTATGGATCCCTCCTCCTTGCACCAAACCAAAGAATGGCTTTGAACTATGCAAGAAAAAAATGTAACTGGAGCTGTCGACATAAGGCTTTCGTGCTCATGTTACATTAATAGACATTGAGTAGAACAGTATTTTGGCACAGCAAGACTGTAAACTATACTGATCTCCTTGTTTATGTATTGCATGAGCTAGGCTGCCTTTATTTTAAATATGACCTACCAATTAAGGCTGCACATAGAGCAGAAGAAGGAGCTATTCATCTCAACTAATCATCTTGTAATGATAACAATCACTTTATTATTGTCAACAATCTTCTGAACTGCACCACACACAAACAAGCATTTCACATTCAACGGTCAAAATATTCCAGTTTAAATGCATATGTTTTGAAGCTTGTGTCTGACTAACAGAGGCTTTTAATGGGCTTCAGTTGCTGTGTCCAATTATGTCACAGTCGCTATGGAATTTATACAAGACTGTCCATTCCTGTCTATGCAGACAGGAGGGAGGAAGGGAGGGGTTTCCCCAAAGGTAAGTGAAGTACTTCACAAATCTAAGTTATTTTGTCACTCTTATCTGATAATAGCTCTCGTGTGTACCCAATGATCAGTATAGCAATCAACCTATATAAGATAATATCTGCCATGCTAAATAGCACTGATATGCAGCTTTAGTATCCTCTAAAACTTCCTGTCTCTTCAAGACAAGAGCTCTTGAGCAGGGCCTTCATTTCTTTTTTGCTGACAAACTGATGTAAGGTACTCTCTATACATATTTAATAAATAGCCTTTTATAATGATCCTCTGTCCTGTCCTCTGAAGGCAGTGGTTGGATTCCTGATCAGGATTCCTGACAGTAATCTACAAGTTCTTGGCTGCTGTAGAGAATGACCTTTAAGCTTAAAAATCACAGAGGTGCATAAAAACAAGTCAGAATTTTCTAGGAGAACAGTCACTCTGAAACCCACTGACACCAAAAAACAGGAGTACACTTGTGCTGAGTTCTAAGTAAGATTCTCTATCTAGGATTAAACGTGGCAACGATCACGTGATCTTGGTTGAATTGTTGGTGATAACACATGCTCACAATGATAAGATCAATTTTCTCTGGTTTCTGCAAAGCCCATTCTGTTTCCGCGGACAGCTCTGCGCACTGCACCGGTTAAGTGATGCAGAGTTGATGCTTCACTGACACTGGGATGTTTTTATATCCCTTAAATCTGCGAGTGTCTGAACTCAAATCGCAGTTACTTCACTAAATTGTAGTCTTCAAAATAACCAAACTCCACAATACCCGCATGATTTTAACGACAGTAAAGCTTTACCGAAAAGAACATCATGACACTTACCCAAACTCGGAGCTTCAAACCTTTCCCTTCACAGTGTCTCTGACTACTTATTTAAAATAAAATAAAAAAAATCTTGTTGTTTGAAAGGCTTCAGCTGCATATATGACTCTTGTTCTCATCAAGTCACCTCCTCATACTGAGCACGCTCCTCGGCAGCGGAGAGCAGAGTGTTTGACTGGCAACGACAGGGTGGATACGAGCACCGTGTTCACTGTGAGCCACACGTGACGCGCAAGAGAGAGAGCTGCGATTTGTACTGTCCAAACCATATCCCACCTTTTCACTCAGCTTTAATAAACTGTAAGCGGTGAACTGTTGTCGCAAACACCTGCAGTGTGTCGGTAAAACTACACTCATATTTCCGCACCGATCGATTGGACCTGAGACATGCTATGGCATGCATTTGAAGATCAGTCTGCTGAAACAACATGCATGGACGAACTGTTCCCCTGTACCTCCCTCGGTGTGTGGTGTTTACAGCTTTCAAGCATGGCTCAGATGATAAAATATACGCTGAGCAAAACCATGTCATGCACACACACCATGAGGACACAGGTCAACTGAGAAAATATGATCAGAAAATTTGAACGACCTCATGTTTGCGTCTTTACTACCAACTTTGTTACAGTGTCGTGTAGTGCACAGAGGGCTTTAAACTATTCAGTCACTATGGAATTGAATCGATAAGCTTATTCAAATGTCCTGCATCAAAGCAATTCATTTACTTCTAAATAAAGCAGATGATTATGCATCATATTTTCATTGAACATGTCTTGCTCATCTGTAGGAATAAACTGTGTTCCTCAAATATAGTGACAATCTGTGTCTTAAAAGCAGTAATGTTCATGGTCAACTAGGATGTATGGGATTGCCACAAGATTAAGTCCAACTTTTATTTGCTTTATAACAAGTCACAAAACTCTGCTTGGTGGAATACAATGGAATCTAAAATGTGTCTGCAGGCTCAAGTACACCTGCAGACAGCTTCATTAAAATTAGTCAAAAAAAATGGGCTCACAAATAGTAAAGATTCAATTACAATTACAAGTCACTGAACTTGTTTTGAGCAATGAAAGTCACAGAGAGAAGCTGACAAATGAAAGTGTGCATTACAGGACAAAATGTGATTTGAAGTTTGGATTGACGGTTCTATTAATGAGAGAAATTCATGTGTGCATTTTCTCAACTAACTTCAAAGCAATTTTGATAAGTATGACATATAAAAAGACAGAAAAATATATATTTTTTAAAAACCTACATAAACAAGAAGGAAACCAATGCACCTTCAATACTTGCGCCCCCATAATAAAAATGCATCATTAGATAAGGTCATAATTCCCCTGTTGAGCCTACTGACACACCAGGTGGTCAGATCTCATTTCTCAAGTTTCTCTGTTGCCATGGGGATAACTGGTCTATATACAGCAGGCCCACTTGTTTTGAACATGTCCACGCCTCTCTCTGTGGCTTCAGGGGCAGGTTAACATGACCTATTAATCACCCAAAGTGAGATGCAGAATTGGCTAAGGTGTTAAAATGCGCTGTATTAATAATCTGCTTCTGATACATTTTACTGTTTCCAGGGCCTACAGCTGCAGCCATGGAGGGATGACATTTCTATACTTTCTGCTTGATAACTGCTTTCTAAGTATGGTATGCACAAAATGAACAATCATGATATTAGTGTTTTTTGTCCATATTTTAACATAAATGAGAATCTGCTATTGTACTGGACAGTAATATTTGAGCTGGAGCCAAACTTGCAGGCCTACTTTCAAAACTGTTATCTTCTAGTACTGATTAAATTTTAATTGTTATATTGGGAATGATGTGCAATATCAATTAAATCTTACATGTAATTCTAGATAGCAAACATTGGTACATATAGTGCATTTTCAAGAAAATCAAGTGTTAATGGATAAAACAACCACACAGCAATTGTGTTTTTGGCAAATCGAGCTAATGAAATGCCTAGCAAACCCCATCTTTTCATTCAGCTCTAATAGGCTGAAAGCAGTGAACTGTTTTTGCAAACATCTTCAGTGTGTCTGTAAAACTACATCACAAAGCCTCCACTTACATTTCCGCAATGAATAACTGATCTATAGGACCTAAGACATGTTATGGCATGAATTTGAAGATCATTCTGCTGAAACACATGCAGGTACAAACTGTTCCCCTGGGCCTCCCTCAGTGTGTGGTGTGTACAGCTTTCAAGGATGGCTCTGATAATAAAAAAATGAAAAAAAAATAAAATAATGCAAACCATGTCCTACACACACACACAATGAGGATGCACGTAAATTGAGAAAATATGATCAGAATATTTGAACCACTTCATGTTTATGTCTTTACTACCAACTTCGTTACAGTCTAATGTACTGCACAGAGGGCTTGAAACTATTCAGTCAGTGTGAAATTAAATTGATAAGCTTACATAACTGTCCTGCATTAAAGCAATTCATTTAGTTCTAAATAATCAAGACACTTTGTTACATTGATACAAAAATCATTTCTATTTGTCTGAAACAGTCCACGTCCAGTCTATGTTGGTGGTAGCTACCACAGTACCAAAGACATGGCAAAATCTCTGATGTTAGACAATAATATCATATTATCATTTTTCCCAGGCCTAATTGTGACACCACCATATCTGCCTTGTAAATGATCTATGTTCTCTTTTTAGGATGAAAGTCTAATCTAAACTTTATATTTTCTAGTTGTGAGAATATACAAGTGACTACTGTTAATGCAGATGGGAAACATTTCCTGTGGCTAAGCAGCATCTGTAACTGTACCAGACAGTTAGCGAAGTTTAGCTGTTAAACAATATGTCAACCCTCTGTGTTGTGTGTAAGTGATCGATAGTGTGCATAACCTTTGATTTGAATGATTAATGGTCACTCGTCTGAATGAAGGGTCTGAAAATGCAGCTTTTAGTTAGTTTTTTAACCAACCAGCTACAGCCATTCATCTCGGTGAGGTCGCTTTGTGTGTGCCTGTAGCTTTATATTAGCTTAAATTGCTATCTACGTATCAGCTTATGTTATACGATGTATTAGGTTGTACTTTACAGACAGGCTAACGTTCAACACTGTTGGTCTGATAAAACAGTAGCGTTTGTCCCTCTCATGTAAAACAGAAATTACTGACGTTACAAAGCTTTTTCCGAAAGGTAGTTTACAAGCTAAACCCTGTTGGTCAAGTGACAGAACCTACCTCTTTTTAAAAAAACGTCCTTTGCTGAAAAATAAAAACGACTTTTTGACTCATTTTCAATACTTTCCAAGTAGCGATTTGACCGTTAAAGTAAACAAAGATGGCAACCGGAAGTGACATACAATCTAACGCTGACAGCATAATTTACTGATATACTTTCAGTATACTTCAGTGTATAGTAGCGTTGTACGTTACTAAATTGTTTTGGGTTTTTTTTACTTTTTTTACTTGTTTCACTTACTATTTATGTAGAAGATTTGAATACTCCTTCCATCACTGATCTACATGTAGAATGTAAAATGATTGTAAACAAAATAAGGTAATAAGATATATGAATATAACGGTCACGAAAAATAAAATAATTTAATCAACAGAGCAGACAGTTCAACAATTTAACTATAGTAGTAATCTATCTATATTGGGATTGTTGCTATATACTAGGTTTTGACCTAGTCTTGTTTCCCCTATAGCAGAATGATAATGGGCGCAGCTGATACAGTGGAGATGGAGGTCTGGCGAAGCACGACTACTGCGGCAGTGACAGGGCGTAATTGTGAGACAGTCCCTGCAATCTTACTGGCATCAAAACTACAAGAGAGATGCTGGAGAAATATCCTTGCTTCTGGCACCGCACAATTAAAGCGCAGCTGTCCAAAGTCAAACACCCCTGTACCAGCAAAGCAAGTGCTTCAACAATTGCCAAATTAATGGTGGTATCCATATAAATGTTAATTATCACCCCTGTCACAATGTGTCTGTGTTGAGGCGTCCGTGTGTTGCTTGGCAACCAGTCTGCCAAATTTTGCTGAAGAACTGTATTGCTTGGCGGAAAGAATGATTATTATTTATCAATAAATTATTGCATTTTTGTTGCTGTGTTGTAATGTTGTGAAACCTATAACTGTCATAAAAACAAAATCCACACGAGACTGTGGTTTAGACCTTAGAAAAGCTATACCTTCAATTTTAATGTAACACGAGCAGACATACGGCATCTGTGCTCAGACAGAGACTTGTGTGTAGCCGATTTAGTATATTTAAATGTTTGATAATTGCATTTTCTACCACTTTCTACCACTTTAAAATGATTAGGTGTTTACTTCCATTGTTTGGGTCTCAACAACCCTGAAATGAATGTAAAGGTTTTCCAAGATTTAACTAAAGATAATTATGCACTACTAGCTATTTGAGACAATTAAAAGGATTACAGAAAACCAAGTAGCCAGCAAATAGTTGGCAGAGATGTGAAATGTTCACATAGCCTCGGTGTGAGCAAAACTGTCTTGGTTTAACACTTTAACTTAAGGACATCTTGAGGAAGCATGGCATCTAGAACCTGATGAACCATTACCTTGCAGATTTTAATATAAAACACATTCTAGATAGAAAATCAACAGATGAAAAATAAACACAACATAGACACAGGGATACCACAGAAATTATAGTCTTGTAATTCAATGTATTCACATTACAACATCCACATGGTTCAGTTTGTGACAACTTCTAATGATCTTCAAATATATTCACTGTATGATACATAATACCAATATAGGCACTTCCAGTAAGTCTGGCAATATTGCAGCTACAGTATAGTGTCTAAATTACAAAATGGTAAAAATAAATAATGTATATCTAAAAGAGTTTTTGTAGTTTTAAAATTTCTTTACTGTACAGCATATATGTGTATTGTACAAAATGGAGCATCAACCTGCAAGGAAATTCATGACTTTACTTTCACAAATACTGTGTATTTGGACATATTCTTCCTTGTGTAAGTATTAGTACATGTGGTAAGTGCAAGGTACTAGTGAGAAGAAAGCAATTAATTATTTAATCATGTGTCAACTATATAAAAATACTCATCTCATTTTTGTTTACATAATTGTAAAGCTTGTTTGGTTCCCATGGTTACAATTATGCTACATGTGTGAATAAGTATGACAATCAAATAAAACCAATTAACACATAAAAATACACAATCAAAACTGATATACTGTATCAGCCCAAATGCAAGTATTGACTTGAGACTGATGTGACTGGGGAAAAATGCATGCATCGTCCAAACAAAAAAAAAAATGTGATCATCAATTAAAATGAACACAGTGGACAGGATCCCATCACCTTCAAAGATGAGGAATGTTTTGTGATGACTGCTCTACTACTTTTGCCAGTGAGGATCTCAGATCTGCAGGCAAAGCAGTGCGTAGATCAAAGAGGAAGCGCAAGGAGAAATGTGCTATAGGGCATTCTGTGAATAACAATTTCATCAAAGTATCTGAGAAGAATTGAAGAACTACTAACTGCATCACCATCTCTACTTGTGAGTTGAAGTAGTATCCCCCTCCTCTCAACAGTACAATTAGTCAAATACAGGACAGAGTCACATTAGAGAGGCCAGTGGAAGAATTCAAATAGACACAGACACAAACACACATTCTCTTACTCTCACACACTTTATGTGTTTTCATTCACGAAGCAGGGGCTTAAATGGAAACTAGATGCTAATGGAAGTTATATTATCTCAGTGAATGATACCAAACAAAAGTGTTTTTTCTAATTCTGGGCCACTTCAGTAGAGATGTCTGTGTTGAATCCAGTAGTTTTCCTATAAAACACTGGTCATATCAGATTTTTCAAAAGCTGAAGAAAATGTATCTACTGTGTCCATAATGATGATTATAGCTCATAAGAGATGAATTGCAGGCAACATACAGAAAACAGATGCTATGTTGTATACAAGATACAATGAGTGAGGCAACACATTTTGTTCTGATTCAGTGGCTTCTGACAATTCTGATCTGATACAGTGTTTGATTGTGAATGACTCTCTGTCTAATGCCTTTCTAATCAGTGGGTCAACCAATTACCTTCAACCCATGTGGAGTAAGCTAGAGAAGGCTGAGTTCCTCCTCCCCTCTAACACTGACTGTAGCAGAGTCAGGGCAGCTGTAAACAGGCCATTATCGATGGAGTATGCTATTCACCACAGACAGGAACATTGTGTGATAATAGAGTATGTTAATTCAGGATCCGCAAGGATACAAGAACATGATGTTCCACACCTGTATCTTACAATGTAATTTCAATGGAAAGGAAAGTTCTGTCATATCCTATCTACGGGTTGCCGTTTGCTGTTCTGCCTTTTTAAAATCAGTTCAAAGATATAAGATAATGAAAGAAAGCAGTGGTACAGTATGAGATACCAACCCATATGAGACTCAGATGTGCATGTAGGTCATGAGAATTTGAGAAGATTAGCAGTGGATAATTCATTACAGATTGCCTCACTGCACTCGTATGTGACCGTAAGTTGACTCGACAACTCAATGTCGAACACTTCACTAATTAAACTCAAGATCTACTTTTGGTCTCTCAAACACGTTTTCTATGTAAATGTGAATTATTAAAGGAAAGTCGGATATTCATCTGAGACATTTATATGTATCTGGTTTACCTAAAGGCTTTGTCTCATTTCAAAGTAAGGGCTGTCATGTGACTTTGAGTTTTACAAAACACTGAAACATTTTACCGTTCATCAAGCATCAGATCCTGAACTTTACATTGTTATCATGTTATTCAGGTGAGTGTTATTTTATCAAGTCACATTTATTCTCGTCACATGTAGAAACATTTTCCATGTCTTATGGAAATTCTTAGAAAGCAGCTTCTCTTTGCTATTTGGTCTCAATCATTTCAACAGTTAAATGTGACTAGAATTAACATTCTCACCACTTTTTTTCTTAATGATTATGAAGCAATGATGACCCAAACATGTACAATATAGATAGACAATGTGACTGAATATAATCACACTGTGCTGTTGATGCAGTTATTTTCCACCATAAAAAAATGACTGTCACCAACATTTTTGAGCCATTGTGAGGAAAAATACACATCGACTGAACATGATCAACAAAACATCAGGTTATGGGAAATTCCAAATGACAACTTTGACATTTCAATGTGTAATAATGATAAAATCACACATCTACCAGCCATCACTCTTATCTTGGTCAATACTTAATAAACAAACAGCTATAGTAGTTGGCTTCAGAGACTTGTTTTGCCCCCGATCACCTTGCACTGCCATTGGACATGTCACCTGCCATATGACTGGCTGATGTTGAAAACTCGCCAGCACAGCTTGCTCTTTTATCAACCTTAACTAGATTTTTCTGATGTGAAAAAACATTTCACCGCAATAATTCCCCTGTATATCATCACTGTATGATGCACTCTGAAGTCCTGTCTGCTCTTGATGCTGACAGAATGAAAATCTCCCTGAGGTGCCAGGAGAGGAATCCAGAGAGATTATCTGCAAAGATGTTACAACAGTCAAGGCAGAAAAGTGGGTATGGCAAGATAAACTTCATCCTTGTTCTAAGCATTTTATGAACATATTCTTAAATAGCTCAATATCCCTGCCATGTTTTCAACTTACTGTCTTCACAGGTGATACAGATGTTAACTTTGAAATTCAACAGTTGAGTTTCCTGAGGGTTAAAGGTCAGCATAATTTTCAGGTGTTTATTTCATGAGGACCAGTATGTGCAGAGTATACTACAGCAGACTGAGCGAAAATACATAGTCAGCGAGTCAAGAATTAGTAGAAAAGACAAAAGGACACTGCATTGGTTCATCTACCTATGGCCATTTTAAAAGAACTTCCAAAGATTAAACAATTAATCTATTTAGGGGATTTTTAAGCTTTCTGGTTCTATTCAATGTTTGAATGCATGGTTAACTGTTTTGTTGTTATTCCCTTTTATTTCCCTAACACTCTTTTTTTCAGCACAGATTCATTTCCAACAACCCACTGTTGTAGTGTCAGTGTCAGGTCTCTGCACAAAAGCATTTGGGGCAATGAAGCCTTCGGTGGGCTCTATATTCACTTTGGGACTGGAGACCAGAGATGGCACAAATAAGAGGTAATCTGCTGACTTTGTCTATGTCCTCTGCAAAATAATTGTGCATATGAGCGCATTAGTTTAAACACACACACAGACACACACAGACACACAGACGCGCGAACACACGCACACACGCACACGCACACACACACCACACACACGCACACACACAACACACACACACACACACACACACACACACACACACATACAGAGTGTGAAGAGCCTCAAGTTCCCCTCCTTAAACTAATATGGCTACACTGATTGGTATAAAGTACTTAATTTGGCAAAACAAATACAAAACTTAAAATGCATGAAGGTTTGTGTTTTTATGCTAAAGCCCATGGGTGAGTGATTAATTTTGGCAGAAGTTGAAAGGAAGAAAGATACACCAATGTTCCTCATTTGATTGACTCCCTTTACAATCCATATATAGAAAAAAAAAACATATTATGGCCCATGTGACCTCAGAAACTCTTGCTTAAATTGAAACACAAGTACAAGTAACTGTGATGTCTATATATAATTGCATTCTGAAAATAATTATGTATAAATTGGCAGCAAATTTCTGCAGTCCTGTGTTACCACATTGGGTTGAGGTCTGTGCAACCAGTCTTCCTCTTCTCTTGACAGTAGCAAAAGAGTCTGTATCCCAAAGTACACGAATAATCCCGTATTGCAATATGGAAAGCTCCTTTAAATGTTTGGTGAAACCAGATATTCAGATAAAATGTGTAAAGCACAAATTTTCCCACCCTGTTTTTTTCTGTATAGGCACACATTTCCCAAACATCTACAGTGTTGTGTCTAAGTGATGTGCTGGCAAAAAAAGGAGTCAGTTGATAGGATAAGAAACAAAGAAATACTTTTTCACGTCCTTGCCCTGACTGACGCCATATTTCCCATGGGCTCTTTCACTGTGGGTCCCCCTCCTCTAGTTCCTCTGGAGGTTTAGATTCTTCCTGCGGGGACACAGGCCACTCTGGTTCCTCCACTCCCTCCTCCGGATCCTCTCCTTCTACCAGCTCCTCTCTGCTGCCTGGCTCCTCGTCTTCCTCATGAATAGCCAGAATAGGCTCAGCTACATTGTTTAAATGGACAGACTCTGATCCTTGGCCCTGTTTCTGGGCCTCCTCTCCGATCACCTTCTTCCACATCTCGTGGTTCTCCAGCAGGTGCTGGGTGATCTGACAGAACACTTTCCTTCTCTTCTTGGGGGCTGCTTTCTCTGGAAGATAAAGAAATATCATCATTAAAACATTTTTGATGATTTTATACATTCACACCTGAAATTAAAAAGAATGCAGTCATTTATCAGTAAAGACATATGATCAACACCTAGCAGCATCTAGCTGCTGTAAAGCAAATAGTTTTTGTGTCAGAAACTGTTGTCACCTCTGGCCTTTCTAAACGGATGTACACACATCTGTAACAAAGCAGCCTCAAACATCTTCAAAACATCTGTGTTTTACAAGTCTTCTCTGCAGTTATCTACCCCAATAGCAAGACTTTGGCTAATCAGTAGTGTTGATTATTAGGGCCACTTTAGATTACCTAATGACATGTAGCATAATTCATTATTGTCAAATAACTTTTCTGTAATCACATTACCATTACTGACTGTCACTAGTTGTGCTGTTTAAAAATAATTGCTGTAATACAGCATATCTAATAGCTCATTCATTGTTAAAAAAAGATTAAACCTGATGTGTGAATATGTTGGATGAGTTATTAATATATTGCATATAATATATATTTATATATACATATTTCACAGGTATTTATTCATCTATTTACTATAGAAGGTCTTCCCTTTGGCTTTATAATGAATTGTCAACAGCAATCATATTATATTCTGATCAGAGACTTTACCAATCTAACAAAATCTGGTAAATCTTTTTATAGCCACTGGTTAATGTGTCCTGCAGTAGTGTACATCATATTGTATAATCAAATCCATAAGGCATTCTAGGCTATGTTTCTGATTTTTTCCATTTTATGCTTCAGCTCTGTTTTGGACCAAAGTGCTTACGTGATGCCTCTGAGCTCGTGGATGTGTCCTCTTCTGCAGTATCTTCCTCATCCTCGTCCTCATTCTCCGTGATCTCTGGCTCCTCTGCCTCTGGGTTGGGCTCCACCCATCGTCCAGGTATCAGGCCGGCTGAGTCATAGGAGTTGCACAGCGGCCCCACGATGTGTGTGATGAACGATTCCTGGAGTTTGGCCAACTGCGGTGCTGCTCTGTCCATGAAGGGGCTGATGGGAAGGCCCAGGCTGGACTCCTCATCGCCCTACATAAAGCATTACCCATATTAGTGCAAAATCATCACCAGCTGAATGAATGCCAAGACATGGCATCATTCACATTTCACTACACTTACTATTCCAAAAGAACTGAGTAATTCAGGCCAGACTGAACAGTTGGGATTGATGTCAAGTTGAAGTCTGTCAAGGCCTAAATTATTTGTTTCAAAATTACAATTAATAATTCACTAAATTATTTGGTTTATAATTAATTTTGAGTCTTCATAGTGAATAGAATTTGAAGTTTGGTGTTGACTGCATAAAAGAAAAAAGAAACCAATGAAAATTATTTAGTGCAACAGGTGGAACAAAAGGAATAAAAGTCATACCAATTCTTAAGCCATATTGATTTTCATTCCAGCCAGCTAGTTAATGACTATTTTACACCTGGGATGCCAAGTGAATACACTTAAGCCAGCATCACTCTGGGTCCTGAAGACCAGGATGAGAAGCTATTAGCATACACCTGATTGCTGAGCCCTTGCTCCAAGCCCTTACCTACCTGCCCCGAGAGAGGCTAAACTGTAAATGAATGAAAGCAAGGAGAGGAACTGCCCGCTTGTAACACACAATAACCCCACTGACATTCACATAATGTCAGACAACATTTATTTTACATAAAACCTTGGTAACACTTTATCTGACATCTGTCTGTAATTTCCTAATAAGTATAGAAAGAAACATGATAGAAAAAAAATACAGGTAATAAGTAATAATAAGTTGTGTTTGGTTTATAAGCTGGTGTTGATTTCCAGAGGTATTTCCTTGAAAGGACTGTCACATTTAAATGGAAGTATCATTGCCCATATATCTATTCATCTTTTTTTTGAGGAAACTTTCCAATTCTCTAGATCTGTTAAATTGTATACTTACCTGTAGTGTGTGTTGTTGTACATGCTGTACACTGACTCAATACTGCAGCTGAAGCTAGATATTAATTGGAAATGACTGGAAATGTAAGAGCTGAACAGAGTCTCTGTGTTCCCTATACTTAGTATATGATTACTAAGTCATTTCCTGGAACCTTCCTACGAATTCAAAGTTACATGTCAGTGATTTCCCAGGAAATTATTAAAAAAAAAACTGTCAGGTTGAATATAAAACACACACTAACATTTGAAATGAGTCAAAAGCATCGTCGATGAGAGTCGTTTACACAAGAATGAGGGACAGTAGCATGTAAGCTGTCAATGACGTCCGTATGGTTTAAAATGAACAACAGCTTATAGCAAGGTTTCCTGGTTGCCTTGGTGACTGGCCCCAAATGTCATCTCCTACACTATAGAGTGTTCAGTGCCTCTGTTCGTTTATTGAGCTGCTAATGTAAAGCATAAAGAGATTCATCTAAAGATGGGATTTCAGATGGAGTTGTAATTTGAGGGAATTTCCTGATAGGCAAACAAATATAAATGGGTGGGGAAAAAAACTAGAGGAAGAGGGGCTCAGAGACCCAGCTGTCACCATGACTACATCCTAAACTGAGTTCAGAAGCATTATAAGGTTAGCTTTCCCAAATGAATGTCTCACGTATTCTAACTCAGCTATCCAAATGAACACATGTAACTCTTCATCTCTGGATTACAGTATTTTTATTACATGTCAGCACCTGTAGGACCAGAGATTTATCTAGTATTACAAACCCGAATCAATACATATAGAGCCAGGGTCACACATCATAATCAGTTTCAGAAAGTTCTCAGCTTGTTTCCTTGTGCTCCAAAACAAAGTCTTTGTGCTTGCTTTTTTCAAGGTTGTTGGACTCCCGAGGTTGTCAGTGTAATCAGAGGATGCTCCACCTGAATGACAGTTGCCTGGGCACCCTGTTTGCGTCACCACATCCAGCAGCACTAAAACCATTGTCATTGAAGAGCATTTCTCTTGTGACACTATCTGTGTCTCCCCTCATAGGCCTTGGAGTGGCTTCTAACAAGCTGGTTGTGTCACCTAGCTGAAGTAGCAGGGTACATAAGGGCATGAGGATTTTGTGCTTTACCCAGAAGCAATTAGCTGCCATTCAGTGCCAAGAGACACAAAGGTCACTGCGGGTGGCATTAGGCTCAAGGCATTACTAGATTGTATTTGTTACGGCAGCACTGTATATTGAAAGTGAAGCGACAATCACTCATGATTTTAATCACTGACAATAAATTAATACACTTGAATCCTGATCACTATTATTATGCAAAAACTACCAGATATCTTCACTGTCTCTACTGTTCTTTTGGCTTATGTGTCAATACCATGTAAATGTATAATGTAAAAGCAGAACACATAACTGAACAGATACACAAATCTTTTTCATTTATTATGACAGCTCCACACACAAACGCAGCTCAGAGGGAGCACAGCCATTACTACCTCAATATGTCAGAGAGATTGAATGAAAACTGAATTGAGGGGGGTAAAATCACTTAAGCTCAAAGGACTAAGTCTATGTGGAGGAAAAAATAAAGAGGGGGGGGGAAGACTGTATTTCAGCTTCTGGACTTACTCTTATGGGTTTTGAGACAAAATAGAGCGACTGTTTGAAACAAACAGCATGCCATCAGGAGTCATTCTGTCCTGTTTGTCTGCTCTCTACTCTCTATTTCAAGGAGTTGAAATGTATTTACTACCTCTGTGTGTGTGTGTGTGTGTGTGTGTGTGTGAGATCAGTGTCATTTTTCGATCCGAAGAATGAGGATTGGACATTCTGGCTGGTTCTCACTTACTCAGGGGTCTGATTAAGGTGAAGGTTCAGAGATTCGTTTTGGGGTTTAAGTTAGACTTATGTTTAGGTTATGGTTAGGGTTAGGATAGAGATGTTAATGTTAAATTTAGGCATGTAGTTGTGGTCACATTATGTCTTGGACTGTGTGTCTTGGATTAAGTTTTGTCTATGACAACTATATGTTTTAGATTTTGGATCATATGGTACCTCTATGCTGCAGCTGTCAGGCCTTCATATTGTGTTCTGTTTAAAGCTGTTGAAAATCTTTACTGAACCAATAAGATTTCAGGCCACAGGTCAGCAGTGAGTTCTGCCCAGAAGACAGGTTGTTTAAATACCGATTGTTAGGGGAACAACACGTGCAGATACAGGCTTGAATTATTTAGATGGATGGAATATTATTGTTTATTTATATATGCATACAAGCGTTAAATTCTTCTTGCCATCATCAGTGATGATGGGGGTGGGGGCCACTGGAAGAAGAACTAATATATATTTTATATGAATGTGTAAATAAAATCAACATGATAAAATGATGGCTTCAGTTTTGGCTTCAAAAACACTCACATTCTCACTAAGGGATGATTTACGATTTCAGAGATACTGTATTGAGCTATAGTGCATTAAACTGTGCAGGTGGTTGTGTTGCTGTCCCCCCCGCATACAAACATGACAGCACATTGATCGTCACCGTAGCGAATACAAACAAGGTCTCAGCTCCCATCAGAGCTGATTCACACACCTGCTCATAGAACTCGTTGACGATGCCCTCTGTCCACTGCAGATGCAGGTCCTTGCACTTCAGAGGCCCATTGATGTCAGCCAGTTTAATACACATCTGGCACACCAGCAACCTGTCATTCTCGTTGGACCAATCGATGCCTGTGGATGGATCGTCACCGACCTAGAGGACCAACAAATGGACATGTTGACATTTAACACATTCAAACATGGTGGCGGACACAGCATGTGGTTTGTAGATATTATGTAAATGTGTTGCCATTAATCTGCTGTTCAAAGATTGTGTGTTTGTCTAGAGGGTTCACTAATCACACAGCAACACTGGAATGCACTGTGAATGAGACAAAAGCAAGTTAACCCTCTTCACATGTAGCTTCTTCCTCTATTATGAAACACATAGACCTAGACCATAGAAAAGAGGTGAAAAGTGCTTTATTTAAACATGTAGAGGTAACAATCACTGTGCTCTTAATAAGTTATCACCACTTACAGTTTCTGTAAGATGTAATATATGTGAAGTTGTCTGGATTCACTGATTATCAACTCATTTCAAGGGACATGGCAGCACTCTCACACAAGAAGGTAAAGCTTGCACTAATCTAAACAAAGTTCAAACAAATTCATTATTTGTAGTTATGCTAAAAGAGCTTAAGAGCTGGGGAAGGATGTCCACTGTCTCCCAGGGTTTTTATCATTCTAACTTAATAATCTAGGAAACTGAGGAGATCAAGCGCAAAACTTGATGGGTACTTCACAGAAAGCTAATTTGCTTCCAGGAAGAACAAGGCAGGGTGCACTACAGTGAGAAACAGTGCTATTACTTTTGTTGCCAGGCCAGCAAGCTCAATACTAGCTGACAGGCCCTGGCCCTTGAGCACCACCACTGTACTAATATTCACAATGGAAAAACCCAAGACCCTCAAACCTAAAGCCAACATTCTGTCTGCACTTACACGAGTTCTTGAAAAGCTGCAGGGCGCTTTGTGTTGTTGACTCGAGCTGGACATATTGCAAGTGTTATGCACAAACAGACCCGTTCCTTGGACATTTCTCTTTCAATAAAGTTCAATATTAAGAGCTATGGTATGACTGTATGAGGGAGGCACCCCTACACAATACACTTACTCAACCAAAGTCAACAACCAACATACACTAAAAAAACTGAATAATACTCCGACCATTTAAAGTCTCCCAGAGTCTTCAGCCAATCTAGTTTCCCAAGATGACAAAAGAAAAGGACTATTCATACACAAACTTTTCACTTTATATCTGAGGATAGGTAAGTTAAGGTAAATAAAATGATCAATTTTTAAGTTAATGATTTTCAAGGGATTTAACCACCATATCCATAAACTCTCCAGATCTACGGGTCATATCATTTCAATACTTAATATAGAACAAACATGTTTTTAGAACTACCTTGGCATTGAACTCAGCTAGGAAGTCAAAGTGTTTCTTCAGATCAGTGGCCAGTATGGCCTCAATGACCAGGAAACGGAAGCGCTTGAACTCCACGTGGTCGAGGTTGACGAGGAAGTTGAACTCTGGCCGCGACATGAAGAGGTTCCAGGCTGAGGCAGCGTGGTGGTTTTCCAAGACGGATCGATCATTGTAGAGCACTGCCTGCGAACACACACATACATGTCTTTATGTGAATCTGACAATCCTGCACAGACAGTGCTAAAAAAAATATGTATAAAAAGTGAAACTAGATAATGTAGATGATTCAAATGTTGCAAGAACCAGTGATGGAAATTAATTATAGTAAGTGTATTTACTCAACTGCTGTACTAAAGCACAATTTTGAGGGACATGTATTTTGATTTTCCCCTGTTTTATATTTCTTCTCCACCACATTTCAGAAGCAAAGATTGTACTTTTTACTCTACTCATGCTCCTACATTTATTTAATAACTTTAGATACTAGGTAAATTGCAGAAAAGATAAGAGAAGATAAGACATAAAGTAAACCAACCATAAAAATGATGTACAAACTAATGCGTCAATACTTATGATCTAATAATATACATCATTCTAAACTGGGCTATTCTGCATAATGAGTACTTTTACTTTTGGTACTTCAAGTGTATTTAGGTGTTACTATTACTAAAACTTGCACCTCTACTTGTAACAGAATACACAACAAAAAACATAATGCTTCCAAGGTATTGTCAATAAAATTGCTGCTCTCTGATATTGGCTATACTTCAGTATCATGACACCCTCTTCCCTCAATTTTAAGAGATTTGATAAGACAGAAAATACAATCTCAACCAGACAAAACTGTACAATTCCAAGCTCATGACTTGTCAACATCTGACAAGCGTTGAGGAGTTGCTGTAATTGTCTGATTACACTGTCAAAGACTGATGACACGTTTCAGCCTTGGCAGTGCAGTTTGGCAGTGAAATAGACAGTGGAGGAAAATCAAATGATCATGATGTTGATTCCAAAGAAAAACTGAATGTGTAACAGTAAATTGGGCAAATGAAGTTGTGTGTACTTTGAGCCAATTTAGCCATTGATCTATACTATAGACTGATTAGCATGAGTACCTGCGGGGCGCTGGTGGCCACAAGGAAAGCGTTGGTCCGCCCAGGATGATCGTAGTCGTGCATTGCGGCGGCCACATAGAGGGCCATGAGCTCCAGAGCAGGTATGAGGCCTGACAGGCAGCCATAACCATCTTCTGACACAGTGTAGGTCTTTGAAACCAGGAAGCCCATATGACTGTGTGTTATTCCACTGTCGGAGTCTAGCCGCAGGGAAACAGACAGTGAGGAGGGTGAGGAGCAGGGTGGCAGAATTTACAAAAACACACATACTGTACTTTCATGTGCCTATGCATAAATACACACATATGCACTCTAGAGCACATACACACACACAAAAGCACACTTGAGCATTCAAATCCACTTATATGTGGATCAAAGGGATGGCCCCAGTAAGGCATACAAATGAGGTTATGGAAATATGGGTGAGAGGGAACTCTAATCTGCCTTTAATTTCATGCTGTTCTAGACTTCAAATAGTGTTTGATACGTAAATGCAAGTGCCAAAAGCCTGAGTAAGATAAGACAAACTGTGAGTAGGATAAGAACACACACTCCTGCAGGTTTGATGCTCTGACATTAATGAGGTGGCTCACAGTGAAGCTGCAGGCAGATGGAAAAATCTAAATATAAACGTCTGGCCTACTTATAGAAAATCTTTACAGTCATAAATGGCTTAACAAAACTTAGAAAAACTGAACAATATGGCAGCTCAATTGTTCGTATGAGGCATCTTAACTTTTATTTTATACACTTTTATGGACCTGATGGATTCACACACACATCAGCACCCCCACCAGGTCATTCAAAGGTCTGCATGCATGCACTAGTCATCACACCTGAGTCACTGGCAGAGCCGTGGTCAGTGATGAGGCTGGGCAGACCAGGCACAGCCTGTGTGGTGAGGTACCAGACTGCATGGAGCACATCTGTGGCGTGGACCCTGTTGTGATCTGGGTCAGGAAAGAAAACAAGTCTGTTCAGTGTGTGCAACGTTCTCCACCAGGGTGCACTGTTGAGCTGTTTATGCTTCTTGTAACAACATAAAGGCTGCCATGCATCATATATGACTAACACAGGAAAAGAAAACTGTCTGATATTTCCCTCTAGTGGCTGGTTTCATTGTTACAGCTGCAAACAACGGATGAATAAACTGAAGTGTAATGAAAGACAACAGGAGAGAGATGTTGAAGCTTACATGGTATGTCTCTATAACCATTCTCAAGGGCATGGAAGTAGTTCATGAATTCTTTTACAGGGATCTTAAAGGTCTCAAACAGGCCAGTGTCTTCAAAGAGCCTGTAGGAGACCTGAAACACAAACATCACATTGTCAGAGAGTCTGTGGACATCACCAGGGGTGGGTGTTTAACATGTGACAAGTAAGAATGTTTCAATAATTTTATAAAACTGAAAACTGCATTCAAAAAAAATATGACTGTAGTACTCTAGTTGAATAAACACACATTGTATAATATATCTTTGTCTGTTCATTTATGAATGCAATAAAACATAATGTTACTAAGTATCTCAGCAGTTTGTGTTGCTCTTAAGTGTATAATAAATAGTCATTCTCTGTCACTGATGCTCACCTGACTGAGGATCCGTCCACATTTCCCATTGGTCTTCTCCATCAAGCAGAAGATGGGGAAGTTCCAATTGTTAAGCTGACTCATCAGAGGCTCCACGTCCTCCATTATTAACGGCTCTGGAGCCAGAATTGGTTTGTCCTGTACAAATGACATGTAAAAGAGACAGAAATGCAGTGTAAATAATGTATGTTCCAGTATGACCTTTTGTTGTGCTTCATTAACAGAGTTATCAGAGGGCACTAATGTGACTGAAGGCAGTCTGCCTGGCCTCACGCTACCTCAGGAGGTATTAGTGGGTGGAGGATGACGTTCTGGGCAGGGTTTTTTCCTTCCTCTGTGTCCTCCTCTGTATGTGCTACATCACTGCTGTCACTGTGGTTGGCTTCGTGGGTGCTGTCATAGTCTGATGACACAACCACTTGGTCCTCTGCTAGTAAAAGAAAAAAGCAAAGAGTATGTCACGCTGCTGCCTAAGGGAAAATCCACTGTTAATCTCCTAATTCATATCACCAAGTTTTTTGGGGCTGGTGAACTCAGTTCTCTGGTATATCCACTTCCCCTAATCCCAGTTTATTATAGCTGGTTATTTCTGCAATTCTCAAATGAATGTCCCAGAGATGGTGAGCGCTCTTGTTCATTAACACTTGGTGCATCTCTGTAAATTGCGGCCACGCCCCCCTACTGAACACATGTCTGGTGGTGGCTGCATTGCATTATAGTCTGTGAGCCTGTATCGTCAGAGAAACTGGAACATCTGGATTTCTTACTGATTGGTTGTTGCAAATTGGTGAATGTGTTAAGAAATTCTTGGCTTTAAGTTACTGACACCAAAATCTGATGAACCTTTAGCTGAAAAGGATTATTATCCTGAAGTATGAATGGAGAACCAAAGAAAAGAAGAGATCCAGACATGCAAGCTACATTGGAAATACCTGCTTGTATTTGCACTACAGCACCAAAACAAAACAGACAAAACTTGGGACAGTCATTTCTTTGTTTGGGGTTTTATGCACATATACAGTATAGTACAGACAGAATTCTGTATATATATATATATATATATACTGTATATATTAGGCTCCAATATCAGCACGTTGTAATGGATGCAGGGTCAGAGGGGAAAGAAAACACTGTGATACAGTATGTATGCCCAAAACCACTCTTCCCATGCTGCATGGAGACAGTGGTGGTAGTGTTAGAATGACTGAGAGCATACCTGACCGTGGTATCCTGTCTCCCTTGTCTATAGAGCCCTCCCCATGGCTCAGTTTGATGTATGGTCTCCCACAGCTGTAGAGAAGAGGAGTTTTAGAAGTTAAAGATAAAGCACAAAGGAGGATATGTTTCTTATATGCTTCAACTCCACAGCATATGACATTCCCTGTTGTCATACTGTGATATTTGCAGCTGGTGCTGTGTTGATTCTACAACTACCGCATATATATATATATATATATATATGTCAGAATTAATCAATTTCAATGATTTTTAAAGAATTAAATGTTCAATCTTATGCTACAGGCTCCACACTGAAAGAGTCAGTTAAATGTCAAAAAACAACATCCTATCAGGATCGATTTTATCTTCTGCTGTGAGATTTGGATCCAAATGTGTATCCCAACATATACTGTCAATGCAAGAATATGTTTTCTAGTTATTGTAGAATAATATGAAATGAAATATTTTGTGAGTAAGTTTTGTGTTTGTCATGTCATATTCTACAAAGCTGGTTTTGGTTGGCAGAGCAGGGAGTTAAAAACCAGTCCATACCTCAAAATCAACACAAAATGTTTAAATGAAAACACTGGGGGGAAAAAATGCAGACCAGTACATGTATGTTTGCTTGGAGAAAACAAAATGTGCAAGCCCCTGGTGTCTGTCACTGCACTGAAGAATTGGGACTAATGCCATTCACTACATCTGTCTTTGATGTCTAACCAGTCGGCCAAAGTTGTCAAGAAAAAAACAAAAAACCTTAATGGGATTCCTACTGCGCTGTCCCCACATGAGGCAGACGTTCTACAGATGCTTTAAGAAAAATTCACATTAATGGACTTAATGGATGCAAACATTAACACAATGCAATGGGAATACACAACCAAACAAATGTGAAACAGTTGCTGGTACTGGCGCTGTTATAAATGACTCATTAGCAATTGAGCCCACCCTCTTTGAGATTTATGACAGGCGAGTGTCAGCCACAGGAACAGCGTGCTGCTCACCACAACCTCAGAGACAGATGAAAATATTCACATTAACTGACTGGCTTATAAATCAAACAACAAATATTATCTTTTACAGAAAGAGCCTTGAGCTGGCCTGTGCCGGTTAGTTAGCTGTGTGACACCACGGGGAGCCTCCCGAGCTGCTCTCAACAGCTTTTCCATGTTTCTCCACTGAGGCCACTGTCAGGCTGTAGGTGGTTCCAATTAAAATACCTCTCCCTAAATGTTGTAAAACCTGCCTTCTCGGAGCAGGAAATGCCTGCCGTTAGAGCATGGTGTCACAGGGAGCACAAAGGCCTGTAGTGTGTCTATCTCCTTCTGATAAATTGTTTCTTGAACACTTTCGAGCTGTACCCACCCTACCTAATGGACCTGAGGCCCCAACAAAGGAAGTTCTGTTGTGTTTGCACGGCCAGGTCGGACCACTGTGTGTAATGCCTAGCAGGTGTGGAATATAAAATAGTTTGATAGTTTGGCGGGCGAACAGTTACTACATTATTGTCAGGGGGGTCTGGGCAGGCAGAAGTACTTGGCTTAAAAGGTTTACTTTTAATGAAAGTTGAAGAACTGGCAGACATTCTTCCTATTCTTGCTAATGCAGCAGAATAACCTCAGCTACTAACATTGAGGCTTCAGCACAGAATGTAAATAAGAAGGGCGACCATTTTCACTTGAGGAATCTGTCAGTCAGGTAGAAAGTGACTCTGCTTTTATCACAAAAAAACTTCTGAAGTGTAGTTACTGTAGTTTAACTGTGACACTGTGCTATACCAACAGTATGAGGGCGAAATACACATTTCTGTATGTTTTTGTTTCAACCCTGTCTCCTAGAGATGACATCATCATTTGTTTTGCATGATACCTTTGGGAAGAAGGTAACTGCTGCCTGCAAATATGTTTGTGAGGGAAACATCCTGCATCCAGAAGTGTGGTTAGGTTTAGGCAACAAAAACACTTGGGTTAAGATTAGGAAAAAATAGTGGTCAGTGTGGAGTTTTTTTAAATTATTATTATCATCATATAACCAAAACTCAGCTTTAACCAAGTGCTGTGAGTGCAACCATGATAACACTAACTATACTTTAGTGGCTACAAGCAGATACCGTGTTTCTTTTAATTTAGAGTACATTTTTTAAATTTAGAGTTGTAACTAATGGTTATTTCATCATGGATGAATAAATTATTAGCAAAATATTTTCTCAATTAATCAATTAATCATTTGGTCGATTAATAGTCAGAAATTCTTTGTTTAATTAATTAATTAGTTGATTAATCGACTAATCTTTTCAGCTCCAGAAAAGTTCTTTGATACTTGTATTAAGTAAATAAATGTTTCCTCATTATGTTGATGTAAAATGAAATCAGCTTTTTTTTCTGAATGTATTGCTGCTGTAAAATTTGTTGTGAATTAGTGGTAAGTGAACATAATTTCATGGGTCAGGGTAGCTTTGTGTGACTTTTTACTAAACTAAAATCGCAAAAGCCAAAGGTCAAAATAGGTTTCCTGGTTATACATAATTCAAAAAAGAATAGTCCAAGTGTTGCACAACAGTCGGTTGCGAGTCTGTCTCTGGAGTGGAAAATCTCTCCTGTTCTCACAAACTCTAAAACAAACGCACCTTGGCATTCTTCCCCTAAGTATGAACCTTAATCAAGTTAATTATCCCTCAATAGGAAAATACTGTATAAATTGCCACATTGTCTGCTTTTTCTGAGAACAGCCCCGCCGCCTCTCCTCCACCTATGCTGCTTATCTTAATGTTTCGAGCCATGTAATAATCTCTGGACTGGTTTCTGCCTGCTTCCCCCTCTGCTGCAGTTTACTCCCAGATTTTATACTCAACCACTCACAGCAGGTTGACAGATTACCTTTGGTTCAGAGCCCAAACGGACAGTGTCCAAGCCACGATAAACACAGCAGCCATTATTTCTGCTTCCAGTAATCTACCTAGTCTCGAGCCAGATGACGTGAAGAAGATAACAGCACAGTGGCTGGGGCCGAGGGAAATGGAAGGTATTCAATCGGCCCCTTTTTTTACAGGGTCTGTCCGATAAAAATCCGATATTGTAGCTTTGAAGTTGGTGTTATTCCTTCTTAACACTGTACGTCACTGAGAGCTGACATGATGGAAAAAGGAGGGAGAAAAAAGAGAAGCCTAATGTCCTAATTAAGATTGTACAGATTTGATGATGGAGCAGAGAGAAGGCAATTGAAGCCATGTGTTCATTTTCTCCCAACCTCCCCTTCATGTGTTCTCTCCCTCCTTCCCCTCTTCCCCAAAAATCTCTGTCTCTCACTTTTCTGAGAGGACTCATTACATAGCAGGAATGGTTATTGGTGTTTTGTTTGATCTGTAAATAAATTTGTATGTTCCTGCTGTCTTGGCTGGGACTCAACAGGGATAACACAGACAAATGCAGGTTACAGTACATAAATTACAAAGCACACTTCTACTCCCCTAAAACTTATGATTGCTCTGTTAAGGCCTACTGGAGAGATAATGTGTTGGCACATTGCCATTTGCTAAGGGATCATCACAGGTTTGAGCCCAACAACAGTGAGTAGTAGTCTTTAGGCATGGGCCCTGTTTAAGGCCTCAGCAGCTCTCTTTCTCATTTCAGAAAAACAACATTTAAATGAAGTGTTAGACAGAAGAGAGCCCTCTCAGCTGCAGTAAACTAAACCCAGAGACTCTCTGTTCTCTCCAATTGTTTCTGTATTATCCGTGCCAGAAGAAGCAGCTGTGACAGTGTGTCTAAGCGTGTGTGTGTGTGTGTGTCTATGTGTGTGTTAATTGTGGGGTTCTGGTGACTGGGGAGAGGCCCAGGTGTTTGTTTATACTCACACCACCATAAGTGGCCATAGCTGGGGCCTCCCGCTGGGCTGGGCTGAGCTTGAAGACCAGGCGACATGGCTTTGTGTACAGAAGCTGCTCAGTGTGCTTACATTTACAGAACTTGTTCAAGTATCACACTGTCTGAAACAGACCCAAACAAGCCACTGACAGACGCAGCACAAACAGTTCCTCAAAGGACTCAACACAAAACAAAACTGTGTGTGGGATTTTTTTTTTTGTGCCTGAGTGCCTCACTCGGTGAAGTAAACAATATAATTTATAACTCAGGGCTGGATTAAGACATTAGTTGTAGATCAGTGTATTTGGTCAATATTAAAATATGAACAAACTGTAATATGGAATCTGTTAAACAAACAAACTCATTTATGGAATACTTTAGCATTATTTGTATAATGAGAAAAAGACCGACTGTGATTAAATCTGCATGTCACAACTTTCACTTAAGCAGAAGTCTTTGTTTTGTCATCATGATTCGGACCACTACGGAGATAAATTATATTAACTTTTAGTATTTTTATCCTGTATCATGCCTCAGTTTGTGCAAAATGCAATTTATAATTTGTTTTATTTCATCTTTTTTAAATGTTTGTCTCTACATGTCCAGGTTCTGTCCAGGTCCCATGGTCTATTAAATGTGTCTTTTTGTTGTGTGAGTATTTGGACAACCGAACCAAACCAAACCGATTTTTTTATCAACCAGCAGATACACAGTGTAACAGTTGCATTGTCCACAGAGTGTGTTGCAGACCACTCTCTGAACAAAAATTTGCAACAAGTTTATGAGTTACACATGTTATCTATATTTAATTGTTCAGAATTTAATAAATAATCAAAAACACAATTTTATCTTAGAATTTTACCTACATATATCATTTGTATGAGTGTGTTCATGTCACACAGAGCTCTTTCAAAAGCATGTCTACCCTTCAAGGAAGTTTTGGGAACCAGAATCCACAAGTGGTGTGTTTTCTTAGTGGTCAACAAAGAATGTACTCCATGCACATATTGATAATATGCAAATTTTTTCACAATTTGCTATGCAAGACTGAGAAGTTCGTCCTCTACAGCAGGTCACATGTACACAGTCTCACAGAAATATTTAGTTTCTGATTTCATAAGGGTAGATGATCAAACACCTGAACATGACAAGCATGTGATTGTTAAACATCTCATTCAAAAAAACCATGAGCATGAATCCGCTACTGTATGAGCCACCACTCTTCTGGCTTAGCTTTCCACACTACTGGGATATTCTCCCATTCAGCCACAGGAGCATTAGTGAGTTTGGGCACTGTGTTGCGCGATAAGTCAGCATTCAAATTCATCCAAATGGTGTTTGATGCGGTTAAGGTCAGGTTTCTGCTCAGGGAAACCCAGAACCCCTCACACTCTACAACAATATCTTTATGGACCTCACTTTGTGCAGTTTGGGCAGCGTCATGCTTCGACAAATGTTTACCACAAAGTTGGATGCAAAGTAGTGTGTAAATTATCACTACATGTAGTGAAATTAGGATTTGCTGTAATTGAAACATCAGGGTGAAACCATGAAAAACAGCACCAGGCCAAAAGTGCACAAAAAGGAGGGGACAGATGTGTCCACATACTTTTGGCCGGTCAGATTTCTGCAGAAGGGTCCGTTCATATTTCATGCACATTACTTTAACAGAAGCTGAGATTATTACATTGTGCAGATACTGAAGCTGGTTTTGCTCCTGTGTTACATGATCTGTTCTGATGGATGCAGCAGCTCACTGATCTGCCCTTTTTAATGAGTATTTAGAAAGAAACCCTTAGACGTGCCAATAAGGTAAAAACCAACGGAAGAATGACTGCACCTTTAATCTGAGCAGATACTGTAGGTGTGTCTATAACACGAGCTGCAGACAATGTCTGGCTGGCTACTTAGTTTGTCCAGGCGGCTTGGCTTAAACCATTACCTTAGACAAGAGCCACATGTTTTTATGGGAACAGTTCAGTTTTACAGTAAAGCCATAATAAATGAATAGCTTCATGAAACAAATCTTCCCAAAAATAGTCTACTTACACACAACTAAAATTCACAGATTCAGAACTTGAGGCATTTCAAATAAACTGTATAGATATATCAACTGTACCAACTATACTCAGGACATTAAAACAGTAGCCTTCATGACATAAACCCTCTGTACACCTGATTGGACAAACGTACCACTTGGTGCCCTGTGACTGGTATTCGCTTCTAATTTCTAAACAAAAAAGATAAAAATAACAGAAAAACATGGCAACTCTTTTGGAAACATTGAATTTCTCCAAACCTAACCACCAAAATTAGTTTCCATATTAATCTGAGGTGGGAAATAGGCCATGCAGCTGCAGAGTCACGCCTCATTTTACATCTAAAACACCTTGCGTTTTAGATGTAAAAGTTTTTATCTAAACGTTTGCTGACTGGTCCAGTAAATACATGAGCAAGCTGATTCAAATCTCAAGCTCCAGACATAAAGCTTATAGTGAAAATACAGAGAGGAAGAAATCAGACACATCTGTTGTTCTTTTGTATGTGTGCACACAAAGTCACAAACAAATGCCACTGAGCAACACAAAGGTTATCGTCGGTTCAAACTGTATGATTTGAATCCAAGCCGGTTGTTTTCACTGCATCTTTCAGTCAGACACCAGACATATTTTCTTAAGTTCTTCTACACATGAATAATTAAGCTTCAGTTTAGAGATCAGACAAATGTTCTTATGCAACATTTGAAAATGAAATTAACTTTGAAAAACAACCACACACACACACACACACACACACACACCCACACACACACACACACCCACACACACACACACACCCACACACACACACACACCCACACACACACACACACCCACACACACACACACACCCACACACACACACACACTATTTCCTAACTGCACCCGTTGGTTTGGCACACCACACACATCTACCTTGCCTTTTGTGCCCATGACACTAACTCAACAGGGGAGAAGCTGAATAAAGTAGATGAAACATGAAGAGACTCTTTCTTGTTGAGGCATAGTTAATATTTTAAAGTCAGGGAGCACGTGCTGCCTGGACTGTTTGTGCATCCGCATCACAAAAACATTGCATGCATGATAACTCATACTGAAGTACACGCAAACATGCACAGCTGAAAATTTCCAAGCTGAATCTCCAGTTTCTACCTCTTTGAAATTCATAAAAAACATTATTTCCCCTGAGCTGCTCTGGGATTATGAAAACATAACGTCACAGTAATCATAAAGTAATTGTAAAGAATACAATCTCTGGACTGATCGCAGTAAATTATGCTGAAATAGTTCACTTAGTAATCACAGCAACTCTAATAAATTAAGTCTCTGTGTTTATTCAAGATTTAATCCATCAGTGTGATTTACTAGCAAAATAAAAAAAAAAACAGCAGAAACAAACACAGTTATTTGTTGTGTTTTCAAGAATGTGTGACCGTCATGTCTTTATATTTCTACTTACTCACTGCATCTGTTTCAATCCTGTCTGAACACAGTGCAACTATCAGCTTTTCTAAACAGTTTTTACTAAACCAAATTCATCCAGGCACAAACCCCACCACATACATACACGCTCACATGCACATAGACACTCATTAGCACTCGCACATAACCTGCAACCCTCTCTATCCCACAACACCTTTCCCTTCAAAAATGCTCAAAAATCTTCAAAACATCTACATAAAACCATGCTACAACCATGATCCTTCTGTGTAGGCCTCATGCCTCATCTTCAGCACTAATGTGTTCAGAGTTGATGTGTGTCTTAGTTATTCAGGTTAATGCTTTTGCCTGTGGGGCATATTTCCATTCTGGCTTCCTTTGCACACACATCCTTCTCCAATCTGCTGTGCCATTACTGTTCACTCACACTGCTGTCTTTGGTAGAACTACAGCCACACTGCTGGGACTACATCTCATGACATTCAGAGAGATGTGTCATGCTGTGGCATCGATTGTAAGCGTTTGTAACACATTCATAATAATTAGTAGTGAAACATTGAAAATCTAGGGCTTTGCTTCAAACATAGAAATTATACAGCAAGCAAACAATAAAGTGAAGCTGGGGCTGCTTTTGCTAAATCTACAACTTGAACAAAAGTAAGGGGCTGAGGAAAGAGGAGATATGTGCTGGGCTGTTGCTCAGGTACCTGCAGGTGAGTGTTTCATGGTACGGTTTGATGCTGGCGCTGCGGTCTCTTCGGACAGGCCCGGGCTCGATGGTGGGCAGGCCTGTGGCAGAGGTGGTGGTGGTCCACGTGGAAGAGATCCTCCTCAGAAGACCAGGGTGGAGACTCCGCCTCACACGCTGCACACACACACACACACACACACACACAGACACAAGAAAATATATACACACACAGTTACCACTACTGGAAAACCCTTCTCATCACTGTATTGGAAATGAAGACAATCTTCACCCATGGTTAAGTGCGGGAGTCAAAAAAAAAACATGGCTGTAATTGTGTTTGCATTTAGATAAAAGCTCTAAGAGCACTCCCACCTGTAAGATAAAGTAAACGCTTATTCACTTTGTCTCCAGTCAAATGGATCATCTAGATGGGACAGTTGTTTTTCCTGCATCTGCCCGAGATGAAACAAATGATGCAGATGATATAACTTGGAAAATCTTTCTTGATTGGACATTTTTTTTTTTCACTTCATTCACAGAGAATCAACACTGCGGCCATCACTGACTGGAGGACATTGGCAGGCAGCTGTGCCGGGAATGCTACAATATTAGATGCAATGTCAGTATTGCATTGCACAGATTCATATCTGTCTTTTCTTTGCTCTTTCTCTGGGATTCCCAGTGGCCTGTGCCCTCGTGATGCCTCCATCTGTTCGGTGCCATGCAGCAGCTTGGCACAGCAGCGCTATAAACATGGCAGGCTCTCTCTCTCGCTCAGTCTTCTGCAGGGTGACCTAGTAAAGATCGCCTCAGAATCCTGAATGAGCCCATTCACAGAGAGGCGTCATATACTGAGTGCATGCACACACACTCGTACTCACACAACAAGGGTGTTGGTTTAGGTCACTCTGGGGGACATTTCACTGACTTACATTCACTTTGGCTCCATAACCATGACCTTTTATTTAAACCCAATAAAGACAGAAAATGATTTTGATATTAAAATGTGCTGAATTCAGTTGCAGATTAACACACATACAAAAAAGCCCCCCACAATCAGTGCATATGAACACACACAGACCAAGCAATTACACATTTATGCACCACAAAGCTGGATATATGCAGATCCACAGAGCAAGGTTCTCCCCCCAAAAAAAATCCTGCATATGATGGTGCGATAAAAAATGTATTACAATATGTTTTGTTCAGAGTATGCTAAAACTGGGTGTATATATGTGAATATTTGTACTGTAGTATGACTTTGCAGCTCCATTGTTCCATTCTTTAATAAAAGCCCTGGAGACACACACCAAAAGCAGAAGCAACCGTGACACAGAAACACACACACATCACCATCGGCAGTTGCCTGGCAAAACCAGGCCATCCTCACAAAAAAATGAAATAAATAAAAAATTACAGCTGCTGCCTGCTGCTGCCAATGTTGATTCAAATTTAAAGTAGAAATATTTAATTTATTTCTATAACTGTTTAAATGAGGAAAGTGAGCTCAATGTAACTTCAAACACTTTACAGATACTTGTGTGTTTTCTCATTCATGTTTTTTGATCGTACAGCATTGCATGTTTGTACAGCAATGTCATTTCTGCAGCACAGAGAACGTGCCCTGTGCTGGACAATGAATGAGTTTTGGAGAAGTGCTTGAAAGGCATCAGTATGCACCACGATGGACATCAAACTCTTAGCCAGCAGGCAGAAAAGCAAGCACAGGACTTTCCACTCCTCCACTAACCGCCTTCACTCCCACTGCTATTCTCCTCACGGGCAGTTAGAGCTGGGCACGTCGTCTCCGGGGAGTTGTAATGAGTGCAGCCTCGCTGGCCACTCCACAGGCCCAGTTTGTCTTAGCTACTTTTACAAAAGTTCAGCCGAAGTAAAAATACACCTGTCAGACTGGCAGAGATGGCATGGCAGCCGTCGACCACACACCAACTTCCAACTCAGCCAGGAATAGGTATCCTCCTCAGATGAATAGCTGTATCCACAGCTGTGGGGGGCCAGTTTCATCCCCTCTTTGTTACCCTTTGAAAGATGTGTTCACCTTCATGTTGCCTCTTCTCTTCTACTCGATTCACACACATACATACACACACACACACACACACACACACACACACACACACACACACACACACACACACACACACACACACACATACACTGTCTGGCTCTGCACATCTGTCATGTTGACACAGCTGTGGCTATGAAAGAGAGAACAGTGCTCCGAGCAGTAGACGTGCTCTATTTTTCTTCGCTCAACTCTATGAAAATACTCTCCTTCATTTGATGCTAAAAGCTCTGAGAGCAGGAAACACTCATTAGCTGAAACATGGGCTAAAAGATTAACATGTGTGAGGAGCGTTGTGTGGTGTATAAATCATTTGGCCTTAATAAGGTGGGCAGCATTTCCATCTAAGGATTACTTCAGCCGTTTCCAAATAAAATTGTTTTGTGTCTGGGCCTTGACTACTTTTGATTAACTATCCTGACTTTTGATATTTGAGTGAAACATCCCCACTTTCATGTAGGCTTCCTTGTGCTGCACATCTGACCAGTACAGTGTAAATCATGACACCTGGGCTTCATTCATCTCTTTACCTTGTGGATGGATGTCTTCTCTCCTTTCTCAGGTCCCTCCTCTGAGTCGGAGCAGGTGTAGGCATCGCCGGGGTTAAGCAGGGGAGCAGGGCGTGGCCGGTGCAGCGGCTGGAAGGTGAGCTGGGTGGTTAGGAGGTTGCTGACGGCCCGCAGTGAGGTGCAGGTGTTGGGGGGCAGGGAGGGGTCAGCCAGCAGGTCTGTGATTAGTCCATGAGCTTCTCCCATCACTGCTATGTCCACCATGACAGTGGTGCCTGATGACTGTGGGGTGAGAGGGAGACAGAGAAACAAGAATTAAACATCACTGCTGCTGCTGCGGCTAATGTGGCTTGATGCTAATGGCTAGGTCTGAACTATGTCAGCAGCTCTCCTGTGACATTGGTAACATTGGCATAACTTGTGTTGTTTATCCTACAGAGTCCAACTACGCTGAAGTTATACAGTAGTTTATGTTTTTGCATTAACAACTTTATTTTTCTCATTGGTTGAAATCAACTTATTAAATGCACTCGAATACTACTGTTAAGTGCAGTTCTGAGGTGTTTGTTCTCAAGTTAAAGTTGCACCAACCAATATTTTAATGTAAACAATGGGTCATACTAGTATTAGTGTCACTGCTCTCATCAGTGTTAATTGTGGCTGCAGCTGTTTTCAGTGACTGAAATCTCTGATAAACTCATACCTGCCCAGCACCAAAACCTCAGTTTGTCAAAGTTAGTGATTAGCTAGTGAACACAGTGGAGCATTTAGCAGCTTGAGAGCCACATATTATCCTCAGGAGTTGGGTGGAATCAATATTGGATTTAAATCAAAATCACCAAAACGCAATTTCAAATGAATACAAATGTTATTCTGTGTCTATTCGATGTGTAAACAGGCAGCTTTTTAGTTAACACATTTGCCATCACAGTTTTTAAGATGATAATATATCAGTGTAGTATTTACAGCATGTTGCGCTGCACCAGAGTGGTCAAAAAAAAAAAAGAGTTGAGATTCCACCTGAACTGTGTAATGTCAACATTTTGGAGAGACATCTCATCGCCAAGAGTATTTCATTTGCCAAGATTATTCCTCTTCGCAAAGGCAGACAGAAAGATGCAAGATGCACGTATTTTAATCTAATGCTACTTTATATGGCTTATTTCTCTACAGCACTAAAACATGACACATGTCTATTCAGTACATTCAATTACACAACAATGTACAAAATAGTTAACACTGGGTTAACCGACTAGCTTCAGCACTAAAGAGCAACTTAACAGCAGCTCAAATCTTGTTTTTGCTGACTTCCACTGGTTTAACCTCTCAACTTGCTGCAGTGATATAGACGTATACTCCAGGGTGACGTCATTGTCAGCTGTGATTACAGGTGCAACAGAACACATTTCTCACCAAAACTAACTGCACTCTTCGGTGATACTGACTATGATCAGATGTGCACAGGAAACAGGTGGAGTGGGACAGCTTTTCTCTTTAAATGCAAATTACACATTAATGTATCAGTAATATAAAATGGTCAGATATCATAATAAATGAAATCATAACACTGATGGGGACGATTCTGCCTTTTACTTTTGAGATGAGTGTATTTACATTTTGTTGATAATTCTAATGCACTTTATAAAGAATTCTTGAGGCAGGATTTGTACTTGTCATTGATTATCATCACTTTGCCATATGTAACCTGGATCCTTCTTTCACCACTGTTCTTTCTTCACTCATAAAATATCACAGCAACAACTACAACAGATACAACAAAGACTGATTTGAAAGCTGCCGCAGTTTGCATGCAAATATAATGTGGGGGGTCAATTGTAGAGCACAAAAATTAACATTGGACAGGGGCTTTGTCCCATGATAATAGAGAATGTTTTATATGAGGACACTGGCAGCGCTCACAGCCATAACCAAATCATGTTTCAAAAGTGCACTTAGCTCACATGACGCAAAATTAAACAAATGATAACGGTAGACAATACCCAAACAACAATAACAACAATATGAAAATAAAACAATAGACAATTGATTTTGGACCACTATTACAGGAGATCTATTTAATCATATTGTCAGACTGGGATTCTGCCGAGCTTCATAAAGTCTATTATAGTTGTGGTATCACACCAAGCTACGCACACACAAACATGCACACTTACAACCCTTACAGCACATCAAAGGTTTTATTCTATACCTTATATGGCTGCTTTTCGCTCAGAGAAAGCAAACGCACGAGGAGGAGCAGGGAGTGGTTCTCCACAGTAGTAGGAGTTGACATACTAGCAGCCTTGTAAAGATCTCAACAACAACATCAGGCTGAAACATGTTCAGCACAGCTGTGATTACTTGATGCTTAATGAATGGACTCATTAGCAATGTCTCAGCAAGAATCCGACCTTTGACTTCCTCACTCCTGACCTCTCAGATGGCCAAAAGCCCTCGTCTGTTCCTGAGCATCTGCCCTGCAGCTTTGAAGGCACCGATGTAGTGTGAGCCGGCCTTGTTTTCACAGGGTAAAGTGAAAAGTTCACAACCCACCCCTAATTGCTGTGCCTAGAGCAGTTGAGCAACCACAACTAAACACAGGTCAGTCTTGGCTGCCAGCAAAATTTATCTAATAAGCCCACGGATTCCCTGTTTTCCCCAAAGAATGTTATCAGATTTTTCTCCCCCAATGTCCCATTCACTTTGACACCAGCTGCCAGGCACCCAGAATTATTCTGTTTACACTGGCTAAGTGGCGAGAGGGTGACTTGAACAGCACGTGTGAACACCTCACCTTTCACTTGGGGCAAACAATGAAGGTTTTTGTATTTTATTTTCCCAGTCATATCAGATAAGTCACTGTATTTATATAATTTTCCTATTGAAGACATCCTGTGGGACGTCTAATGGAACATTACTGGACAGATGACTATTGTGCTCCCCTCCTCTGCATCATCTCCTCTACTTCCCCCTCCCCTCTTTCCTATACTTTGCTCTAATGCATGCTGGGAGGATGAGATGTAAACACCTGTCTCTCAGCTCATTTACAGGCTGATTTAGGAGTTTGCTAAACAGAGGTTAAAGGAGAATATGGCTGCTGGAGAACATCTGGCTGGACAGACACGAGAGTGATGCTCAGTGTGTCTGAGCATCTCCAAGTACATGTGCGTGCACACACAACGTCATCTTCAACTTCAAAAAACCTTAGCCCTAGTTCTCACACAGCCAAGTAAAAACATAAGGCTGACACGAAAATAGACAGTGACACTGGCGCATAAACAAATACAAACGGCATCATCCTGAGCATTCAAACACACTTTGCTGAGGATGAGAATTGTGTCACTAAGCTTAACTAACTCGAAAACAGGTCCTAGGTGGCCGTAAAAGGGGAGGGAATGATGAATGTGTTGGGTTGGATTTTGCACCGCCAACAATCCACTTAATGCCCAAAACCTGACTTGAAAAATAAAGAGTGGTGAAAGGCTCCAGGTGCATGGGTAGCAATTGAGATGTGCGCTTCTGGACACAGTGGGGCTCTTGCTTCTGCTGAGTGCGTCCTATTCTTGTTGAAAAAGTAGCAATACCTGTTTGCTACAATATACAAGCCATTACATCCTGCATTAGAAAGAATGTGCTGTTAAAGTATCTACCTTTAAAAATCGTGTCTCTGAACTTCTCTACAGGGTTTTTGTGTGATGAAGAGTTAGAGCGTTGAGCTGTTAAACAAAGCTGACAACAGGGAAAGATAAAGAATGTAAAGCGCTGAACAATGACCATCCCTGGCTCAAGGTTTTATGTGTCCCTTAAAGACTGAGTCTTGGCTGCAAGTTACCTCCTGGTGTTCCTGAAAACTTAAGAATCATCAATGGACATCCTCTAATGGATCATACTGAGAATAAGTTACGTAATATCATTAGGTTATATAAGCACTTCCTGTCAGGTTAGATGATCAGTTTCATTCATCAGCCATGGCCACCTCTGTAGCAGCAGGCTTCATCTTCTCACACGAGCCTCACACAGTGACCCCTGTCTGGGAAACAGCGCTGTGAGTATCGCAGGAAAGAGCTGTTGGACAGATGTTATGATGGTGTGTTTCAAAATTCTTAATATTTCTCTGGAAGTATGATGGCGGATTTTCCTACCTTGGATGCATCTGTAGCGTTTGTAAAGTCCATTAAACACTGTGATCAAAATCAATGTATTTCAACTTTCCAGAGAGGCTGTATATGTGTTTAATTACAAATGGTTCCTCAACAAGCTCTTTTTACTGCTGCCCTACACCACAATCATATTAACACACATTCACATCTGGGAACTGTCAACAACTGTCTGCCACTGGCTCACCCTCCTCTCTGTAGAAACTTTTCTGAGAAATACGCTCTTCAGAGTTAGTCTAGGATCCAGCACCTCAGAGTGCTGCGTGGAGGAGATATGTGAGTAACTACTTCTTTCTAAAATTACAGAGCAAAAAGAAAAAGTTGTCTCTTTGATCGTCCAAACAACAACTTTCTTGTTTTGAAAATGATTCATCATTTCTCCGTCTCCAAGTAAGATGGATCGATCTTTGGTTTTCTAGGCAACATACACACAGACGGCGGCCATGAAAACAGCTGGCAGCAGCAGGCCTGCATGTTGGGAGAGTGACAAACTGACAAGTCTTCATTCAGCCAGATGAATGACTGGCACACTGGATGAGCTGCTCTGCTGAATTTATGCTGCCTTTTGATGTTTGATTTTGGATGACTGTGAGGTTTTTCTTTTTAAGTTATATTTTTGAGCATGTTTTGCAAAAATTTAGGTTATAGGTAGATAATTCTTACAAATGCTGGACACAACTATAAAACTTTTTGGACACTGAAAAGATGTCTAAACTATCATCTTGACCCAGGAACACAGAGAAGGTGTTGAAGCAATACTTTGACATGTTAGGAAATATGTTTATTTGCTTTCTTGCCGAGAGTTAGATAAGGAAATACCACACATGTCTTTATGGTAAATATGAGGCTACCACTCGCAACCAGTTAACTTAGCACACAGACTGAAGACAGGGGAAAACATCTGGGCTGGCTCTGTAACAAAATCCACCCAACAGCACCTTGAAAGCGCACTAATTAACACACTGTATCTTGTTTGTGAAAACCTTTAGATGGCTGGAGCACTTTCATTTTTACCTGTGATATTGATCTTTTCATCTCTCAACTCTCAGCAGCAAACCAAATAATTAAAAAAAAAAGCAAAATTAGTGCTTTAAATAAATGAAACAGTCATAAAACAACACTACACTACATATGTTGCATTTTAGCATCAGCACTGGTGCTTTTGGGGAAGTACAAGTGAATGTAAACTATAGTTTCATAGCAGTTTAATACCTTGCTCAAAGCCACCTCAACAGCTGGGTAATATATGTATTCCATTTTTAAAACGCAGAAGCCTGTTTTTGCTACAGATTTACTGTAGTGATCTTGTAGTATTTTTTGGAACGTGTGGATTTTTTTCCTGCTTGCACCCTTTGGTGTTTTTGTGGCCAATTGTTTTGCATTTAACTGGCAGGAGGCACACTCCTAACCAGGCCCCCGTGCCAGCACCTTCGGTCACAAAACTACCACGAACCTGTGCGACATCTGTTCACAAGCCTCCAGCTTTTGTTGCTGCATTTGATAAAAGTGAATACAAGCATCAATAAACAGTTTTTATGACTCCTCAACAAGCCAATTCACATACTAAACCATGCACGGACGTTCTGTTATGACATTTTACTATGACTAACAACAGTGCACATGATCAATGTTCTTAATTGCCTGTGTGAACACAGTTTGGAAGAGTACGTCAATAGACATGCCATAGATTAACACCCGCGCAGCAGTTCATGTAAACTCAACCGAGGGCCAGTCAAAACAAACCAGCGACCGCTCCTGAAGAGTGAAAAGCTGTTTGTCCCTCTCTGTACTCAAGGTCCGACTCAGCTGTGTCTGAAGCTTTAGCTGCAGTAATGTGCACCAAAAATGGACCAGATAATATCTAGAAATAATTCTTAGTGCTGCATTAATCTGGATATTTTACGAGCTAGATGGAGATTTGACTTGAAACATTTTATATAAAAGCTTATTTTCAATGTGTTTTTTGATGAATGACTAAATCAAACTGCACTCATCCCTAAAGTTCAAAATAAATAATGTTGAAAAATATTTGCTAAATGCTAGTGCTTATACATGCATCCACTATTTTTAGACCTGTCTCTTTAAACATCAGATACATGTGCAAAATTTCCATTTCTCATATGAAACATCGTTTACTTCAAGCAACGCCATCAATGGTTGCAACAACGCTGAGCGATGGAAATATGATTGTTGATGTTCTTGCTGTGTCCATGTTTTTTTGTTTTTTCCAATAACTCTGCTGAAGACAGATGAAGTGCATTTGGTGCAACAAACAACAACAGACAGATCCCTCTGTCAAATGACGATTATTAATGGGATACACAGAGAGCAGGGTCACATATTTGTGATTTCTGAGACGGTTGTCTTCATGCACTTTTAACCCTTGACTCCCTCATATAAACATACAGTCCCCTAAGCCTCTAGTAAAATGACAGTGATATGTGAGCTTCTTGAAATTGTGCAATGGTGAGAATATAATGTATCCCAGAGGAGAGCTGGGATGCCTCAGGGGCCTACTAGAGAAAGAAAGGTATTTGATTCTCTTAGTAAACACATTTCAATAATGTAAGCAACTCTGGCTCTACTTAAGGCACAGAGATACACACACTGTGGTGCTGGCTTTGCAATTAACCCCACGCACAAAGCCTCACACTCTGAGAAATGCTGAGCAAGAAACTATTTTTTTAAAACCATTATTTTTTCTCAGGTTGATTTCATTTACACAGAACTCTCAGCATGTTTGAAAAATCATTACCGTGCAGTTTTCTATTTCAGTGGCAGCGCAGTTAGTTTAATGGCCCTGATTACATCTGTCGAGATGGATTAGTTGAAGAGGAGCCTGGGAGATGGTGATGTTCTCTACTTAGAATAACAGAGCAGTGATACAGTGTGAATCACAGCAGAACCGTAACTCAAAACTCCACTGAGACACTCCTCGCTCTCTGCCTCAGCTCCTGCAGCCAAAACTACGCCCAGCAGTGTTACACTTCGCACTTCCAAACCAGCCCTCACCCCCACCGCGACCCAACTCTCCTCTCAACCCCTCCGTCAGCTAAGACTGAAGCTGTGCTGAGCCAGGTCCTCAGCTGCAGCCAGGATACAATTACATGCTATTACATATTTTATTAAAAGAGGGGGGGTGTGTTGAGGGATGTGGGGGACATAGGATGTGGGGGGTGGGGGGGTGGTCAAAACAAAACAAAAAAGAATAACTGCCTCATTAAAGATTTACTGGAAAAGGTCAGGCCAATTGACCCCTAACATGCAGCCATCTCATCTCCAAGCAGAGGCTTGTTTTTCCTTCCACATATTTCAGGGTGTTTGATTCCAGCAAAGGAGCCAATGAAGATTAAAAAAAAAAAAAAAAAAAACAGAGGTAGAGGAACAGACACACAGACTGGTAGAGGCAGAAGCAAGAAATGAAGAACAGAGCAAACAAAAGAGATGCATGAGGTAAAACAGATGGCTTATGCTGAGCGACGAGTGAGCGATGATTTACCACATGATGCAAGTGGTTAAACATATATCCATCATCAGCAGTGCAGCGGACACAGTCATGAGTTTTTAAAAATCTTGCAAACTGAATATGCATACTATAAATAAAACCAAGTTCCTCAGTTTCTCTCAGAGCAATGGCACCAGCTCAGAGGCATGTTACTGTTCCATGTCAGAAAAAGTAACAGCTTGAAAATTGCTATGGTCTCTGTATCATTTGTGGCAAATCCAATTATGATCTGGGCAGATGACAGTCAAAAGTGCAGGTAGTAAAATGTTTTAAATTTAGTCTTGTCACAGGACCCATTACTTCACTGTCATGATAGGACCAACCAGAGAAAGGGCAATGACCTTTTTCAACTACCAAACCCGCAGTTTAAGAAACACAAATCTGAAATGTTTGAAGTGCTACAGTGATTTTGAGAAATCTTCAACATGACTGCAGTGTCTGGACTTGTCTGCTTGACACGCCACTCCTCCAGCCTTTCTGTAATTTAGAATAACAGTCACAAGATCCGGGCCTACAAACACTCTTTTCTCCGATAATCTCCACGGGTAATGTTCCAAAACCAATGTGTTTTCAAGTCGAATACAAATATTTAAATAGCTCTTTCCATACATAACTTCACTGTCAATTCCTAAGCTAAAACATCCACCACAAGCTTTGGACAGGAAAAAAAAAAAAAAAAAAATGCGGTTTGGAAATTGAGCCTGCTAATGTGCGCATGTTGGCGAACGCAACACAGTGGAGATCAATCAAGCGCTCTGGTCACTGGCTAAAGAGCCCAGTGTGTGATTTACGCACGCTACGAGGTGCCATGGCTCAGGGAAGCGCTACCAGCCTCTCTGACCGTCAACCTGAGAGCGGGGGAGAGCCGAGCCGAGGGAAAACAGCCACGAGATGGAGAGAGATGCCAATATAAGCCTCGACTTCTTACACGTCCTGTCAGTCTCTGGACTGTTACAGGATTCCACTGACGAATGCATAGCACCAGTCCAAATAAAAAAAGACTGAACTGACCACTGAGTTTAAATGGCAGCTTAGGGAATGCATCAATCAAAAAATATGTGCTTGCCTACTAACCCCACATAACAAATTGATTTGAGACTGAGACAATATTTCAAAAGATTAACATGCTATTTGAACATTTCTCCACTCTGAGGGGATGATACTGTGAGGAACAGATACACAACTATATGAAATTATACAGTGTATAATTTGATTTCAAGCCCAATCCTGAACTGCACAGTTATGCTCACTATTCATGAAAAATCCCCTAATTTTCCCTCCAAACACAACTTTGCGGTGTATTCGTTGCTACCCAAGCATACTGTACATTGTCAGCACAGACACACAGTCTATTCATTTCTAAAGGATATCCTCCTGATAGGAGAGCATGCAGACCAGAACACACACATACTGTATATGGTCATTGCAAAGCCAAGGGCATTGTCCTGCCCTGTGGCTCTGTAGCTGCTCAATACATCAATTCCCAAACACACACACACACACACACACACACACACACACACACACACACACACACACACACACACACACACACACACACACACAGGTAATCTCTGGGTTTGTGGCTGTATGTGTCTACAAGCTGCATCTCCTGTGACGAGTCCTTCTAGTTGCAATTCCCCAGCCTTTAATGGCTTGTGCAGCGCCTTACAGCCATCTCACAGGCCTGCGTCCTTTACACTAACAGAGGACAACGAGGATTGTGGTGGGAAGTGACACCTCTGGACATGCTGTTTAACCACGGCTAAAATGAGTGGGTGAGCAGGCCCTATTAGTGGTGGGATTTTTGCTATTTGCGTCATTTATAAGGTGTGTGTAGGCGATTGACAGAGATCCTAGCTGTGAGTGTGTGTGTTTTCCTGTCAGCTGTTTATCATTATTGTTATTACTGGTGTGTCTCTTTTTCTGTGGACGGTGCTAACCTGTGATCCTCGGGAGCCTCTCTTGTGGTCCCATTCTGAGCGGGGGAGCATCTGTGGGAAAACAAGAGACAGAAACATGTTCAAACCGCAGTCCTGCACATCCTGTTTCTGTTAGTGTCCTAAAACAGAGGCAACACCATAATGGAGATATACTGCGCTGTAGCGGAAAAGAGGAGGAGCAGGAGTGGCGATGCAAAGAGCTGAGGAAGTGTGGGGGGAATGGAAACGCTCATAATTGCAAAAAATGGGTTTTGTCTATTTTTTTCACTTTCCATTAAGCACAGACGTCTAATGCAATTTCACAGTCAGGTTTGGTTTACTTTAGCTCCTATTCACTGCCTAAGGGGCTGGTAGAGGCTGAGGATTTTTACGCTGTCTAATTACCAGCCACTGTGTCCTCCCACAGGCCTTGTAAACCCGTTTTCCACTTTCTTGGGAGTCACCAAATACATCAGCGCAGCTCTGTCACTGATTTTTGGTGAACACATTGCAGGAGAGCCAAGTCAACAACACCCCCCCCCCAGCCCCCCCCCACACACACACACACACACACACACACACACACACACGTTCCCTCTGCCTCTGTTAGGGCTCTCTGCCCCAGGACTGAGGAGCCCAGAGAAACCCAGCGTGTCGCTGTGACAAATTGCTGCCGCACAAACTGAGGCAAGGGGCTCAGTATAAGAGCCAAATTGATAATTCAGGTGTAATTTACTGTGTCAGTGGAGGTCATTGAGTTGTGTCACGCTGTGAGTGAAGACATTAGGAAAACAGTGGGTTTCAGACGCCAGTGCTATGGGCCTGTCTGGACAGCAGTGTTGTTTTGCGGAGTGTTTTCCCACAGTGCTGCTTAGGTCTAAACAAACACAACAGTGGAGTTACTGCTCCTGTCGCCTTTTTATAAGGGAGTTTAGTCTGTAAAATTTTGACTGCCCCCCCCCACTCACTAGTTTCATGTGCTGAGGTGTTTAGGTTATCTGTGGATATGCAGTGGAGGTGCATGGAAAATTACTTGCATTAAAATCTAAAAAATTCAGCAACAGTAGAATTAGTTAGTAGATATAAAGTCCTGAGTAATGACGATAATACACAGGCCACATTTCTTCAGCAGAAAGTTGTTCCTGTTAAAAATGTTTTTTAATGTTTATTAACTTAATATAATGGGAAATAAAGGACTATTTTGCTGTTTATTAAATTATGTGTTAAATAAAACAGACTTGTATATTAAACTTATGTTAAGGTGTTTTCTGGTGATTGTCTCTGTGTTTAACGTCCCTGAAAACTTCAACTATAACATGAAATGTTAAAGACTCAACGAGCAACAGTCAAAGTTGAAGCTTAGGTGTTATTCATGAACAGTCTAACATGCAAAGTCTCAGCTAATCTGCTTCATCCGCGCTGTGTGGGCAAGGTTTGATCACATTTGACTGACCAATATTGACAAACAACCCCCCTGCTGTCGTCACGTTTTGACTCAAATATTGCTGTAATGTTGCTAAATCCTGAAAATCCCTTCTTTCTAACTGAGCCCCACCCTCTCTCCAAACCAGTGAGAAAAGCACAGACAGAAATCTTTCAACTGAAACTGTTACAACTTTGATGATTCATGTAGGGTCCCATCGCTCGACTGAGAGGCCTGTAAAGTCCTCTACTGTAAATCGAGCTGGGATTTATAGCAGGTTTAAATCCTGTGTTTTGAATTTTGGTGAGCGCTTGTTAGTTTACATTTTGATCACCAAGTGTGTCTTCGACATATTTAGCAGGGCAAGACACAAGGTCTGATGTGTTGGCTACTTTGTGAGACAGTTATTGTACACCTCATCCTTTGGTCAAGGTTCTGGCAACAATGGGTACTGCTCCACAGAAAATGGTAACCTTGACAGTGAGCAAACAAGTTCACTAACGGAACAATCACACACAATGCGGTGCACACCCATTCATAAAATACAACGGCCTTTCCATAGTTTGACATTTAGGAGGTTGTAAAAAAAAATGCAATGTGAGGGGTTTGCCCTTTCTCAACAAACAGCTTCATTCTCTCATCCTCCATTTTCTAGCCCGAGCACCACAGCTATGAGAAGCCTGCACGCTCCAACCGTCAGCATGATAATATCTGGTCACTTTAAAGCCCCGTCAAGCGTGCACGTACCTCCTCAAGCATTAAAATAACCATACAAGATGGAAAAGGAAGTCAACAAGCAATCAGCTGTGTAAAATGCTCACGTACGGGATGTAAATCACTGTAAATGATAGTATTAGCCAGCCAGTGAGCTGTTTGTCTTATCCTTCACGGCTCCGATGACGGGGTTTTTGCTTTTACAGTATAGGACCTGGCAGCGGACTCCTCCGTGGTCGCAGCGCAGTCCTGCTCCATTAGAAGGTCCTAGAATCAGTGAGGTTCTCCAGGCGCACACACACATAAACAGCCTCTCGGTCTTACGGTCTTATGTAACCCAACCTTTCATCTCTTTGCTCTGAGTGACAGACCCAGACTACACAGAAGTCTACATGGGCCCTTTGATGTGCCAAAACAAAAAAAAAAAAAAATCCACACAAAATCAAAGCTGAGCAGAACATTTGAGCTCAGGCGCAGATAGCCTCTCGCACAGAGTGACTTTACAGGCCACAGAGGAGTTCATTTCCTCTGAGACTGGCTCAAAAATGTGATCAACAAATACATGTAGATGATGTACTGCTCACTTACTAAGTCAAACAGTGGATACAGTCTGGTGCCACTGTGTTCAAATGTTTTTTTTAACCAGTGTTGGAAAATCAGTAAACAAAATTTCAAAGTTTGGTTTCAGTGCTTTCAAACTTCAAACCGCCATGTGTTAGAATAAACAAGAAATGACTGTAACACAAACATCATCTGTTTTTCAGAGACACAAAAGCACAAACGATGATGACAAAAAACAAGAAAAACAAAAACAAAACGTCTTGTTCAATCTTTATTACCTTGTTTTTGCTCCAGCAGGAAAGAGAAGAGCGGTCGAAGATTATACTTAAAACACGTGACAGCTCACTGCCAATATTATGTCTGAAGAGGTAAAACCACACGTGAATGATTTCTTAGATATCTCCTGGTTTTTCATGGACACCCTCCAAGCACTATAACACAGTCAAAGCAGTAAAATTTCCAAATGGATTTGTTTTTGTCCTGAAGCTGCAGTGCACCTACCGGGAAAAATAACAACTTTGTAGAAGTTATGCCCTTTGTTTCACCCTCTGCTAGATTCATTATGTCGCCCCATAACTCAGAATAAGCCAGGTTGAGCAGTGGCTTTCCATCACTTAGAGCAATACTCGTGATTTATAAGAGACTGAAACCAGTCCTCGGGAAAAAAAAAATGCTTTGTGTCTTTGAAAATGGAAGTATGTCTTTCAATCACGGCGCTCTATCTACCAGAGTAACACGATACACTCAATGAGGTCTGAGGCATTTTTATGGGACTTTGGCTCCATTGTGAATGCATTCTGGAGATTTACTGTACTTCCATGATCCAGAGTGATGCTGTCAAGAAACAAACAAGAAGAGAAAGGAGTGGTAAGAGCGTAGTTGGCAGTGGCAGTCGTCAGTGTGGCAGCTGCGTGACAAGAGAAGACGCAGACAAGCAAAGGGATCTTTCCACAAAATAAATCTACACAACTCTTCATGTTCCAAATGTGTCACTTTCATTTTTTTTTTTTTTTTTTACACTGGATGCTTTTGAGCCCTGATCATTTATTCTTTTTTATATAAGACATGATGATTCTGGCATTGTCAATGTTTAGACTTGGTCTGTATCTTTTTTTTTTTTTTTGCAATCGTGCTACTATCACTTGGAGAGGCTGAAGCTGAGGCTGGAAGTCTGAACTATTTTTCCATTACGCTTTCTACTTGCTATCTAGTTTTTGCACAGTGTCAATCACAGCATGTGGTGGTACAACTGACTCAGGCAGGGTGGAGTTGTCATAGTTTATCAGATGTTATGAAATTAATATAAAAGATCATCCTGACCTGAATTAGTTTTACTTTTGCCATATCATTAGTTTTATTTTTTCAAATTACAAAAGCTTTCCACAGATCCCATGGCAGCTGATGAGGTACACCCTGGGATTGTGGTTTAATTTATCCAGGTTTTTAGGCATCCGTTTGATTTCTGCTGCCACGAATGGAATTTAGTTTGCGGTGCTCGCAGCAATGAGGAACTTTATTTAAAATCTTCAACAGCGATGTGTCTTTCCAGGAACAATGTCCCGGTTGCTGTGGATAACCCACAGACCTCACTGTCAACAGTTTTCTCTGGAACCATTTTCTACCTATGAAGCCTGTGCACGGTGAGGTCACAGTGCAGTCTGGAATATCAAGAGAAAGCGAGACATTGTTCCTGGAAAGAGATGCTGCTCTTCAATGCTGTGAGCGCTGAAAACAAAATTCCTTTCGCTGTCAATAAAACTTGAACAAACCAGACTGATCTGTATAGCTAGATATCACTCGAAATAAGTGAGAGAATGCCTTTTTTTTAGTAACGTGGATCATGTGACCCTTTGAAGGAGGCTCCAGTCTTAGTTAGCCAAGTGTTAGAGTCAGATGTTACAGTCTTTTTAGTATAAAATTCCCTCTTTATGTTTCCTTGGTGATAATTCCTAGTAGTTGCATTTACTGTAGGTGTTGCCGGATCAAAACACAGGCTATTAACCTTCACACGACTACCAAGATACTGACTTGATACAGTTAACTCAAACTGATAAAACTTCAAATTAGCTTCGGCTGAACAGCAGTTTTGTCTTTTTGCCCAAAACCAGGAAACGTGGATCTTGTCCCACATTTCTTGCAGTGTAGTCACTCGAAGAAGGAATCGCTTCAGAGCCAATATGGAGAACAGGGATGTTTACAGATTTAGATTTGTGTGTCGGTACAAGAAGTCCTAAGTCAGTGTCTGTAGACCTGTCCAGCTCAGTGAGAGTTTGCTTAGAAACATTTATAGTCATAAAGGTAAATACTGGGAAGAATACTCATAAGTAGATGATATGAAAATGTCAGACATAATATGCCCGCCGCCCTCTGTAAATGAACTGCTCTCTCATGACTCAAAATAGTGCCAGCCAAGTAAACTCCCAGCCTTCCTCTCACCCAGAGTGTTAAGAGGGCAGCAGTGTGGATGCCAGTATGCAGCCATGCCCTGTCCACCACCGTGGCTCCGAGCCACAGCCCACAGCAAGCTGCCATGCCTCTGAGGTGCTGGGTAAACACCATGGTGTCAAAGCACAAACAAACTACTGGAATATGCTTGTTGTTTAACTTGCTCCAGCCAATAACCAGTTGAGAACCACTTCCCTGCGGGTGTGAAGTGGTGGGAGCTACAACAGCAGCACCCATAGTGACGCTCCACTTTCACACGGATCGACCTGAAGCCTTGCAATGAGCCTCGACCCCACTGTCATCGACTTACTACAGATCACTTTTCTAAATCTGTCTGGAAAAGGAACCGGAAACAGCCTTGTCCTAATATAGCTCAGTGCAAGATAACTGCGAGCAGTGTTTCTTAATCATTCATTCATGATCAGACCTTCATTCTTTTTCTTCCGCTGCCTCCCGCGTCCTATTTTGTCCCTCATTACTGGCTTGATATGAGAGGAGTTGATGTGTGTCTACTTGGATCTTTAGTGGCTGTGTTAGCTTGTTAGTGCACTGGATTTACTGGGACCAGCATTCAGTGTCCATTGAGGTCACAGTTGCAGGAAGTGCCGACTATAGAGATCTCCTGGTTGGAGAGGAGAGAGGCAGAAAAGAGAGAGTGCTGATCTTTCAGCATGGTTGGGTTCATTAAAGCGCTATTGAAGAGCCACGAGATCAGTCTGCAGGATTTCCAATCAGCTTGACCCAAGGGTTTTATGCACCACCTCTCTGTCCAATTAAACTCACTATGCTCTCACTTACAGTAAGGTCTGCAAAGTCATGAATTCACATATGCTTCCTTACATAAAGGCACACACACACACACATACACATGCACTCAGTCTCACACCCACTGCCTCAGGGTCTCCGAATATTTTCTTGCTTATTCCTCCTTTGTTCTTTCATCACTGCTCTCTGTCAAAGATACTCTGACGTCTGCAGAGCTTGACTCAGACATCCCTGCACTCACTTTCACTTCAGCTCACAGAAAGAAAGTAGGTCAGATTCTACTAAGTCTCACTATATGTAGGCTTCAGAAATGACAGCGGCTTAGCCGTAAGGACGCCGTCGAGGCAACAATCAAATATCCTTGTTCTCACTTTCATGGGTGTCACAGACACAGTAAACTCTGTATCGCTCGTCATGGCTTTGAAAATGAGGTGTAATCTTGTTTTGCACCTGCAGATGGAGGTATTCTCATGATTAGTGTCACAGAACCGTTTTCTCCTGGGACCTTCTTTGTGAAATTGTGCCTTTTGATTTGTGATAGTTTTTTAAGGAATCATGACGATATTTATTTACAGTATTCGCTGCTCGGATAATGGGAGGATTTTGTTGCACCAGTTGGAATGAAATACATATTTTGAAGAAAACTGTAATTCTTAGCATAAATTTGAACATCTTCATTAATTGCTACCTAAGCTTTGAGCGCAGGGAGCTTTGATAAATGAGCACCCTGGTCTACCTGGTGCTCTTTATCTCTTTCTCACTCTGAAGTGTAGACAGATACAGGCCACCCACGCAAGAGAGATTAGCTTGTGTTACTTTATAACTGTCAGCCTAAGAGATTTCTAAATTTAGCATTGGACTGCAGAATGAGCCCATACCGGCTATGTAAATTAACATCATCACTAACATTATGAAAGGCTAAAAAAACTAAAGGGGGTAGATCTTCACATGATTAAAAAACAGATATAACAGATGGAAATGAGAAGTACAGAGGTGTGAGTGTTTCTATTTCTTCTATCCATAATGTGTTTACTTTCTCACTGTTTTCAACTCTCTTACATTTTCATTAAATAAACACCATCCTCCTTGGAAAATCTCTTCATAAAGTAGAGTTAATTGGACACTGGGCAACAGTACTACGAGAAGGCAGAGGAAAACAGATAGCCTATTAAAATGCTAAGAATTAACAGGGTGTACAGTAAAACTGCAGGAATAGAGTGTGGAAAGGCTTGGGTCCAGGCAGACACAAATTTCTGACCCAAACTGTCTGGCTCTTTGTCCAGGTGACTTCGAAAGCTTCACCCCCACCTTCTCCTCTGCCACATCCACCCCCCCGAGCACAGCAGCCGCTCTCCGCTGGGGGAGACACCTATAAATCCTTCCCTGCCTGTCGCTGAGGGGAGAGGACGGAGAGTCATTCCTATTCATGCTGGCTAATGTTTTACAGGTTTTACCGTGGGGGTCAGTCATCGTGGGTCATTTGCGTCATCGCTGGAGGGAAGGGAACTATTGAGGTGGGCTGCCAAAGAGGGAGGGGGGTGTGGGATGTGGGGGGGTGGGGGGGTGAAGAGAATGAGGAACACTTGTGTGTACGCAAAGATTAGCACACACACACCTACAAGCTGTTTGGCATCTGCACCCTTTCACATTTTCTGTCTCATGCGGCGGCCTGTGAGGCACACACAATGACTTCATGAACAAAACCACACACGCACGTGCAATAAAAACACTCACATGCACAAATATGAGCCCATGATATATTTCTCACACCAGCGCTGTGTTTGCACTGAGGCTTCTGTTTATCCCTCCCTTGCTCTTCACACTTTCTTACTCAGACTCTTCTAATTTCTGAAGTGTGACTAATGGGATTTATCGTCTTTACGTTTCCTGGGAGAGACTTAGCCTGATCCTAGAAGAAACCCAGTGTATGAGTCTCTACCAGAGATAGAGCTGTCAGTCTCCCAGGGTGAAAGCCTGGGCCACAAGGATGCCGTGGCCTAGAGAAAAAACCTCAATGGGAGTACCCCACATTCTGACCTCAAAAGCTAACACGGTGGCATAAAATAAGTCACTGACAAAGCGAAAACCTCCTCATGAAAGCTGATATGGATAGCATGAAAATATATTTTAAAACCACATCCATGTGGTATCATGAATAGAAAGGATCCTCTTTTATTTTTGTGTACATACTGTTTTTCTTTGCTCATGCGTCCTGGCTGGCTCCTTCTCAAGCAGCTAGGTTCCCAGCTCTGCACTTTTAGCTGGGTGAAAAAGAGGGGATCTGGCTGGACAGACCTGGCATCCCACCTCAAAACAGCATGCCAAAGCCATTAGTGTATAATGGTCCAGTCAGGATTACTGCTGGGGCCTAGAGAGCTGAGAAGGGAACACAGCACTCACTTGTTTGTTTGTTTTACAAGCCTCTGCCCTGTTCAGTCTGCAAGGTGCCAGTGGGCTTTGTGTGGTTTAATTCACAGTTGATTCAAACAGCGTACAGTGTGTCAACAATAGGCCAGTGGATACTCTCTGGCCGCAGGACACTTGTTTGGAAGAGTTATGTCCGAACAAATTGGTTGTGACAGTGCAATTCATTTAATAAAGCTAAGCAAACTTTTCCTCTTCTGAAACACAGAGAGATTAAGCCGTGGCTGTCACTCACTCGGAGGTCGATACAGTTCCCAAAGGTGACTGCACCTGCTCGGCTAATTAGATACACATCAAGGGTCAACTCCCTCTTACGTGCTTTTCATGTGTTATTGGCCCGGTTTCATGTTCATCAAAAAGGATGGACAGCAGTGAGATAAAGAGTGCATTTCCCCATCATCCATCAACGCGGTGATTCAGCCCTTCAGCCACTTGGGTATTTTCCAGCTGAGCTTTCATTACAAAATGGAAATGGTAATATTGATTTATGTGTCTTCTTAAAGACTTTCTGTAGCGTTTATGAATAACATTATGAAAGCGCAGAGGATTAGGAGTGTAGGCTGATAAAAAAAAAAAAAAAGGGGTTAAGGTACAGTTTCCCTATTTTGCTGCTTGTAGCTCTTATTTAAGCTACAAAAAAATGGATGGATTTGTGCTGGTTGCGTGCACAGTCCCAGGTCTCAGACAACAGGGCTGGGTGTTACAGTTCCACTATAAAATGTTTTTATGAAGCCATAAGTCTGACTGGGACAGAAGGCAATATTTCTTTTGGAGGAGGTGATCTACGTCAAGAGAGGTTTTCAAAGTTAATGACTGGTTGAATAACAAAACAATTTGGACCTGAGCTTGACATGGGAACTGAAGCAAATGCACTCAACTTTTGATTTGTGCTAATTTTGACTAAATAATGACGTGGGGAAAGATACTTTTGGAGAGTACACTGATTCAGCTTGAGTATCCATCTTAGGCGCTGCTATAAGATAATTCAGTGAATAGGGAATGAAAAGCTGAGAACGCAGAGTTCAGTCAAAGGCAACGTTACGAAAGCAGCATGGGAATTTGCGCATGCATGCTGCCTCCGTTGCATACATTATTTCACCTTTTATTCACAGGCCTGACTCAGCAAGGTCTGTGTTCTGTGTTTTGTCTGTGCTCATCAGAGAGAGGACCACACACACACATCTCCCCCACTATTTCAGCTGCACATAGAACATTTACAGTCCCATCAAGATTCCCACAGGACTCCAGTAAACAAACAGACAGCGACTCTCCGCTCAAGCATATGCCTTTAAATCACATCCCTCCGTCCTTTATAAATCACTGATGTAGAAGCATACACGTAAAGTCAGGACAGCACCGACAGTATGTTCTGACTGATGCACTCAAAGCGCGTGTGCGTGCACGAAAGTGTGTGAATGCTAGCCTCTAATAAACAGCATGTGTACCTGTGTGGGGGCATAAATCTCTGCTTCCTCTTTTTGCAGGTGGAAGGATTTGCATTACAGAGCTTGTTCCCTTAGAAGAGGCTCAGGTCAGCCCCATGGGCAGGTTTTCCACCATTAGCTTGTAAAATGCTTGCTTTGTCAGTGAAATTCCCAGAGGGCTCTGGTTCCCCATGCAGAAGGAATGCAGGGGTCTGCAGGGACCATGGAGGTACAGAGGAACAAGAGACGGCCCTCCCTGACACACTCTGGTGGGCTTCTCTCAATGAGGAAACGGACAGCGCCATTAAGATACAGCCATCATGCTGATAGCCATCTTGGAAACCTGGCTTAAAGCAAAGCAAACAGGGGGATAAGATACAGGTGATGCTGGGCGTCCTCTGGGGAAATAGGCTGCAGGCTCCATGAGTGACAGAAAGCCATCGTCTTCTATCACATCCTCACTTGGGCTCACTGGGGTTACGCATGCAATAAACAATATATACATTCACAAAGCGCCCTGCCCCATTCACCTAAATGATATATGATGTGATAATAACCAAGATAGAGTAGTAATAATATGCTGTCACTGTGTCGTGCAGTGGGTATGCCTTTGGCAAAGGTATATCATGATGTATGGTTTTAGAAGAGCTCTGCTGGAAAGTGACAACAGCTCTATGACCGGACCACCCACAGTGATTGTTCACAGGCCCATCGCAGAGACACACGTTTATTTTAAACTGTGAATTGCTGAGCACATACGTTCTTTCTATGTGTTTATATGTGTGTAAGCCAGTGGTGGAGGAACAAGTATTGAGATCCTTTACATAAGTAAAAGTAGTAACGCCACAGTGTAAGAGTATTTAAAAAAGTCCTGCACTCAAAGTTTTGCTTAAAGCAGCATTATTTGTTTTGTTGAAATACCCATCACTGACATATTATCACCTTATAAATTGATATTTTGAACTTTATCATCAAGCTGTTCAAGCTAATTTATACATTCAGCAGATACAGAGCAACATTAGAAGAAGTCCAGTATATGGAAGGCTGTCAATCCAACTGGACTTCCTGGATAATATATCATGTCTCATGTGTGGCTGAAGCAACTCACTCTCAATGACCCTTACGCTGTTTTTAACGCAGCGCTGTCTTCAGTCTGAATGTCCCCTCGAAGTACCAAAGGTAAATTTACTTATTAGTGAGCACAGTACCTCCTGTCAGTATACGTAATCTTATTGGATTATTATTTGTATCATACTTTATTATTTCACTACAGGTTTTGTACGTAAAATCTTGATCTTCATAGTTGGTGTCAGGTGGAGTAAAAAGTGCCTCTCTGTGAAATGTGATGGAGTAGAAGTATCAATTAGCATAAAATGGAAACACTCAAGTAAATGTACTTAGTTACATCCCACAACTGGTGTAAACACACACGTCTGTATATATAAGAAGTTTGTTTGTGTGTATACAACATATATCTGAGTTTTTCCATGGGTAGGTGTTTAGTATATTCCCATACGGCATACAGTATATGCTTGTGCATGGCTCCGTTTTCATGTCTGTGTATACATAGTTGTGTAATAGTGTGCACGTATGTATGCTTAGGATCTGGAACAGCATTAAGGCTGACCACAAGCCAGGGGAAACATTTTTTAAAAACTTTGTTAGCTACTGTTTAAACATGAAGGAATCCTAGTAAAAAATACATGAAATATTTGTTTCTTTTTTCACACTCGACAACATGAAGTAAAGCTCCCTTGAAGGAACATTTTGCTCCTGAATCCTCTTGATCAGAGCCACTGGTCCCTCCCACACACACCAGGCCAAACAGCTACTTGTGTTTACCTAGCCATGTGACTGAAGCTACAGTACGTCCAGTGACGTCAGCTTGCATTCCTCACATTCATCAGTCTCAGTTCTCACTGATACTGTCTCAGATGCTGAGGAACACAGGGAGCAGAGATCATACATTATAAAAGCATCAATCATTCACTGGGACTGCGTTTGTTATATAAGCTCTACTTTGTATTTGCCATCTGTTTTCATAAACAGTTGTGTGCTCATGAACAGCTATTGCCTGAAATAGTCTTCCTGTTCCACTTGAAACATGGAATCCATAAATAATTGCAAAACTGCTGTCAAGAGATGGATACAGGGAACAAACAACTCACTCCATAAATATGCATGAATACTTCAGTTTTAAACTATGTTTTATGTTTTGTTTGGTGCTTTCGCTCATCGTGTTGGGAGGTTATTGTTAAATTAGTGCATTTTCTCTCTTATATTATGGAGGACAAGAGCAGCAACAAGGATCCTACAGTATAATGCACATAAGATAATGTACAGTGACTGGATGAATCATCTGAATCTGTACTAGTGTTGCAGCACAAAGTTATTACTCACACTAGATTAATTTATGGTGTGAGAAGTTATGATGTGAAAGAAGAACAGTGTATTGGCCGTGTGTTTGAATGTAATCTGGTCTGAAAAGGCACGGACTGAAGGTACCAACTACCTAAGCAAGCAGGACATTAAACCAACAGTTGAAGTTGCAGCTTTTCACTGACCAGACAACATGGTTTACATGACAGGGAGGCTGCTGCTGCTGGACTACAGTATTTTCTATCTGAAGCCAAAAACACTGTTGTTCAGAGCATGTGGTATGTAGGCCTAATGTGAATAATTTTGTAGTCACAGAACAGCATTTATTAGTCAAAGAATGTGACACTGTGCCGGCTTTGCTCCATGCATTTGTAACAACCCCGTCGCCTAAAAATGTACATACAACAAATTTGCTGACAGGACCGATTTTCAACCTGGCAAGTCACAAAATGTTGACACTCAACATATTAGCAAGATGCCCCCCTACATTGTATTTTGTTTGTTCTCTTACAATATCTGCTCTTGCAGTACAGTATCTGCTTGTGGCACCTACTGCTTGGTTAAACTGTGTTAGGCATTCATAGCACTTGTTTAAGGAATAAGAGAAAGATTGTGGTCTTTGTTTAACACTGACAAAGTCACAACAGTGAGTTGAAGCACAATAGAAAATCTATTTGCTGACCACACCTAACCTTAACCAAAGAGCTGTCTTTGCCAAGAGCTGACTCAGGATGCAAACCCCAGTCTGTGGTCTTCCATTCCTAAACTTTGAAAAACTTCGCAAGTGAACATAATCCAGGCGGCAATTACATCTCCTTCAAAACATTAATGGGATAACAAATAAGTAACATATAAGGGCTTCTTTGATTTGTTGACAGATTAACTGTCCACATTTTCCCCTTGACAAAATGGTGGCTTCATACTTTGCATTCTCTTCCTGAAAACCAAAAAAAAAAAGCAAAACTCTCACAACAAGGAAAATGCAAGACAACAAAACAAAGGGGCTTCTAAACTCTTAGCCCATCCTGACCAGTCCTCTGTGCAGCACAGCTGACGAAACAGTTTGCTGAGACCTTTGCCTTTAACATTCTGCTCCCCACGCCACGCTCCAAAGACACCACAGAACAGCAGGCTCATCTTGCTACCATATGAGAGGAGAGAACATGTTCAACCACGCTCAGTCATTGCACTGTCCAAACCCTCATTTATTATTCTCTTAATTGGCTAATCAGTAACGATGGCAGGATAATTCATCAAACAATGAAAAGAAAGATTTATCATGGTTTTAAGATCGTGTTCAGCAGGGGTTCACGTCCCGTATATATGTCCGACAAAGTGGGTCTGTACCCTGAAGCTAGTGTGACTTCTCATCTGTAATTGCTGTAATTGCACTTTCCGTAGACCATGTAAAAGCAGAAACAAATAACGTCTGCTGCAGCTCTGAATAAATGACGACCATCAGCCAGGATTGTGAAAACAACCCTGGCTCGAAAAATGCCCAATTGGAAAGGATAATCCAGTATAATGGGAAGTAGTTCAATTAATTAGGGAGGTAGAGCAGAAGAGAGGTATCATAAAACTGAGCTATAAACAGCTTCAACTGCACCATTGATAAGGCTGTACTATGTAAGACTTGTAAATACAAAATGGCCACCCTGGAGTTAGAAACTGTGGAAATTTGGGCAAATAGTAATTTTTTTCCATCCGAAAAATCTGCACATTTATTCTCTACATGTGCGCATTAATCTAATGGAAAACAGACCCCAAGACAAATTAGTTCTCCCTATATAACCTGATTAGCACAGATGCACCAGCCTGGACCAAATGGATTTGGTGCAGACGACTAGCAGGGGTGAAAAAAAAAGAAGAGGGGTGTGAATGGATAGCTCACAGATCTGTCACACTGTAAAAACCCTGAAGACAATAGTGGAGCAAGAATCCGCAGACAGACCTCACCCAACCTGCATCCACATCCAAAACATTCACTGTCAGTGATTATTACGACATAACAGAACTAATCACAGCAACAATAATGAGCTGTCAGAAGTTGGAAGCCAATGGCTAAATGACGCCTGTCAGGTCGAAGGAAGATTGTTTTTGTGGAACAGTGCATTTTCCATGTGTCACATTTCATTCCCGTCTTTTATTCTCTGTGATACCAACTGGTGGATTAACACTGATGGACTGTAGCATGTCAGCACTGCTGATGAGAGGGATTCACCTACAGGATTCAGTTTGATATTTTGGGATAAATACTTTATTTGCTTTCTTTCTGAGGGATAAAGTAGTTGATCAATACCGCTCTCGTACTGTAAATGGCTGTTAAAGCTACAGCCAAGGGAAGGCTAGCTTAGCTTAGCATACAGACTGGAACTAGCCCCCAGTCTGGTTTTTGTATGGATTAAACAAATGAGATGTAATGTGTTAATTAGTGAGTTTAGAGAAGCTGCTGGGCAGACAGAGTCGGGCCAGCAGTTTCCCCCTGTGCCGAATGTTTCCAAACGTTCTTGCTTGAAGTCGTATTTTGAACATCCTCTTTGCAAAGCAAGGGTGAGTGTAAATCCAGCCCCTTTGGCTCCAGCGCTCACCTTGTCCTTGTCCTTGACTAGGTTCGATCCCTCTGCTGAGCTGGCAGTGCCACGCTAAAATGTGAGCAACCAGGGGACCTGTGTTGGCAGGATGGGCCAGGCCTCAGGCAATTACGCCCTCAACTGTGGCTCATTGGGTTATGGTTCGATAATGCTCCCAGGGTCTCGGGTCAAAACTCCAGTCACATGCAACAACGCACTAATGTGCATGGCTGTGTCTGTCCCTGGGCCTCTGAAAGGCAAGGCCAAGTCAGCCAGAAACCCAGCCGTAACTCGAGGCTGAGCTGTAAGGCGGCATTTTTTTTTTGTTTTTTTTATGGCCATCATCTGGTAGGGCTGCAGTTCTGGCAAACCGCACAGAATCACACACACTCATGAACAACCCCTCATGCTTCCTCTGTCTGCCTCTTTTTCCTCTCTCACACACACGGCCCCACATCTACAGAGAAACACACACACAAACACACACACACACACACACACACACACACACACACACACACACACACACACACACACACACACACACATGCACCTGTGTCACACGGCCTGTTTTCCACTGGGGTCTAATTGATTGGAAAATGAAGACGGACGCCTGTGCGAGCCGAGCCCTGTTGATTAGCCAGAGACACAGAGTCTATTACAGCGGTCCTGCTCCCGACCCAAACACGTCACCCAGACAAGCAGTCAGTCTTCATTGCTACCCACCAATCACACTCGTGACTGGGTGAGTGATGGAGGGGCGGTGGTGGATCACTGCTCGGTTTGGGAAACAGCAATACCCCTTCCCTTAGCAGCGATACACCACTTTGAATAGGGGGAGGAAATGGGTTGGAAATAGGCAGTGTAATGCTTTCAGCCCCGGCCTCTCTGAGCAATGACAACAGACATAACACAGAGCCATTATGTGAGCTTCACTATGTGAGTGTTTGGCTAGCCAGACAGACTGGCCGCTGCTAGCTAGAGACTGAGGCTGGCCTGATTATTGACATTTTGATGGTTTTCAGGCTTGGAAAAAGTCAGACTTTGCGGAACTCTGATAGATTTTGGATATCGTGCTTAAAAAGCTTTTGTGTTATTCTGAATTACACATACAGTACACTGGTTATTGCAGAGGCACATCCAAATGTAACTGACTTAAAGTGAAGCTCACTATCTGTACACTTGTGCAACAGTAAAAAAAAAGGTCATTTTTCATGATATTTCTTTATCAATTTAGTTAGAAACTAAACCTGAGCTTCCTCTGGCTCCCTCGGGAAGGCTGGAGCTGTATGAATCTTATGTAGACGCAGATACAGAAGAGAGTATGTTTCCGTTTCATCCATGCCTGTCCTCTCAACAGAGCAAGGAAACAGAGAGGAAAAGGCAAAACGGTACAGAGGGAGAACCTGTAGAGAAGAGAGGGGTCGGCTGTTCAGTGGAATTCAACAGTGCATGAAAGGCAGGGAGAAAAATGAATACATCTGGCATGGAAATAGGAGAGGTGGTTTTTCGGGCATTACAGAGTTTGGAGATGAGAAGAAAGGAGAGGGGAAGGGAGAGGACAGAGAATAAAATGGGGGCTAATCATGAAAGAGATGGAGCCAGGGGGCAAGAAGAGGCAGAGGATGACTAAAATAGGGACAGTGAAGTAAGAGAGAGAGAGGCTCAGAGTGAGACGTAGAGAGATGGGGATGTAATGAAAAAAAAAGAAGTGGAAGGTAAAAGAGAGCAAAGTCCGGGGCTCTAATCATACGAGCCCATTGTGAAACTATAGATTAGGGGGAGGAGATTTTAGCTCGAGGAGTAATGTCTCCATCCGGAGCCAGAGCTTTGAGCGCACATAGGACAAGATGTGGGGGAAAGGAAAAAAAATGAATGCACCTCCCCAGAGTGGGGAGCACTGTGTTACCATGGTAACAGCTCTGACGTCAGAGCAGGCATTATGTGATTACTCATAGAGTCTGTTGAGGAGCGGGCCAATAAAACAGGGACCATTACTCACATGCAGGGAGATGGCCAGAGCTCAGGTTACACACATGCTTGCATATGCACGCGCACTCACACACACACATACTCACTAGATGTACAAACAAAAGCATATGGATACACACTTGTATATACACACACAGTGCCAACTCATTCGAGTAGCGCCACCTTAAATAAAATGCAGACTGATGATACACTGTACGAACATTTTTACAATCCAGACTCAGTAAAATCAGCACAATTTTACAAGGGCTCCTGATTTGGAATATAAAACGTGCAAACTCAACGTTTGCTAGATAACCTCGGTGCTGAGGAATGAGGCAATTACTTGAACACTCATCGCTCAGCACTAAAACCTCAACATGAGCGTCGCCTCGGTGACTGCAGCCCACAAGTCCAGCTCTACGTCGTCACAACGAGGGGCCAGGATATCACTGGCATAATCTGCGTGTTCTGCATTCCACACACTCTGACCCATGTCTGACAAAGTACATCAAACATGCACACTGACATGTACACTATTGTGCGTCACATCACACACACACACACACACACACACACACACACACACACACACACACACACACACACACACATACACACGCACACTTCCTCTCGCCGTCTCCCACACATTCTCCACTGGGAGTTAAAACACTGTTAGGGCTGATAAGGATCCAGGCAAACAGTGTGGATAAACAGTCACTCTGGTAATTAAGAACCACTGGCCTATCAGAGAAGAGTATGCCGAGACAAACATGTGATCCAGACTCCATTACTAAGGCCGTATGCATTCCCATCACAAAGACCATTAGGTGAGTCCAGACAGACGGTGAGAGTCACCAGAACCCCAAAAGCCCAGACTGGCTCCAGTAGTTTCAGCTGTGATCATATTAACTGTGTTTTCACCTATAACATCAACTGTGAATCTCTGGTGTCAAGAAAATTAATGTTCTCTGATACACAGAGCACAAAATTAAAACAAATAAGACAGCTGTAACATATGCTATTTTGATAAACATCTATGTTTTTGTCATTCAGACATGGGAGCCCTTTATGTTCACGTTTATTCATACAGGATCTTTACGGAAAGAGCCACAGTATTCATGTGAGCAGGAGGGAGTGGAGCAGTGCCACTGCTGTTTCCTCACGTGGCTGGATGGATTTTAAAACTTACTTTTAAAGGGGGGGGGGGGGTTACTAAACTGATATTTCTGACACAGGAAGTTATCAATGCATCACAGAGCTCTTAATAAGGCGAACAAGATGTGTATTTAACATTTCACTGCTGTGTCCTTCATGTTAATGTGAAGGCCTTAAATTCAGACTTGTGCTGTAAGACCGCTGTCACAACTTGTATGTAAAAGTAACACGAGCTCTACCATCACATTTATATAACAAGGTTCATGTCTGAAAAAGGCAGAAAATAGGTTAAATTTTCACTGAAATTTCATGTTTCCACACACTGCCACAAAAAGGCACTGATCACTACAGACAGTGAATGACAGCTTCTTTCAATGAGCACAGCTAAGAATATTTTCCGGTCAAAGGAAGTGAAGAGGAAAACAGGAAGAAATAGCAAATAAGCTGTTAATTATTCACCAGATTCCCTCTAATTAAGTGAGTAAAAATAATAGTAATAATGATTAAATAAAAAAAGGTTAAACACTCATGTTGCCCCTCACATGGGATTTTTACCATCAGATTGTCACATTATTTTTTAAATTTATTTCACCCATCTTTAAAGTACATTTTTTTTTTACTTTAGCCAGATGAGCACTGAAGAGAAGACACATTGTAACTGCAGCAGGGCTCCAGTCAGATGTATCCGTCACTCCCTCTGTTCATAGAAAACATTACATGCGCAAGCCTTATCCAGCGTCAGTCCATCTTCCTCTGCAGTGTCTGTGTTTTCAACTGTCCTTAATGTGCATGACGCAAGTTCAGTTATTGCATTTGGGACAAGTGCTCCATGTCACTTCTCTGCCACAAATGTGACTGAGCTCTGGCCAAAACCTGATATACAATACGCAACATCATCACTAATGTGGTTACAATGATACTATATCTGAGTTGATGTGATTAGAGGCTTACAAGCCCAACAGCTCTCCCTCCTTCTGCCCGTCCCTGTGAAGGGTGTGAAAGGGTCTTACTTGTGCACTTATTAGCAAGCGCACATGCATACATTCATGCATCACAGTGTGAGTGTGTGCGCCGTGTGTGTGTGTGTGTGTGTGTGTGTGTGTGTGTGTGTGTGTGTGTGTGTGTGTGTGTGTGTGTGCTGAAGTAAGCTGCAGTCCACCTGGCAGGCCAGTGAGCTTAATGAGACTCATATTCATGCAGCATGTGCAGCCATATCCGCTGCCTGAGGCTCTGACCAGGTGCTCTGACACAACACATATTCAAAAGAGCTCGAGCAGGATCCTCCCAGAGGGCCGAGCCTCTCGTAACATCACCGTGACCAACAACATACCACCCAGAAGGAACATTTTCCTTTAAAACTTCTCCCTAATAACATTACCTGACTCTGACTAACTTTTAAATGCGGGGGAGACTCTCTGAACATGATCTGAAATAGTGTGATTGAGTTACTTTCCAAATGTAATTCATTACTGACTAACTTCTGAAAAATACAATTACACTACACATAATCATGTTGCTTTCTACTGCATGTATGAATGTAGTATATTGTTTTAAATTGGCAATCCACTCCCATTTCATGGAAGTAAAATGATGTATGGTACTTGAACTACTTCTACTAACCTTACTTTACAAACTGTGACGTTATGTTAAATGTTGTGTGTTTTAATCCGTGCCTTTACGTTTGAATACATGTTCTGAGCGCTCGCTTTTTTAAGATTATTTAACAGTCAGTTTTCTCCTCAACAATAATGCACAAATGTCTTTCATAAAAAATAACAGGACATGTGCAGAACATGATCAACTACAGTTGAAAAAAAAGTTACTCCCTGAACTACATCAGTCAGCGATATGATGATGATGATAATATCACTACCCTGATTAACCGGTGTAAGAAATCGAGGAAGTGCAGGTAAATACTGTAATATCACCATTGTCAGTAACTCACTGCCTCACAATAAAAACAATGACACTACACCAGATCGCCTCAACAAGACTGAGCCACACAGTGGTAAAAACTTCCTCATTTTCACTAGTTGAATTAAAATGTCTATTCTAATCTAATAAATAATAAAGACATACATATAATATTTGTGAGGAATCATCATAAAGCTGTTTGGATCCCTGCTGCAGTGTTCGAGGACTGAAGAAAAGACTGAGAAAACATATACAAACAGATGATTATACTGTAGAACGAAAAGGAAAAAGCCCCAAAACTGCAGAATCTCAATGCTAAAAATGCCGTCCTTATAATTAACCCTGATTGTTTTCCTTTGCTTTGTGTACTTTTTCCTTCATATTTTAATATTCAAAATGAATATTGAGAAAAATTTGTTTTTTTCTCTAGACTCTAACAAAAAAAAATGCTATAAATACATTACAATACAAGCATGTTTTATGCCTTACACATGTAATAGGAATGTCTCTGTGCGCACTGGAATAAAAACAGTGAGAAAAGTTCAAAGATATGTGGTTGGCCCAGTAGGAAGTATCCTGGCCTGGCCTGGCCTGGACTAGGTCCATTCTTAGTCCAGTCAACTCAGACCTAGCAACACAAATATACTAATGAATCACAGCTGCATGGTCTGAAGAGAAGCCCCCCCCCCCCCCCCCATATACTTGACTTCCCAAAACCCTTTGCAAAACACTCCCTCACTCTACCACCCCTCTCCTTCCTCACTTGCTCCTCTCCTCTCACTGAAGTCAAGGGGGTAGATCTGCACTCAAGAGAACCATTTCAGCCATCACTACAGTAGGTTGGACTTTTTTCCTGCAATAATAACCGTGTTGCTACTGATGAGAGGCCTTTCAGAGTTCACTCACGCCCACAAACCTTTACTTATGATCCTCAGACTTCTTTGGAACAAATGTAAAACTTTTTAGGGCCTATGATTCAAGGAGTGACCCAGGAGGAGACGAGTGTAAGAATGTGTTGAGCCTCCAAATATGAGAGAGAGTGGGGGTTTATTTGCAGCCCACAGAGTAGTGCTGCAACCTGCAGCCAGGCCCTGTGGATATGATCGACTTGGCCAGTGCAACGCTACCAGGACAGCAGTGAAGGGCACTACAGGACTTTGAAGAGAGAAAAAGCGTGTGTGCGTCTGTGTGTGTGTGTGTGTGTGTGTGTCCAACATGCATCATCTCCCCTAATGTTTTCTCTCAAAAGTGACCTCTCGTTCCAGTTCCTTTCCAGCAGCTGACCACCATATGTAAAAGGCCCGCACAGGTCCACTGAATCCCTGTCTAATGGGCTGCACAGATGCCACTTTCCTGGAACAATTCCTACTGCGTGTGTGTGTGTGTGTGCGTGTGCGCGCGCAGGTGTGTGTGTGTGCGTGCGTGCCAGTGTGCGTGTGCCTGTGTGTGTGTATGTGTGTGTGTGTGTCTGTCTGTCTTGCTCCATGCAAACAGACTCTAACGTTCCACACATTTCCCTCAATATGTTTCACCACTGTCTGGAAACAATGAAAGGTGCTGGGTGGGAAGTGGGGAGCTGAGAAAAAGTGGAAGAATTGTGGAAAATGGCACGGCGGGAGAAAGGGAAACACATAAGGGGGAAAGTTATGCTGCTGTTTGGACAAGCGTTGTTGAGGGTAAGTAAAAAGGGAAGTACGTAAACTAACAGCAGGTCAGTCGTGAGGGGAGGAGAGAGGAGGAGAGAGGGCAGATTATTGACTTAATGGCAGAATGGAGGCTGTCAAGGGCTTCAGAGACACTGTTTGTGTAGTTTGGACTGGGCCTGGTAGAACGTGCGGCGTGATGATGGAAATCTTACACTCACTCAAAACAAGCCCACTGACCTTTTCATCTACCGGCCCCTGAATCAGTCTTAACATTCTGCCAACGTGGAAATGAATGAGTGCTTATTACATCTGTGGCAACATCACATCACAGGCTCTGGCCCCCTTTACACAGGTGTGTGTGTGTGTGTGTGTGTGTGTGTGTGTGTGTGTGTGTGTGTGTGTGCTGTGCGTTTGTGTGTGTGTGCTGTGCTGTGCTGTGCGTGCAAGTGTTGTCTGTTTGTATTTTCTTCGACATCCAAGTGCATTCATTCTGTCAAACAACAATATGGGCGCATGTGAAACGAAGCAGAGATAATCTTTATAAGCATGTAATGTTGTCAGGTCTGCTCTCAGCTCACTGCCCCTCAGCTACAGAGTACACAACCACAAGGATCTGGGCGTGACGAGAAACGTTAAGACCTCAATCACAGTAAATTGAGTTGCTTCTTGAAGGTGACCAATCTTCATTACCACTGACATTTCAGAAATAATGAGCTCATCATAGACAGTGCGAGAAGCTTCTCACTGCAGGGGCCACCATTTTGTTTTCTGGACTTTGTCTGAATTCTGAACACAGAGACAAAGAGGCCTGACCCCCAACATCTGCCTGAAACTATATTAGACTCTGACTTTTCCCTGAGGGGAAAACAACAAATGAAGGGGATGCTGCTGCCAAAACAGAGCTAGATTATAAACTAAACAATATCGACATATCAATAGCACAGACCCAAGCTTATGACTGAGATCAATATGAGCTGATGTTTCCCATAGATCTGGGATGTTTGGCAGATTTTTGTCAAAAATTGGAAACTGACTGCCAGCTGCGGCTTTGGCAGGTGGTGAAGCAATGCAATTTTTTGAAATGGAGAAATACTCTGACCCCATTATGAACAGATATACTTAAATGCAACATAGATGAAATCCAAAAATGTCTCTTGAAAGTTATCCAAATAATCACAAAGAAATATTCCAGGGAAAATGCCCTGGAATTAGGTATCTATATGGAGAATGAGTCAGACCTGTGATGTTAAAACATAAATCACAAATACTCTCAGATTGCAGCTCGGACAGGATTTGATTTAATCAGTATGAAATTGTGAAATGCCTGAGTTTTTTTCCCTCATTACCACAAATTACGTAGAAGATCAGTTACACCACAAATCGTGATGTGTGTATGAGATTTAGAGGCTGAAATCAGATTAAGTGAAACATTATCAAATCACATAGCGGACTGAGTTCAGATTCACATGGTGGCATATGACAAACTGATGGACTGACTGAAAAAGTGATAAGAAAGCAGAAGAATAAATAGCTGCTAAATAGCTGTAGCAGCAGAGTTTTTGGCCACTTGGTGGCTGCAAAAATAAGATGAATGAATGAATACAATAGTGACATCAACGTTATATTGATATGGCAAACTTGCTAGCAAATGGCATTTACACATCAATCAGACACAGAGTAACGTTATTGTTCAATTGGAGTCATATTTATGTTACAATTATAATTTCAATATTCACTCTCCTTTTACCTCTGTTTTGCTCTCCCTCAACTGGGAAACATATCTGGCTCTTTGGCAATTAAAGTTCCTCTCCAGACATGTTTTGAAGTATGTAAAAAATACTCTGCTTATGATGAATGTTTTTGTTTAATGTGGTTTTCCTGCATAAAAAGTGAAAAAAGAAAAAAAGAAAACTGGGACTGGAAACACACCTCCGCTTACTTCCTCATTGAGAAATTCTGGATCAGGCCTTGTGCCCCGCCCACCATCGCTGCTTGCGCTAGGTTGAGCAGTGAAGGAGCAATGCCTATCAAGATAGTTAGCGGAGGAAACATCAGAGAGTCTGAGCCACATGTCTGAGTCTCAATCACACCCAGACTCAGAAGAGTGTGTTGTGACCAAAATTCATGATTAGCAGATGTATCAGAATGGTTAGCACAGTTAGTATCTTTAATTTTTTATGTTGTTTCTTAGCATGTAACTGGCAGTGGCTGACGCAGTGTCAGTGGTTGTGCTAATACGAACTCCAGCTCTGGTACTAACAAGGTTTTGGGTTTGTTTTGCCAACCCCCCGTCCCTCCAAGCTGTCAGTTCCTTAGGTTATATGACATATGAAACTCTGGCTGTCTGAATCAGTTTTTATGACACTGTCATTGGTTCACTGCAGTTCCAAGGTGGAAATACTCAGTTATGGCGTTGACTGCTTATTTCGCTCACGATATGTCTTGTATTATTAAAAAAAACACTTGATTAATCGGAGGGGGTCTTTAAATGACCCAAAAGTCTGCTGTTTGGTGCTGGACAGTGTAAAGGGGGTTTATCAGAGCTTTATGCTGAGCAGCTGTCTGCTGTGACTAGAAACCAAAACGATAAACTGAAAGATGCTAAATGCTCTGTAGACCAAGTGATAATTCTGCGTTCATACTGTAACTATGAGCAACATCTTTCATCCTATAATTGAATAGTGATTATATATAGCCGCTTTAAAATCACAAATAGCAGAGGGATAAAGAGAGCCTATTGCACTGTAACACGTCTAACGAACTGACAGAGCAGAAAGAAACGCTTTTATGTAATGTCTGAAAGTGCCAGAGTGATGGCAGAGAGGAGGAAGAGGAGATTGCCTCTGGCTGATGGGCAGGATGGAGAACTGAACTAGCGGTTCTCTTAGGCCTAACATCACCTTGTCTTCCCTACATCTGCCTTACATAACAGAAGCAATGTAGCTGACAGACATACTGTAGAAGCTGCTCTCGACACTTTTCAGACCGGCTTAGAGAAAACTCATGAAGCACTTTATTAGGAACACCAACAATACTTAGACAGTGGCATTCAAAGCATTAAAAAAAAAGATTCCCCACACCATTACACCTCCAACACGAGCCTGGGCTGTTGACACAAGGCAGGATGGATCCGTGGATTCATGCTCTTGATATCCAATTCTGACCCTACCATCTGCTTGTCTCAGCAGAAATCCAGATTCATCAGACCAGGCTACATTTTTCCAGTCTTCAACTGTCCAGTTCTGTTGAGCCTGTGCCCACTGCAGCCTCAGATTTCTGTCCTTGGCCTGGAAACCCAACGTGGTCTTCTGCTGCTGTAGCTCAAGCCTCGACGTGTTGTGCATTCTGACATGCTTTTCTGCTCACCACAGTTGTAAAGAGTGGTTATCTGAGTTACCATAGTCTTTCTCTCAGCTCCAACAAGTCTGGCTGTTCTCCTCTGACCTCTCTCATCAACGGAACTGCTGCTCACTGAATGTTGTTTTGTTTTTTGCACCATTCCGGGTAAACTGGGTAAACTATAAAGACTGTTGTTTTTGAAAATCCCAGGAGATCAGCAGTTTCAGAAATACTCAAATCTCAGCCCGTCTGGCACCAACAATCATGCCATAGTCACTGAGATCACATTTTTTTCCTCACTCTGATGTTTGATGTGAACATTAACTGAAGCTCCTGACCTGTGTCTGAATGATTTTATGCATTTCACTGCTGCTGCATGACTGGCTGATTGGATAACTGCATGAATAAGCAGGTGCACAGGTGTTCCTAATAAAGTGCTTGGTGGGTGTATGACCTGAATGACCCGCTGACACCCTCCCTTTTGTCATGCTTTACCTCTCCTGCCGGCGCACGAGCTGGCAACCACATCAGTTCACGCCTGTGCGCAACCACAAACCCAAATGAGATCCGGCTAAAGTTCCTCTGCCGTCAAATCTTTTTCTGCGGGTATTTTATTGGAAAATAAAGGCAGAGTAGAAAGTGTACAGAAATGGTTCGTATGTGTGTGCGTGTGTGTGTGTGTGTGTGCCTGCACACAGGCTCATCTGTGGAACATCTGCTCAACCAGCCCAAGGCTCCTCGCCTCTTGAGAAGTGGGTCACGTTTCCCGATGACGTCAAAAGTCCTTCTGCCTCTCCAGTTTGTGGAGTTTTGCCAAAACCACCACATGCCATTCCTCGTCCTTACAATGGAAACGCTCTCTCCAAAGCCTTGATGAATCACCTGCCAAACCTCTCACAATTCTTAAATCTCAACACTGAAGTGGGCCTGACCATGACAGCAAGACACAAGGTGAAGGGTTGATTATCCTCGGAGGAAAAAACACACAATAAAAAATGTCAACACGCGTTTTCATATTAGCTCAAACAGGAGACCAGTAAGGAATAGTATTACAGACAATGTCAGTAGTTCTGCTTTATAAAGGAACGGACCTGCAATGTGGTCTAAGAGTCATCATTGTGATCCAGGATCTGAGGCTGAACTGCCTCAAGTCTGAGGATCTGACTAGACTCTTTCAAGTGTCAAAAGTGAGAAGAGAAGAGAAGAGAAGAGAAGAGAAGAGAAGAGAAGAGAAGAGAAGAGAAGAGAAGAGAGGAGGTGTCTGCTACAGTAGATATGGAGATTTCATTTAAGCTGTCCAGTCCCGAAGGAGACAACACAGGGATCAGCGAGACTATGAATGGAACAGCGGCTAATGGAAAACATTATGGAGAGAGAGAGTGTGGAGAGAGAAACCTGAGGCAGCCCCAGGCACATAACCGTTAAAATAAAGGCCCAGTATGCCTGTTCTAGCCCTGATCACATTGTTGTGAGTCCCATTTTCACTTTACTACACAGAGAGACTTCCCAGAAATACACATGGCATGTGGCTATGTGTTATCTGTGCAGATGAAGGGCTGCGGATGGGGATTCATTTGAAGTTTTCTGGAACAATGCCATGCGTCTTATCAACGTGGCTCACATGTTGTCATGGCGTGTCCTTTCTCACTTCTTGTTTTCCAGGCAAAGACATGACGTGAACCAGCGTCCATGGATCAGGGTTGGCTTGTGCTCCATAAAGCAATTAGCCCGTTAGCTAGGCTATCGTGGGCAGGAAGGGGTGCTTGGACCCAACAGCGCACTATTTCCACGACAAAGGACTTGTCTGACCACAAACACACACACACACACGCACACACGGAAGAGCCTGCTGTTCATAGCCATCGATTGTGGCCTAGTATAAACGGAAGTCACCTACACACAAACACGTCAACCCTGACATCGTTTAGTGTCTCCAGGCAATGCAGAGCATAGCAGCAACAAATCAATGAGACCTTGCTTAGCCAGTTTGCTGAACAGTGCGTGTGTGTGTGTGTGTGTGTGTTAGCAGGTGGTTACAGTGTATGGAGAAGTAGTAGTGTAGCAGTGGAAGGGATCACCATTTTATGAACCGCCTCATGGACAAAAAGCCAAGGGCCTTAGCAGAGATTTGGGAGAATGGACTGAGGGCAAACCGTAGCTGCTGCCTTCATCTAACAACTGAGCAGAGAGTCACTCTTTCAGACTGAAATATAGCATCTAGCTGAACTCTAGCTGCATATCTCTGGGTCTTTTGAATGTCTTGTCCTCACAATGTACCTAACAAATGACTGTCAACTTCAGACGACATTCACTTTAAAAATAAAATTAAATATTTACCACGCACACTAACACACTGAAAGGAAAAAAGTTCCTCTAAACTTTTTCTAATGTCCTACATTAATAAGTAATCAGGCACAAACTTCAACAAAATTCTAATCTGTATACCAGGAATAAGGCTGACAAATCCAGATAAATGGTAAACACTAGAATCACAGAGCAAAAAAGTCTTTAAAAAATAAAAACGGCTGGCTGCTTGTTGACTTCTTTTCCCAGTTATTGCTATTTTTAATTGATAAAAATAACTCATTTCCTTGAGCTGACCATTAGCGGTTTCTGTTTGCAGAGTGGATTCAGAAATGTGACCAAAGTGGTGCAAAAATGGATCCACGCTGTTAAACTCAGCGTCATTACCAGAATTCCAGCATTGGTATTTGTTCATATACGGTGTGTCAATAAAAATGTAAATCATATAGACACTGTATACCATCATGCAAATTCAGCACAGGACTACACCTATACATTGCGCTTTTAATATTTGACTAATTGAAAGTGACTGTGTGAAAACAGCCCTTAACCCAAACCCTAAGACTCTCGCCCCTGAAAGGGGTGAAATAACCCGACTGACAGACAGATGTACAGACAGATTTTTTTTTTTCTCTAACATATTTAGAGAGTAAAACATAGCATTGAGCAGGGAACAGCAGAGGCCTTGTTGGCTGCAGGGACAGACAGGCTCATGGCGAGCCAGTGAGGCAGCGGGCTGGACGGACGGGGAGGGCTCACCAGGCAGAGGTTACAATAACACATTTCCTCGCACCACGCCATGGAGCTAGACAGACATGCAGCTCACTGACTGAACCTCATAACATTAAAGTGCAAAGGATATTATTCCAAAGTTAGATCTCTACCCGTGATACCTACGTTTATGCCAGGAATTCGATCAGTAAAGCAAAGTTTATGGATAAGATGTGACAAGGAAATACAAGGAAATCTGGGCTCAGAAGGATTGTCTTCTAAAACGGTTAAAAGAATATAACTGCTTGTACTTTGCAGCGGTGGAACATAACTAAATACACTCAAATACTGTACTTACTGTACTTGAGTCCTTCCATTTTACATTTCAGAGGGGATTATTATACTTTTCACTCCACTGCATTTAATTGAAAGCCTTATAGTTACTTTGCTGATAAAGATTTGCATACAAAAAAATGGGATCAGTTTATAAAGTATAACGTGTTGTGACAGATTAAACTGCCTTAGAGTAAATAATAAATTGTAAAATGAGCTCAACCTTGACAAGATATAACATAAAAATGCTTCTTAAATGTTTATGAATTAGTTATAATTATTGTATAATATAATATAGTATATTGTATATACTATAAAACTCTGACAGGGGCCATTATGCTACGTAACAAGTATAGTTCGCCGACAAAACATCTGTACTTTCACTTTAATAATATTTTGAATGCATGACCTTTAATGGAGTATTTTTACATTACTTCTGTTTCTTAAGTGAAGGAAATAATGTGCAACAGTCCTGTGGTGAAATTATGAGGTTGTGATGTTTCGGAGAAAATTTGTACTGCATGAACATATTGAATCAAATAAAAAATATGCAGTAGCCTGTCCAGTTGTAGCCATATGTGTCCAACCAGGCAGAGGATTACTATAAACAATAAGTAAACCATCAGTAAAAACAGCCTCCTTTGTCATGCTCCTGAAATGTATAATCAATTAATAGCTGACTATGTTTGGATTTATAGGACAGCCTCAGTCAGAAGGGTTCAAAATGTTCCTGCTTGTTAAATGAATCATGGCAGCAGCAGCAGCGACTGTGGCCTGCTCTGTTTCTAACATGGCCAGACTGGACCTGAGGGATTAGCTGCACTTCCTCTCTGAACCCGGACACCCATCAAAAGCCATGAGATCAATTTTTGGGACCCCGCTGTCCCAAATGTGCACATGCACACTCTGAGGGGGGAAATTAACAGTTGTTTCTTCCATTTGTTTTTCACACATTCTACTGACTGCAGCTATTTACATCTAGGGCCACACTCCCCCCAACTCTCCGCTTCTACCTCTCTCTCTCACAAACATGCACACATACACACTCTAGCACACACTTCCCGGGGCGATGTGAGAGTGTCTATTCATTCGGCAGAGGCCAGCTGCACACCTGGTGACAGCCCAGGATGGTGGTGTTGGCTCAGGTCAGGGTGTACGGGGAGAGGAGGGCCAGGAAGGGGAGGGCTGGGTGAATGAACCCACAGGCCTGTCCTTCAGGGTCTGCTCAACCTGCACATTCCAGTTCATTCAGCAGCGGGGCAAGAGCAGGAATGTCCCCTCATGTAAGGGATCACTGTCTTAAATGTGGGCTCCTCGTGTGATTGAAAAGGGCCTTTAAGAGGATAAATAGAGATGAAAGCCAAACGTGTTGCGTTCAGTTCCCCAAAGTGATGTGCTGCCGTACCGGATATGTAACTGGTACCTATCAACCTGCCCATCCTTTAAAGAGAGAAAACATTGCTTCAGCAGTGCACACACATAAGTGCTTGTTTCGTGCATAGAGCTGGGAATCGAACTTCAGTCCTTTTTGGTACTGACCGAAATGTGTTGTTACCGTAGATATCAAAAACTGTCGTGTACTGAAAGTTAGCAATGGATACTTGGCAAAATTCTTTTTTCTTTGATCATATATTTCTGATTCAAATGATTTTTTTAATTTTACCAAATTTAGACTGTATTATATTCAGGGGAATCTCTTGTATGATTACTTGTATTTAGACATTGGGGGGTTTGGCTTCTTTTGCAAATTAAAAAAAAGGGTTTGGCAGAAAACAAAGTTCATATTTCTAGTAAAGTAAGTAAATTATCAACAAAAGTATATTGGTATCAGTACTAGAACTCTCTTATAAAAGGTGGGGTTGTCGTGTGATTGAAAACGCCCTTCAAGAGGTTAAATAGAAATGAAAGCCAAAACCAAAGGTGATGTGACTGTTTTCTTCAGACTGAATTCTTCAATCAGATATTTCATTTAGTCAAATCTCAATTACTGCTAATAGGAAGCACTAACAGCAGCTAGCACTAATGAGGAGGTGGAGTTTGACATACACTTTATTTGGATGCTGGTACTGCCTGTGACAGGCTACAGTACTTCTTCTGGTGCTGCTCGCTCCTGGAAACAGTCACTGTTAGTGATTTCAGCAGCCAAGGGGAGGACCTTAGTGATCAGTCCAGAAGAAGTATCCACTGTAAGAATTTCACAACCAGCACAGACATCATTTGGAGCTGGAATAAGCACTCAAGGCCACTAAAGTTGCAACGTTTTGTAGCCATTTACTGTTTGTGTTGTTTGGTTGTTGAGATGATGTTTCTGTGTTATTCTGTCTATCCCTATCGGAGTGCTGAGTATTATTATTGATTTACAAATGTTCTTTGATAAAACTGCGATTGTTATCATTAATAAATAATACGTTACAAGTGTTAATAGTAGTCAGAATTGTTTGTAGTACACATAAGATACTTGAAATTGACCTTAAAATGCCACACATCTGCACCTATAGCCCCTAATGAAGCCCCCCCAACCTGCCCCAACAAAAAAAACCATCTCTGACACTGCCTATATAGCCGATTGTGTTTTGACAACTTCAGAAGTTTGGCTTCTGCAAAACAAAAAAAGGGTTCTGTAGAAAAACAGAGATTATCAACAAATGTATTCCTATAATAACAGTCCATAAACTCAGGTATCATATTGGCTACATACATTTCAAACAGTACCCAGCCCGATTCACCCATACACCTAACATACACCTACATACACCTAACATATGCGCATATGCAAGAGCATCCAGTTCTTCACACACACACACACACACACACACACACACACACACACACACACACACACACACACACACACACACACACTCCTGTCTCGCTCTCTTTCTCTATCTTTTCCTCACACACACAAACACACTCGTGCACACGCACACATACTGTACGCATACACACATTTGTGCCAGGAACATTCTGTTCACCTCCATCACTGAAATAGTCGGTCTCTTATGGTAACACAGAAAACTTGAGTGACATAATTGCCTTAGTCTAGAACAGACAGCAGAAGAAAGTACAGCGTGTAATCTACCCTTCAACACGCACAAAAAAAATAAAAAATCCATAATTCACTTCAGATTCTACCATTCTATTCAAATAAGAGGCCGTTATTAGGATCCTGAGGTGTTAATATGTGTGCTGTGTGTCAGGACTGAAGGCCTGTGCCTGTCTAGCAGTTCCAGCTGCGTTGGGTTGTGTCTGTGGTTTGAGGCCCCTCCGTGTTTCTCCGAGCGGATTCAACCTCTCAGCCTGCAGCAGCTGGCAGCCATCAAGCTGCTGGCAACACACACACACACTCGCTTACATGCACACACATGCTCACACAGACGTCCTTCCATAATTTCCATGGTAATCAGTAGGGAGCCAGATCGTGGTCGTGCCAGGGGAAGGGAAGAGGAGGATGAGGGGTACTACACTTAGTCCTGGACCTCTGGTTTGGTTGGCTTAGGTGATCAGAGACGCGGGGCAAGAATCAGGATATGAGCTACTCTTGTTGCTGTAACTGAAGGTAATGAGAGAATTGGACACAGATGCATGAGCCATGTAATGTAGAGTTTAAAGGATAATTCCACTTTATTACAACTGGGGTCTTATTTTCTTAGTTTGGCTATCATTGCTGTTGGTAATAGTAACATTGTTCTCACCCAATGAATTTCTGAGAAAACGGTAACATCACCAGAAAGAGCATAGGTGCGGCAATAAGCAGCAAGTGGTCATAAAGGTTTAAGAGGAACAGTTGTAGTACTTTTTGGGAATTGCGCCTTTTCAGTTTCAGTTTGATACCATTCTCATGACTGGATGCTGAATATAAGGCTACGGCCAGCAGCCAAGTAGCTTAGCTTAGCATAAGGACTGAAAGCTGTGGGAAAGACCTAACCAGGTCCTGTCCAAAAAAATCTACCAACCAGCAGGGGCAGAAATCAGAGCAGAGTCAGGCTGTAGCCAGTCTTTATGATAAACTAAGCTAATCAATCAGAATATCAATAAATGCATTTCCCAAAATGTTGAACTCTTCCTTTAGTTAGTCACAAAGGTAAATGGTAAAATTATGACCCATATTGTCTGTTGTAAACAATCACAGTTTATAGATGACTTTTTGGTTCAACTTTGACATACTGTGCAACGAGGGATTAATGAAGAGGTGTAATTATACACACGCATCAGGGTTTACATTTAGATCCCAGTCGGCTCTTCAACAGGTCAAAGAAAAAAAAAAAACACCTGATAAAGATGCAACTGGGATCAAAACATCTTTTTGAATAATCTTTGTGGCTCTTGGAGTCAATGTAAAGGCATTACATTTTTCAATGAAGGATTATTAGCAGCTCACACTTTTGGTTTTAACCCTAAATGAAGTGGTTTTACAGAATTTGGCTAAACTGTCGGTTTGTTTACAATGTCTCGAACTGTCTGATTTCTTGCCTCCTCCCTCAGACTTTGTGTAGCGTTGTTGCTGTTTCAAAATCTTAACAATTATTTTGGCGAGTACAATGTTATCATAACAGATTGAAACCATTGCCAAAACTATGAAAATAAAACCCAGGTTGTAATGAACCCAAATTATGCTGTACACAGCTGGTAGCTGGTTATCGCAGAACAGTGCAGAACTTGTCAGTTTGGTGAGACAAAAAAAAATGTGGGCAAGGAACTCCTGTTTATGCCGCCACAGGACAAAACTCGGTGTAATGTGGCTTCACGCTGGGTAGCCAACATGGCAGAGGTAACACATACAAATCTGGAGCACAAGGACGCTAAACGTTGCTACACTGCATCAGTCAAATGCAAGACTCTTCCACCGTTCAGGGGGGTAAGAGTAAGCCTGCTGTTTTGCCTGGCTACTAAACAAAACCTCGAATGACCTACTTTCATTCCTACCCCAATTCCTCCACCCCTCGCCTCCTCACACACGAACAGCGCAGCTAATACACTGGGACTGAATGAGGATTGAAAGTGTGAAGTGGATCACCCAATCACAAGACACACAACCCCATGCTGATATCAGCTTCCTTTCCAAATGCAGCGGGAGGCTTTCAATCAGACCGTTTCTAACCCAGAGGCCAGTCCAGTCAAAAGAAAAAAAAAAGTAAAAAAATAAAAGTAAAAAAAAAAAAACAACAGCAAAAAAAAAAAAAAACATCATATCCCACGAGGCTATGTGTTTAGAATACAAACAAGCTGTTTGGGATGAGAGTGCGCAGTGGCCCACTGGTAAATCACTGCCCTACAGGCTATCAACAACCTCCACCATGCAAAACACAATTCAATTATGGACGGTGTAGCAAAAATAGAGTACCAGGAAACATTTACAACAGCAACAGTAATTGTGTTTGGATCCCATTCCACAGGAAGTCATTATCATAGATTTCAAGAATATCTTTATCATCCAAGTTAAGAAAGAATTTCCTCCTCTGGTTGGGATAATATTTGTGTTGGTGTCAGTGAAAGGACAGAGAGCAGAGCGCTGTGGAGAGGGGTGGAGTCACCGACAGAAGAGGGAGGTGCTTCCAACACCTCGCAAAGAGAATCGTCTGAAAAGCAGAAGCGACTCGCTAATGTCCACTCCCCTCCCTGCCCAATCAGCAATCGGCTTCCGGTCAAACTTTGCAGCTCAGGTAGAGGTTTAGTTGAAAAGACTCCATGTCTGGTGGCAACATGGCAGACTGCTTTCCTCTTCTTGTGAGGAGAGAAAGTTCCATGACAGTGCTGATGTCTGCAGCAGGAGAGCCTTGGACTCAAATTTCCTTACACGCTGTGAAAAGCGATCCACACCACAAGTCCACACCTCTTCCTCCAGTTCAATATCCCAGCTGAAATACAGAAGACCGGCCTGTCATTTTGTATTAACCCGAGAAGCAGAGCTATCCCACAGAGGCCCCTGCTAACCGCTATCAGATCAGCTGATAATGACTTTCTTTTATTACGCCCATGATGGGGAGGATGACCCCAGCGTTGCGAAATCCACCTACTTAGTGAACTGATAGATGCTGGCAGCCAATTTGTAATCAAAAGGAGGGCAAATGGCTGTTTATTAAATCTACAGTTGTGCAGACTGAAGCATAGCCTAGGAGCGTGGCTTTGGCAGAGCGGCAAGGGGCAACATGGCAGCTTTAAAGCTTGTGAGGACAAAGAGACGGAGGGATTTCTCTTTGCTCTATTTATTTTCCGAATAAACAGTTTTTACACAGTGACTATCATTCTGAAGGTCCTTTATATAAGACTCTAAGTTCAGCATCAACTGTAATCCTCCATCCAACCTGACACTATCCATCAAACACTTCAGACGCACAGCACTAATGCAAACATCATCAGGTCAACAAAGTGCAGATCTACTCTTTGTCACGCCTCTCTTACTGCTTCTTTCAAATGTCGTAACTCTATTACACAGGATTGTTAAAACATCACTCTGACTCTTCAGGTCATCTAGTTAAGAAGCGCTACCTGGAAAATTGTGGCCCTCGACGCTTCCGTGCAAGAAACCTATGTTTGCTCCTCCAGGCAGAGTCAGTTGGACACTTCATGCTGTCTGGCATCTCCCCTGTTCCTGTCACCGTGTGATGGTTTCATTGTGGCCCCTCCCAAACGAGTGTTTGACCCCCCTTAGGGAGACCAGAGCCCCTTGTGAGCGAGGTGATGACTAGTGTGGGTCAGCATGGGCTTGTTTACACATTACAGACCACACAGACAAGACACGGTTAAGACAGCATATGTACGCCATGTGTGTCTCAATTACAGGCAAGCCGTGACTGGTCAACTGCTTAGCACAGCCACCAGCCGTGCGGGAAAGATAGACTCAGGCTTTGTTGCAAAAAATCTATTATATGTTCAATGTTACTTTCATACACTATCAGGACAGTGTGAGCACTGCTGTCTTAATATACCACAACAAAAACATGTAATAGAGATCATCTCTCAGCAGAGGGCTCCAGCCTGGTCGAGGTGTGAGGGCACAGGAGAGTCAGAGATGTGGGAAATGTTTGCATCTTTGCATGATATTGTCTGTTTGGTCTGGTCCTTCCATTCAGCTCGGCTTTTATTGGGACATCAGTGCAAGAAAAAAATTTCTGAAGCAGACCACGACGTGTTTATTGCCATAGTTCCATCAAGCTGTTAACGACTAATGTCTTGATTTTAGGGCTGTTTTTATTGTTCTCTAACTAACTCCATCTTGAATCTCGTATAGTAATGGAGTCTGAATCTAAATGTAATGGTGTCCGCCCTCTTCTGTCTTTTACACATTTGCTGTCTTTGAAATAGTGAACTGCTTTTGCTGAAAAGAAGTGATTTTATTACAGCTTGGTTGTGTAATGCCTATGTTCACTCTTACTATAATGAAAATACGACTGTGTGAAGTGGGAAAAATATCAGAATTTGTTTTTGTTTGTTTTTTTACTTTCACCAATATACTGTTTCCCTCTTGTTTTTAATGCTTGATCATAGTGTGAGATCATAGATGGAAGGTATAACTTCATTATTTAATGCAAAAATATATATAAACAACAATGTATACTGAATGTACTGTTTTCTTTATATATATATATATATATATATATATTTGTATGACTGAAAAAGTATCTTTTTCTTTCCATGATTACAACATTTCTCTTTAAGACACAGAAGTGTGAAATTACATGTACACATGCTTGTTTGTAGCCATACAGTTATTATTAAGTGTAAACTATAGAGCCAGTCATTTTCCAGCTCATCACTCATTCAAAAACACAGATACATTCTCACTCCATTACTGCAGCAAAGCAATGGCTGAATATCAAATTAATAAAGATTGACACTTGAATAAGCTTCAGCTGAGACATCAAACCTAAATCAGTGTAAACTGTAAAATATAAGAGTCTTTTCATATCCAATTTGTGCATGTGCATAACTGTGTGTGTGTGTGTGTGTGTGTGTGTGTGTGTGTGTGTGTGTGTGTGTGTGTGTGTGTGTGTGTGTGTGTGTGTGTGTAGGTGTGTGTGTGACCACAAAGAAAAACAAACAAGCACACGACAACGCTAACTAGCCCTGAGAGCTCAGGGCATCTTTCAAGTGGCTGGGCCGACAGTGCAGCCTCTCATCTCCCAACCTAACCGCACTCACAGGTCACAACGAGAGCTTTGATCACTGCAAAAATCTGTTTCCCATTCACATGCTCAGCATGCTCATTGATTTTCCATAAGGAGGGCTGAGGAGCTGAGATGACTTTGGTTGAGTGAAGCCTCCCATCTCCTCTTAACACAGGTATGCATGTGTTGCACTATCAGAGGAGGTTTAACAGCCAGGGCTGCTACATTCCCGGGGTTTAAGGACAACAAGCCCCGATGAGCAATGTGAAACAAGTGGCATTAAAGCCCAGAACAGAAAGATAAAATGCATTTGTCAGTTTTGTGGCACAGGCTCAGAGATCATCTAGGGGAAAATGTTTGACATAAATAACTAGTGATGAGATGAATCACTGTCATTGTATCCTCAGCTTCCCTTTCTCATCAGCACTTGAAAGCACTGTTTCTGAAATAGCATCCGTTTAGCACCAAAATACCAAATCTGGTTCTTCATTTTCAAATGACAAAAGACAGTTACAACTGCATCTATACTGTATAATAAAGCATCACCTTGATCTGATGGATGCAAGGTCTTCAAGGGAAAATGTGGTGAAACTGATCATTTTAGACGAGGATAACATAGAGTGGGGTCCAAAACCACTTTCCCATTCACTTGAATGGGTATCAATTTTATTTAAGAAAAAAGAAATCTTGAGGCATTATATAAACAATGTCACTGTGACGATAAATTAGAAAAAAATATTGTAAATTGTTATAATTGCATATTTTCCAGCCAATAGCTACAAATGGCTCCAGATATGAGTCCAAAAATGATCTGTGCAGATCAGAGCAATAACAACTGATCAAGATCAAAACACAACCAAGCAAAGTGTAATACACACACTGCAACCTAAAACACAATCACCACAAGTAAACACATAATAATAATAATAGACATAATAATAACAATAATAATAATAATAATAATAATAGACGTAATAATAATAATAATAATAACAATAGACCTAATAATAACAATAATAACAATAATAACAATAATGTGTAGGTGACTCACTATACATATCACTTACAGGACATTTCTAAAAGCTATGTAGCCTGCAATATTAATAGCATATCTAAACAGTAATAATAATAATAATAGCTTAATAATAATACTAAAATAATACTCTATTCTAATAAGAGTCCAACGGTCCTCACTTCATTGACATTGCACTGCGCCCTCCTTTCTCGTCTCAAACATAAAACTCGTCATTGGAAGAAGAAAACAAGCCAGAAATAGAAAAGTTGAATGGGACAGAAACTTCTTACCTGGTCCCTCTGGATGCATGGCAGAGAGGTCCGGCGATGTGACTTACTGTTGGACTGACTGTGTGCCATGTCTGACGCTATCACAGAACTGGACCTCCTGCGCCTTTTAAATACAGGGATCTCTTCCCTGGCTCCAGTCACGGGGGTGCAGCCCTCCTTGTGTCTCCCTTGGTTGGGAAGGAGCTTGTCAGCATACCTCGCCAGCAGGATGCCCAGCACTCCAACCAGGTACGCTACGTACGGTCTCCAAGTGGCCCTGACTTTGTGTAGTGAGAAGAGTGAAATAGTCCTGATTATGCTGATGAAAACGATCACAGATATGCCCTGATTCAGCCGTGCTACCATGAGTGCGCCGGTGGCCACGCATACGAGCACGACCACTGCCGCTGTCGTGAATGAAAACAGCTGCTCATCTGTCCCGTCCAGGAGAGACCACGCCGCTGCTTCGCCCAGGTGGCACACGGTTAGGAGGGATAGGGCGGTCTGGATTAGAACCCCACAGCGGATTAAGTACACACCGACCCAAAAGAAGGCACATAGGAGGGTGAACAATGGCGAAACCACACTCCAGCAAGTTTGTAACAGCTCCGCCGCGCAGCCTGTAACGAAGTGAAAGGGAGACGATGAATGCGAGAGTGTGTTGTCAGCGCTGCTGCTGCTGCTGCTGCTGCTGGCTTCAGCTCTCCAGTCTGCACATTTGACCAACAGAGCGAGAAAAACCGAAAGCGACCCCACACACACCGCACTCCGGAGTCTCTGGGAACTCCATATTTTTGTGAACATTAGCCTCACCCACGACTCGTAGTCTCGGTCACGGCACAGTGGGATGACACATGTTTTCACATAACCATTGCGATCCAGTGCGCCGAGGCTTTTTTCACGAGTGCTGCTCTGCGCACAGGTACTGTCAGATTCTGCAGTCATCGCCATCACTCATGGCAGATATGAAGTATGAGGAAGTCTATAATGCATCTATACCAGTGTGGTCATGGGACAGGACATGAGTTAGTGACAAAACAAACATCATTTATTGTAGGCATAATGAAAAAGCACAGTGAATACGCACAGATGCGTCTCCATTTACGCATGGAGATGTGCTGCCACTGAACGCATTCTCTTTGTTTTTCCAGGTGTGGGTTCAGACACTGTTACCCGAAACAGCGTGAAAAGAGCCTGAGTGACAGAGTAACTCAGATATCATACAGATCTAGGGCATTTGCTTCTCTGCACACACGCGTCCTGCTTTGCCCTCCTTTGTGGCGCGCGGACTCTTTGACTTGTGCTGTCATCCTCTTCGCTTTGTGGCTCCACGGCCCGGTCCGTGCAGCAGCAACAGCAGTGTTCGCAAAACACCAGCCCCGTTCCGTGAACATTCAGCGATGAACCGTGCTCTCTGTGTCCTTTGTCCGGCCACTTCCCGATCTCTCCTGAAACGGCAGCGGATCCCGTTACTTTCGAGGATAAACGCTGCTGAGGAATGTTAAGATGTTGGAGTGAGTGTCCGGCAGGTTATTGATCGGCTTGTTGGAGGGACAAATCCAGAGTGTTTGTCACCAGCTCTCCAACCAGCCGTGAGTCCTCCGCTCATTCACACCCCCGAGTTCCGACTCCACACAGGGAGCAAGATATTGCAGCAGCAGTGAAACCCCCAAATCCTTCCTCAGCCAGCCCAGCAGGCGTTGTCCTCTCCAGATCTGACTTGTGTTTAGATCTTTTCTCTCATTAAAATTTTTAAATATGAATTTATTCTAATGCTTTTTTAAAAAAAATATAAAAATCTTATTTAAGCTGTAACAATTCCTTTTGTATATATTGAGGCTGACCTATATTTTCCTAGTGAGTTTCTGAATGGAATAAACATGGTGTATTTAGGAACAAACATTTCAGGCCATGTTTTATCTCAGTTGGTGCATTCTGATTTGTGGTTTTGGTGTAACATTTCTCTAAGGTTACCAAGCCAAGTTGAGGGCTTCAAAATGCCTTCAAATGAATTCATTTTTAATTGAGGAGAAGTGTCTAGATGCTGACGAGACAAATGGGAGCTCTGCAGGCAAACTGTTTTGCAGTGAAATTCCCAGAATAGTCCTGTGGTTGCCCTACAGCTTGACTCCCTGTCCCCACTCCACCAGGTCATTGAAATATTCATCCTACTTTAAGTGTCACTGATGATGTGTTGCGTCACAGTGGAAGCTCTCCATCAATGTTTCAGCACAGGAGACCTTCTGTGTGCATGAGTACATGTGTTCACAGTTCAGGAGGCACACGTGTGTTCCCTTAGATGTGCATGTAATGCTCTCATGGGATCTCACCCTCTCACATAAGGTTGGATATGTGCACCATATGCAAATATATAGACATCCACAGCTAAGCAAACACATGGTATCTCGCCCACGTTTGCTGATGCACATACAAAGAAGCTGACGCACAAACTGCATGTAGCCAGTCTCTGCCTCCTTCTTAACTCTGCAACTTTGCTTTCGCTCTTTCTTCTCTCTCTCTCTCTATCACACACACACACACACACACACACACACACACACACACACACACACACACACACACACACACACACACCTTTATCCTCTACATTTAACCCTGAAGCTTTTCAACATCTGGTCTTCTCACAGCATCTAAATGAAGACAAAGTGTTGTCTTTTAAAAGGCTCTGTCATGCCATGCTCTTGTTTTTGCAGCCCCATGTCCTTCATTAATTCATGGGAATCCTGCAGCCATTGAGCAGGACTCATGGCTGTGATGCTGATGTTCTTGAAATTTTGGCTTCTTTGTTTGATCCCCTCAATCCTTTCTCTACCTGTGCTCATTCCCACACAGGTTGGCACAACTTTTTTCCATCCATCGGTGTAGACAGAGTCCTGTGTATCCCTTGTCAGCTGTGATTAGCGGAAAGCAAGGGAGAAGACGAGCTAACAGGGAGCGATAGGAGCAGGAGGAGGCCAGGTCCTGTCCATCATCTCTCAGCACATGCTCACTGAGTGCCAGACAGTCCTTTCAATGCGGTGCATCACACAGGACAGCTGCTGGCTCCAAGTGTGTGCAGATTTCTTCAACAACATCTGTTTTTTCACCTTATCAGTGCCCATAGGTAACTTTCTCTTTGGGAGAGTTGAAACAATACAGCTTCATCCGAATGGTTTATTTCATGGTTGACAGGAACAGAAACATTTCCTCCTCACAAACTGTAGATAAGAGCAAGACAAAAGAGAGAGGAGTTGACATTGGCCAGAAAACAGGAATATACAAGGATCCATTTTACTTGTGGGATATGTTGCCGCACTCATGTTGTGACATTGTTGGTCCTCTTTTACATTTCAGGGGCAAATCCATCATGCAAGGAGCAAAAGGTTGTCCAAATATATGTTACATAAAAAATATAAAATGACTCAGATTATAGGCTGGAGAACATGAGAAAAACTATAGTTATGACAGATGTGAAATAGCTGGAAGAACTCCTGTGCTATCAAAAGTGGAAGCCAGCAGCTGGCCTTGTTTTCCTGCAAACTGTCAATTGCCAGGAAGAATGATACTTGTCATAACCTGCATCCTTCCCCTATGGAAAGCATCACTTCCTGCTTCATTTGTAGTTTGTGGCAGATGAAGATAAACCACTTCAGTCCACAGCAACTACTACACCCAGCATCTAAAGACAAGACCATTGCAATATTTTCTTTCAGTTGTCTCTACAAACATGTCTACAGGCCATTCTGAATTACCCGGAAGAATTTTAATGACTCGGGAATGCACACGTAACAGACTTACCCTATTTGGCAATGCCATGGTCCATTGTAAAAGAGGAATCTTTTATGAGAAGCAATTCATCAGACATCTGGTTTGGATGTTGCATGGGGGGCGGTCATCTGTTGTAACCTCGCTTAGACCTGTGCTGGCCTCTGGGGCTGCAGATGACTGATCTGATGTATACCCAGGAAGTGTGAATGTCCAAAGGCTGGTTTCCTACAGAGCTGTTTACTATTAGACCCTGTCACCCTACAGCCCCCTATACCCTGCTCATATCAATATGAAACGAACTGATGATATACCTCTCGCTTGATTTACACATGGAAGTCTGGTTTTAAATACCTTTCAAAAACCTTTCAAATCAAGAGCAGCTGTCTGTTTGATCACACTGACAAGAAGTGTAATAAGACACAAAAAGCAGATTGAGCTATCAAGTGCTAGACTTCTTCAAGATTGTTATTATAGTTTATACATCGAATACAGTGTAATTCAGATTTGAAAGACTAAGGGACAGAAGGAAAAAAGAGGAGCAAGCAGCTGAATGGAGTGATGGAAACAAGTTTACATTGTGTTTGGCACTTGTGTTCACAGAGTGAGATCCACTGCAGCGTGTTTACCAGCCCTCATGGGCAACGGTCGGCTCATGGCCAAGTTTCCACTGAGGTGCTGTGGACACCCGTCTCCACACATACACACACACGAACACACACACATACATACAAATGCCACCGCCATCATATACACAAAATTGGATGTGCACACACTTCCTGACACAGTCATTTATCTGCCCATGTGTGTGTACACACAGTGCCCACAGAACAGGGATCTCCTTGGCTGGGCACCCGAGGAATCAAAAGCTTCCTCTTTCTGTAGAAACATGCATCTGACATGACGTTGTACTATGCTGTATATACAATCAGAGCCAAAATGGAGCAGGAACCTACAGCAGAGCCAACTGCATTATGTATGAGTCTGGGTCAATGATTTTAACATCTGCCAAACTCTTCCTCAATATTCCACTTGAAATCGTGTACAACCGAGGGATTCACAGGCAGGAGAGAGCTATAGGATTTAAATGTCTAGATACAATTTAAAAAAAGCCTATATATATACTGACATACATGCTTAGGTCAAAGCTGATGAGACAATACTATCAATGCATACTGTAATAGAGAATTACAAAAATATGTGATCTACAGGGGCAACAGTTGAAGCATAAATCGACTGAAGACTAGTTGGCAGCAATTTAGATAATCAATTTTTCAAGCAAACCTGCCAAACATTTGTTAGTCCCAGCTTCTCAAACAGACAGGATTTACTTCTCCTTGTTTTACTTTACAGGAAACTGAATATCTTTGGCTTGTTGGTCGTACCAAACAAGACCACTGGAAATCATTACCTTGGGCTTGAGGAAAGTGTAACAGGCATTTTTCACACTTTTCTAATGTTTTATAGACCAAACAGTGGCTTGATTAATAGAGAAAATAATCTGCAGATTAACAAATGATGAAAATAATCCACTGCTTACAGTTCTCCACAGTTTGCTGTATATGAGGACAGGCTCTGACTGCCACCTTCGTTCTGTACTTGTTGGTAAATAGCACTGCTGAGTCTCCACTCATATCAGACGGTAACATACTGTATCCAGAATAAGGGTTATAAAATGTCACACCAATACAGGAGTCCATATATACGACACATATACAAACATATGCAAACATATATGCTCATATAAAGTAGATGATAGTTTTTGAAAGCTGATGCCAGTAAAAATAAGTTTGTACTCACAATTCCAATAGCTATTTTTGTTCTGATATCATGTGGATTTTCGCCAAATGTCATAGCCTTGTGTCATCACCTTAAGATTTCCTCTGAAATTAAATTTAACCAGTGGGGCAGTTTACTTTGTAAAATGTAACATAGACTACATTTTTACTGACTTTAAATTAAATTTATATTTATAGAAAACAATATTGAACAACCAAACAAATCAATGAAATATGCACAAAACTGCTTCAGGCAAATATCTATAATATTGATGCTAGATACTATATTATATCATATAAAAGGTCAAATTGGCTGCAAGTCTAATCATAGCATATGCAAATAGTCAGTGGTGGAATTTAACCAATTTACTCAGGTGCTGTATGTCAGTGCAGTACTCAAACTTTACCTGAGTATTTCCATTTCAACCTATTTTAGACTTATACATTACATTGCAGTGGGGAATATTTTACTCCACTACAATTATTTGAAAGCTATATTAACTAGTTATTTTAAAAATTTGAATTTTACATACGAAAACCCATGAAATGCTCATTAAATATGATTTTCACAGTTTAACCACCCAACAGTTTACAAAATATTTAAAATTAGCTCCACGTTTACCAACTCAAGCAGTAAAATGCGTTTACATATTAATGCATTGGTAATACTAATCCAATAATATAATATACAACAGGGATGCAGGGCTTTTACTTGTACAGCAGCAGTTTTCAGTGTGATATTTCTACTTTTAGTGAAGTAATGGATCTGAATATTTCCTCAAACACTATGTATAATACACAATTATACAGTAGTTATGGGAAAATTCATCATATAACCTTCATCTGCTTAAACCCTCTGGTATAATGTTGAGGTAAAATTGTTTTTTTTGTCTCCATCATGCACCTATACACAGAATATGAACGCACTAAGGGGGCTCAGTTTTTGGAGAACGATGGGGAAGAATATTGGAATCGAATTAGAAGACGGGTACTTAATTCACTGGTGTGGGTGGGAGCGCTGCGGGCAGAGAAGGAGAGAAAGTTGAAACACTGCCTCAGATGAATAATGCAATTCCAAGGTTTGAGTGGGGAAGGAGTCACACATTTTATTGCATATATATTCAGAGAAGTTAGGAAAGTTGCATGTATGAGTTTTGAACATTTCAGATCAAAGTTTTCAGAGCTGTTCTGCCACCGCAGCTCGCTCAGACCATGTGGCAGTTAGCTGGCGTGGGACGTGGTGCTTGTCTTCAACACTAGATATCTGCTTGAACCTGAGATTTATGCTAACCCAGGGAAACTGCAGGAACTTGTATTATACTATATCTCCGTCTCTCTTGTTCTGCAGAGTACAGATTTACTTCCTAAGCCTTCTCAAATAATGCAAAATAAAACCGTAGATCATGGTTTGACACACCAGGCAGCCCAGTGTAATTGGTCTGTGTTTGTTCAAGACATGCCAGGAAAAACACCGGCCGTCCACCTTGTATGAGAGTTGTCCAGCACACAAAAGTCAGCTTTCATATGGGCATCTGGGCCATGCGAGAAAGGCCAAGGGAGCTGACTGCTCACTTTTATTTTTTTGACGTCAGTTTACATGTTTTCCTAAACATGAGGAATGCTGTTGGGAGCTCAGGCCCAGAAACAGATCCTTAGGCTCTATTCACTTGTCAGGGAAACAGGGGGTCATGGGTAAAGTGCTTCACGGCATCTTTCCAGTCGGGAAAAAGGATGAGGGTAATGGACAACCTTTTCCAAAAGCGTAATCACAAACACAATCAAACAAATTCTTATTGACTGCAACATACTTCTGCCTTGTTCTGTGTATTTAAATAACTAATTACCTGGAACAACCCTCAGAAGGATTCATCACTGCTGGGAGAAAGTGTACAACTCCAGTTTTGTTGATTTTCTTCAGCTGAAGGATCACAAGGACCTTTATGGGATGACAAAATCCCATAACACTTGTGCTGATGAAACTCTTTCCAAGCCAACTGGATGAACTCAAAAATGCACGACTGTCAAGCTAAAAACAAGCCTGCTTTGTCAGCCCTTGAGCAACTGACATTTTGGAGACCGGCATTTTCACTTTGCAGCAACAAAATGCGATTGATAGATTATCTGAAACGTGTTGAACACACAAATGTAAATTTCTAAATGAATTTTTCCCAGTTCCCAGTTGAAGTTAGGAAATATGACCTTTATTGATGCTTTGCGGTAGCATCTCTATTTGATCAATCAATAATATTCTCAAAGCTCTGTGGATGGACATGTGGTAATAAAAGTGGGCACCAATCTGAAACTCTCCATACTGAGCAGATTGAGCATCGACCATACATGTATATCATGATCCATATATAAGTCAACATAAAATTCAGTGTTTCTACTGCCACTTGCATTCATGTAGCTCTGGCTGGCAGCCGACTCAGTAAAGTAGTAAAGCTGCTTCTAATCATTCCTTTCTGCTTGTGCGTCACAATAAAGGCATTATATGAGGGCTTAGTCGGCCTTTACTGTGACACCAGACATGCTGACAATGCCATTCAGGGTTAGCTAATGTTACCAAAAACCTCTTTGTCCAGAGGTCATTATGACGCACTGCATGGACAAATCTGTTTTACTGTATGTTTAACAAGCTCCATGCAGAAGAATAGCACAGAAGACAACGAGGACGGACATTTCATTTCATTAACAAAATGCTTGATGGAAGAGAAAGAAAGAAGGAGAAAGATGAACATGTTTTCTACCCTAAGAAAGCTTACTTTTAATCAATAATTCTACATTAACAATGGACCGCACAACAGCTACTGCTTTGGTTCACTCTCACTGCTCTCATCAGGAGACAAAGACTTTGCCATATCAATTTATCATCACATATCATCACGTGTTGTATTCTCAGCAAGCAGCATCCTTTGGGGCTGAAAAATGAAGCCAACGTGCAAGTGCCAAAAACTGCAGCTCTTCGAATGGCCACTTGAGGCTGCCTCCAAAAGCAAGTCAATCCCCATAGACTACCATGTTAAAATGCCCAACTTAAACTTAACAGCAGAAATAAACATGTTTACAGGCAAGTACAAAAAACTGTTCTATTCATGACAACTGTAAGGGAGCATGAATTTTATATTACTCACTCATTTAAATTTTATTAAATCTTAACATTATGCATAATTGAAGGCGTGCTGCTTTGAGTGACAGGTGGGCGAGCGTATGCTTGCCACAAGTAAACATGCATCAAGGTCTCGGCTCCACACATGTGCCACCTCTTTGAACATTTTTGTATTAGCTGGCAGTTAGACGGAGTCAGACACTGCCAAGATGGTGACAGCAGGACAGCCCACTCTGGCTTCAGAAACCTACGAGTGACGTTACAGTGGCTACGTCCATCTTTATATACAATCTATGACTCTATGATTCTGCCTATTTCTGCTGCGCCCAACAGGCCAAAAAGAAATTAGTTAATGCAAGTTAAATTTTTTCACCAGGCTAAAAGGACAATGTATGGTGTATGAATGTCTCTCTTTCTAGTTGAGAAGTGATGTCTTTTGATGTTACAGCCTCATGTTACCTTACATATGACTTATGCTCATAAATTCCAGGCAATGAGGTTTACATATTTTAAAGCTGGGAAAAAGAGAGCACTGGTATTGGCACTCTGCATTGGCAGATACCCTGAGTTTATGTATCCGAATCAGTATCAGAGGAGAAAAGGTCAGATTCCAAGCTGTAAGTAATAATTTAGTGACATTGCCTAGGCTGGCTGGCCACTTAATTCTCCTGGTGTGTAAATATGCTATTGGAGAATGTGTCTGGCTGCTTAGGGAGGGCTTCATACACAGAGGAATCTGAAGTACATGCTATTGGTCTTTCAAATGCCAGACACAAACAATCATCAAGGATGAAAACCTACGGAACAATTTAGGGTACCACTCAGAATCAGCCAACAGCTGTGGGCTTTCAGTGAAGCATGCAAGTCAACTTTCCTCTCCCCAGGCCAAATCCTTCAAACATTAGCAGAGCTTCATAAAAGTCAGTTTTTCTGAATAACTTGTCAGGTGATTTACTGTAAAACATGACTCTGCTCTGTGATGAAAGGGGAAGAATGAGAATTCAGCTTGATGTTGGCTGACCTATGGAGCTTTGGCGCTCAAGACAGCGGACAGACAAAGACAGCAAGCAGCCAAACTGGCACCTATACAGAAGGAGAGGCAGAGAGAAGACAGGACACAGCAGACTTCCTGTCCCCAACAAAGCAGCAGCAGCAGGCTCAGCCTCATCCCGGCTTTGTCCAAAGAGCTTCCATCTCACATGGCTGGTCTTCATCTTTAGATTGTGACAGCCCCTCTCCCTTTCTGTTTCTTTGTAACTTTTATTTGGGACAGAGGCTTTTAAGCTGCCATGTATCCCCTGCCGTTTGCACCGTTTATCCTGGTTGCCATCACAGAGCATGGCGCCGGCACACGTCAGGCCGTTCTTGGACCAGAGACCAGGAGGAAGTTATCCATAAAGTGTGTGGTCCCTCAAGAGGAAACAGGCAGATTCAGGACTCTATTTCCAAACTCTCCACTCTCAATCCCTCCTCTATCAATAACATTTTATGAGAAACACCTACACAGTTGATAGCCTAAACAGAGACTTTTAAGGCAACGTTTTTAGCTCTTAATTTGAGAATATCAAGCATCTCCACCCCTTCACTTTTCCCCCTTCATCAGCTGAGTAGGAGGGACTTAAAATCTCCCATTAAGAACAGTGTGAGGACAGTTGTGTAGACGGCAACAGACTTTAAAAAGCCCTATTTTGTCTTCCCAGTGGCTGTTTGACGTCATTTAATGGAGGAAAGTCTGTCTTAAGTAAACTGACAAAAATGAGAAACCTCTCTAACAGCTTACACTTGTCATTTGGTTAAGCCTGAGCATTGTAAACATCAGGGAAAAATCGTGCATGATCCTTGCCGCTCACGAGCTTCTGCCAAGTACAATATGTACTATAAGTTAAGCAGAGTTTCAAATGCTATGAGTTATTTTCCTCGTAAGACTGGAATGAAAAAATACCCTAACACAGTGTTACAGTCACAGAGATCCAAGCAGATATACTGTATCTAGCATGACAAAAAATATCACAACATTGATAAGTGAAAGCCTAACCCCAGCAGTGAAAAACCTCCAGGTGTGCCATAGAACTGGACTGAAGGAGGACAAAGAGCTAGGGCCTGTATACTTTTGTAGTTTTAGTTCATACTGCTTCCAAGAGAAAAACAGCAAACTTGCTTCTTTTGATAATTCATTTATCCCATATTCATATTTTCTGCAGTCTAAGCCTTACCAGGCCCAACACCCACAAGGTGCTGAACGTTGCCAAAATGCCAAACTGATGGCGGTGACAACGCAAACACTTCTCGTGTTTGTCGAAGCACGTTATCCTCCCCACGTTTTCCTACATTTGTTTTCTTAATGTTCACGTGTCAAGTCCCTTTCCCTCAGCTGGTCAAGCACTCACCTCCTAAATATGTTTACTAGATTGTCATGGAAATTGACACAAATATAACGCCGTCAGTTAACAGCGGCTCAGCAAAAGTATTTGACTGGATTAATCTGTACATGCAGAGCTTTGTTGGTAATAGAGATTTCACTGAGTGACGTTGTTTAAACAGAGATTCAGTGTTGGCACAGGGAGAGAGCGTGTGTTTAATTTACCATGAAACCCTAGATTTCATCATTGTAATTTAAGGCATAAAAAAGCAAAAATTAAATTGAAAGCTGTAATATTTGTCTTCCTTTGTTACAGGATGTTAAGCTTTGTCTAACTCCTCTTTTGTTTAGAGCAAAAGAGATTTGGTTCAATTTACAGAAGGTGTGTGTGCCCCAGGATACACTGAACATTACCCCGTGTCAGGAGTGTTTATAAGAGCCTGGTGCATGCACAGACACTCTGTACCAGCAGATCCCTGTTATCCTTTAAAGGCAAAGCCAGTGGAGATAAATGTTATTGCTGAAATAATGATTGAGAATGAGAGGTACAGATGTTTTGAGATGTGATCTGAGTTGCCCTAACCTGCACCAATGTTGTAACCATATTTGAAGTAAAACATTGTGAACAAGAAAACGTTATAGCTCTAAACATCACAGTCAGTTAGTATTTTGCTTGCATCTGTAGGTCCAGGGTGAGGCAAAGGACATTAATGGCATCTGGATTCTCCCCTGTGTCATCTATAATCTGTGCTACCATGTTTTTGTGTCAGCGCCGATACATTTACAAAGGTTCACCCGACTACAGGAGCCCTAATGAATAAGTCAGTAAGTTTTAAGTCCAGGCCATTTTCTCTATAAATTTGTTTTCATGTTGACAATACATTTTGCTGACTGTTGAGTGCTGTGATGCAACAAACCCCTGACTATTTCCTTTTTCCTCTTTCAGAAAACTGTAATGAGTACTACACTGAGTACAAGCATGAGCCAAATTTTTCAGAATATATGGTGCTGAAACATTTCACTGGCTCTGCATTATGCACAAGTTATTCACGGCTCACTGGCAACGTTCAATAATTAAAGCACTAAAATGGCATATGTTAAAAAATTTAAACACCCCCTTTTGCCGGACTTGTGCATTGCACTGTTCCTATCACTATCCCACCAGTTTGATGTTCATGGGGGATGTGTCATACAGCAACTTAAAGAGGACACTAATAACACTGCTGTTACACAGAACAACCAAAAAGAGGTGAAAAGAAAAGATAAAGAAATGGAAAACATCACAACAGGACAATAAAACCCTAACCCTAACCCTAACCCCAATCAAATCTAAATTTCAAAATTTGTACTTGATCATTATTTGACTGTATAATAATCTATAATGATATCTCTGTTGGAGGTATTTTGGTGACAAAATACTTTTTATCAGATTTTGTGATAATATGTTTGATTTTAAAATATTTACAATAAAACACTTTAATGCATTTAATAATTTAGCTAAGCCATCATCAGAAATCAAATCAAGCAAATATGGCCTCCAGCAGCAAAAACACTACAATTACAAACTGAAAAATTCACTGGAAAAACTGAATAAAACATCCACAGGAGCGGCGATGGGAGCTGCTGAAGTGTGTCCTATCCCTGTGGTATCAGATTAAGGGTTTAATGACTTCCAAAGGCCCAGGTCATTTCCTGTCTGTACTTCCTGGTGCTCAGACCAATGTGTGTTGGACTTGGACTTTCCCTGCAGCACTCCACTCCGCTTGGCCTCAACTGGACTGTTCCCTGGGGATGGGCCTCCACGTAGTCCAAGTGGTAAAAGCCAAAGACTTGGAGCTCTCAGACAGAACAAACCATCAGGCCCTGGCTCTGATCTAATCTGTGCTGGGCAAGAAAACCCAGCAGGGCTTGTTATTCCTCTAGTGCACAAGGAAAGTGCTCCTTCCTCTACACGTGCACTCTGATTTTGGTCTCAGTGGCCAGATAAGCCTTCCACTCAGCAATCCAAAGATAAAGTCTGTTGAGGGAACGTATGCCCATGGATAGATGTATGAGCATGTAACCATGGCTGAGTGTGTGTGACAAACCGAGCCTGTGGCTACATTTGCATGTGTACGAGAGCATTTCATATTTGTTTGTGCGTGCAGCTGAGGACACATGCACATCATGTTTGGCTGATACAGCAGGCACACCATCTGGGAAGAACATACTCAGTATTTTCAAGTTTCCTTGGCTGGATATTTTGCTGATCCATGATGACTGGCAAAGAAGCTGTATGGAGTTTCCATTGCACTAAGAAGGAGAAACACTTGCTGTGTAGTGTGCTCTGTAGGAGACATTGACATCATGTGATTTCTTTCAGAAACCTTAGGATGACCCAAGGTAAGCTTTTAAAAAGAATACACAGTCCCTGGTGTACAAAGCATATACACAGAGAGTTAGCATATATTCACCCTTAATTTATTACACACACCAAAAAATAGCCAGAGGTCAATGTCAGTGTCCATTAATCAAAGGAAAGTTTGACTAAGGCCGATGAAATGATGTTGCTTTCCAGCTCTTCATTGTGCGTGCTTGATTGAGCAACACATTGGCAAATACATTGAGCAATCCATTTGATTTAACTCGGAGAGACGTGATTTCATATTTGTCCAATCATGAGAACTAGAACTAGAACATCCCTTTATGTATTGCAATTTTTATCAGAAAGAACAATTGTCAGACAAGTAGTGTGTAGTCACAATGATGCCAAGAGGATACCGTTGTGTGCCAGGATTTTTTAGTGATACGTTTGGCCGCATGCTGCATAAATATTCACACCAGGCAGTGTCAAGGAACATTTTGTGTAAATTTTGGTAAAGATTTCAACATTCAATAACTACAGATCCCACGAGGCTTTGACTAACAAATACCTAACAAACTTCCCAAGCACTGCCTCTTTCCTTAAATCCACCAATCACTGCTAAGCACACACTGTCACAACCTGTCAACTGGGATGTGGCTTGTAAATTTAAAAGTACTCAGTCCTGTCTTGTTCACAGCCAACATAAAATATCTATGAAAATCCATCTTTATGCAGATGATACTATTTATTACTGTGCTGCTATTCTGTTTAGTTAGCCAGTGAGTAACTACAGTTGTTGTTTAATGCAACCAAAGATGCATGTTTAAATTTCTAATTGGTAATAATTTCAAATAAGACCAAATTTGTTCAGTTAACCACATCCAGAAATACAGAATACAGTAATTTTCATACTGCTCCGTCTTGTTATTATATCTGCTTTTTCTTGTGTCTATACTGAGATGGTCTCACAAAATACCCTGTGTTAATGAGAATGAGAATTTTACATTTAGATACCATATAGACAACTTTGTGGATAAACTCGATAAACAAAAGACTTCTTTTAAAGAAATAGAAGCAGCCTAAGCTGTAGGAAGAAGATTACTGAAGTTTTCCTCTCTGTATCAGGGGATCTAATTTTATAGAGACGATGCTGCCTCCACATTCAGGCCCTGAGATCCGGTCTAACATTCTGCTCTCAGGTTCATTACTGGACATAATTGCAACACTCACCACTGCATTTTATATGATAAGGTTGGTTGGTCTTTCCTGACTAAGAGACGTAATAAACACTGGAATTTATTTATCTACAAAGCTCCCGTTGGAAAATTGCAATCTTATATCTCATTTTTGGAACTCTGGTCCATACTTAACTCGCTCCAAAAGAGTGCTTTACTGTAAGCAAACTGATCTCATGGAATAATCTGCAAAACCACATAAATATCAAAACACACTAAGATCTAACTTTTAGGCTGTGAAATAATCTCTCCGTAGTTAACTATACAACAAAGCCTGCATTCTGATTGTTTATGAATTCTGTTTGTGACTGTGCTTTTGACATTGTTTTATCTATCATTCAGATCACTGCTGTAAAAGAGAATGTATGCTCAGCTAACCTTGTCTGTAGAAATAAAAGAGAAACAAAAGAAAATACAATACAGGAAATGGTAAACTCTGCAGGGACAAATACAAGACTTTTTGTGCAGGCAGAATCTACTTTCCTACATGTGCTGTGGTTCTCCAGCTCATACAAGCTAATAGCTGGTGGTAATGCAAGTTGAGAGAGCCTGGTTCAGTCAATCCACCGGCAGTGTCTGCAGCATGAATGAACAGTGCTTAGTGCAAACCAGGAGCAGAGAACTGTGGTTCTTTATCTTGAGGAGTATGGTAAATAGCTCTAGTCTCATAAGCTAATTCCACAAAGAAAGTTAGAACAAATACAATATATACAAATGACATACACTGATTTACAGTACACACTGCTATAGAGTGGTGCTACACTAGAGTGATGTTGGCTGGCACAGTAAACACTGTAATTAGTCTACTCAGTTGCTCCCTCCCATTCTCTTTCTCCCATCCACTGAGACACAAGTACAGCCCTGCACACGACAGGAAATCAAATATCAAATATTTTGAAAAAAACATTTACAAAAAACAGGAAAATACTACAACACAGTTGCCTCTCACATTATGGCAGCCCTGTTAGCATATTGACCGAGTCCACACAGAGGCATTTTCAATTTAGAGGTCACACAAGTCACAGCTAATAGAGTTCTGTCAGGATTACTAAGGCTTAATTAAGATTAATTGTAGCATTTATTTCTCTCCACTTGCTGTATAAATCAAGTGTGACAGCACAGTATTGAGTCTAGCTGCATGGCTGGTGGGTATTACTATAGTGAGTTGACATCCACACACAGGGCCTCTCAAGGCAGGTGGTTTTAGGCTACAGGGATTTTGACAGGCTCCATTAGCCAACACTTGACTCTGACACTGAGCAGTGAATGCAGACTGGAGCTCCCAGACCCCCCTGGGTCTTGTTTACCTTTCAGACCACACTAGAAGACAGTCTATCTGACAAGGAAGAATCTGAGAGATATAGTCATACTAACACTGCAGGATACCCACAGTGTGATACACGTACAGCAGAAAAGAAAAATTTGTGTAGGAATAATCTATAAAAGATAAGAGAAATAATACACAAATGTGTTAGCCTGACCAATATAAGACCACTATTCTATCTGCCTATTAGCACTTTGTAGGTGTCTCCATGCGGCCTAATATCTCCATGGTTATCATCAGGATCCAAAAGGAGAATTAAAAAAATTTAAAATTATTCTTACTTTTGTAAAGAACGTTTTACATGCTCCTGCTTTTGCTGGAGTGGAGATGAAATCCTTCACCCTTCAGTTTGGGAAGGATATCTCTGAACACTAAGCTACCCTGCCACCCTGCCACCCTGCCATCACACCAATGATTCTTCTGTCCTCAGGACCAAATCTACAAGGGAAACTTTCCAGCTGGGCTGTGTGTCTGTGCTGTAATCAACGGAGGAATCTGTTTGGTTAGAAATGTACAATTAGATGGTTTTCAGAGCATTTTGTAAGAGACTGGATTTATGACTGGGAAAATGCCTAACATTGAAAGCGGAGAAGATAAAGTCCAGGGATGAAAAGGACCAGTTCAGTTTCCAAAGATCACATAACTGATTACAACTGAGCTCTTAGCTGTTGGTGGATGATGACATCAAAAAATATAATATTCACACAACAACTCCCCTAAACCTTGTCAGAGCTTTAAACTGTCAGCTCAGACAAGGTTTAGCTTGTCAGCTTGGACAAGCTAAACCTCGTCCTCATAGCTCCCCTCAGCTTTACAGATCTTTATAGCAAGTTTCAGCTCATTGTTTTAGTTGTTTGCCCCACAACTTTACTGACTGACATGCTTGCCACCCTCACAGTGTTGTTTATGGAGGTAGCAGCACAGCAGGCCTCTGTTTTTAGCAAAAAAGTTCTAAATAAAACCCACAGTAGACTACCTGCACAGCACCTAACAGCAAACTGACACAGTTAGAGGCTGACTGGTGAACACAGTGGAGGATTTAGCAGCTTAAGAGATAGATATTTCTTTATATATATTTATGTCTACAGTTGCTCTGCAACTGCTGTTTGAGTGTAAATAAGCAACTGTTTGTTAACAAATTCAATATTAACTTCAATAGTTGACAAATTGTTTCCTCTGCCTCTGTCCCAAAGTGGCCAAAAATCTGTTGAAAAAAACCCAATCACAACAGCTGCAGATGAAGCTTGAGTTGAAAAAATATCACTAATCAAATCAAGAAACTTGGTTATCTACGCATGAAGGACATGGCTCTGAATTACTGGTAAGGGATGTGGTATCTTATAAAAATTTTTTTTTTCCTTTATTGTAACTTTACTCAGAATTAAACAAAACCAACAGTGTTTACTGCTCAGCCCAGTTCAGCAAGGATCACCCTCGACTGTGTGTTAATTATATACTTGTTTGGTTTATTTTCATGACAAGAGAGACAGATGTGTTTTGGTCAACCTCCACCGTTTTTCAAGAGTCCACTTCATCAAAGTGTCTGTTCTTGGTCCAGATAACAGAGCTCAGACATGAAACAAACAGGGAGTCCAAGTTTTATCCAGTGAGGGACTTGGATGGAGCTACCAGAGTCTTGGCACCCAGTGTCACCCCCATCATCAGCAGAGCGGCTGGACGAATGTGACAAACCAGTGCCTTAAGAGGAAACAATACTACAGTGCATAAGGCAATGATGAAAAGTGAAGATGAAAGCAACTGATGGATGACGATTAATATGGGAGGATAATCTCTTTGAACATTATGAAATATACTTCTGTATAAAACTGTTATTTTTCTTCCCCATACTTTTAACTGTGTGAAAACAAACCACTTCACATTAAAAACAACGGGCCTGAAGAGAGGCTTTGTTAGTGGCCAGTCAGTGATGTCAGGAAATGCCAGTGTGGCTTTGTTTGAAAATCCATTAAATACTCAAGTGCAATTCATTTGTTAAGGGAAAGAGGAGCGTGTCTCACTGGCCACAGAGCATGAAAACAGATACTGTGCTGCAAACACCTTGGACATTCGCTAGTTTTAACTTAAACAACATTGGTCACGTACAAATATGACAAAATTAGGTCTGCAACTAACAATTATTTTCATTATTGATCAATCAGTTTTGTCCAACCATCTGTCCAGAACCCGAAGATATTTACTTTACTATCATATATGACAAAGTAGCATATCCTCACATTTGAAACACAAATAAGATGGAAAAAAACAAATAAATTAATTATTTAATATTAATAAATTAATTAGGTGATCGAGACAACAATAATTAGCATCAGTTTTGATCATCAATTAATTGTTAATGCAATTTTTTTAAGCAAAAATGCTAAAAATCAGTTTCAATCTTCAATCTGAACAATTGCTGTTGCTGGTAAATATCTAATATATATTATATAGTATGTAGTATATAATATAATATTATATTTTAGAGTCGTGGACATTTGAAAAATTGTGATGGGCTTTGTTCTTTACTCTCTGACATTTTACAGACCAAATTATCAGTCGGTGAATCAAATGTGAAAATATTGTGGAAATTAATTGATACTGAAAACAAGTGCTGGCTGCAACCGAAGAAAATATTAATTAAAAGCATTACCTTGACAAGATTAACTGTAAATATTCAAAGATAAAATAAAAAACTCAAAGGTGTCTCCTAAGCTACTGTGTATCATGTATAATGAACTAATGTAGGTGACCTAGAAGGTTTTTAGCACATGAAAAATAGCATATCATCTGTATTTTTTGTGCACATGTAACTTAATAGAAGGGTAATAAGCAGTCTCTATCAGATTATCATTCAAAACATACCAACAGCAATACCACAGTGCACAACCAACGTCACTGCACTCCTCTCCAGCCATTAGTGTCACACTCATTTGACTGAGGCTCTGTTTATTTCAGTATTACAATGTTCACTTGAGCTGCTGACTTGGCCTTACTTGACAAAGTTTCACTGAGCTGGCAGAGATGATAGATTCTGTTGGTCGCATTGTTTTTCAAACATCCCTATTTGGCTGTCCTGACCCTGTCATTTATAATGGCCCTGGTCCATGTTTAATTCATACAAGCCCCGCAGAGCGAGCCTCCATACAGGAAGCTGGCTTTATAGGCGACAGCCATTCCACTTTCCTGCCTCAGATATTTTATCAAGACGGAGCTCAGGGCCTAGATTTATGTTCAGCAAGCTGCACATCAAACATGAGGGACATGTCAAGCCCAGTTCCTTCACCTCTGTTAACCTCAAGTTTCAGATCAGTGTACTAACAGCTTAACAGCTTCACCCGGCTATTCGCCAAAGTGCCAAAGCAATTACATCCTGAATGTAAATCCATGCTGGAGATGTAAGTGACACAGTCTAAAGACTAATCAGTTATTTCAGAGGCTTTATCTTTCCAGTGTTACTGTGTGGTGGCATTAGCTGGGTTCTTTCCAAGTTGCATCAGAGAAGCCCTCACAGAGGTGCAGTCTCCGTAGCCTAATTAGGCACTCCAGTAGCTGCTGTCAACACCACCATCGTAGGTTTCAAAGCACGGGCTCAAGCTTGTGATCTGTCTAAATATTTCTTTCATGAAACCCTCATCATATCAGGGCTGCTATCACAAAAAAGGTCAGTGAGAGAAAGAAAGGAGGAGGAGGAGGAGGAGGAGGAGGAGGAGAGGCTGGAATCAGGTGGTGCAACTGAGCCAATGGAAATGAGCTCGACCCCCTCAAAGTATTTGAAGCTCTTGTGCATGTCATGAGCGGATCCACAGGGACTTCTGTGATGCGTGAAAAATCTCTTTTCATCTGTTCTCACTTACACACCCGGATGCTGCACGGCAGTGCTCGAATGGTCAAAACTGTCTGACAGTCTGCTGTTGCCACCAGATGACACACAACTCAGCAGATGTTTGCACCCACAATTCAAAATTGATTGGAAAAAGGAATTCAGTCAAAATTCACTCACCCTAAACGGTCATTTGTAAGCTTGCCTATACTGTATATCATACGATATAAACATTTCATACAGCTTCATACACCACACAAAAAAAAGGGCTTACCTAAGTCGCGAGCACTGTGGTTTAACAAACATACTCTACAAGCAATCCCTCACAACAATCCACATTCTGCAGGGGAGAATTAGCCTACATTGCTCGAGCTGAGGGTGGAAAGATGGTTGAGAGTGAGTGCTACAGACATTCTTGGAGTGTTAATGTCATCATGATGGCCTGACCATGGGTCCGCAAACTGACAGACCATCATCTGCTTCTGGCCTCCAGGCACGCTTGCGGTCCCGTGTCTCTCAAGAAAGAAGCACAGAGAGAAATCTGCAGTTGTTTAAAGGTTACATAACACAATATTTGGAGGTGATCTATTTCTTAGAAGGACTGTGGCAGCGGTGGTGACGGCAGCGGTGGTTGTGGTCAGGCTGGAAGATTCCAATCATATATCAGCTCTGTGTCTACTGTAGCATGCATGTTAAATTTCCTGAATGAGAAGAGCAATAAGAAGGAAATTAAAATGCATGCAAGAAGCATGTTCCACTAAATGTAAACTGCATGAACAATAGCCTCACTCACTGTGTTTCCTTCATGATCTCATGTAAGAGTTGAAATAAGACAACATGATGCAATGTGAAAATGCCAGTGGCTGTGGACAATCTCTTGAGACTGAGACATGCATGCATGCACAAACAGTCATATGCACGCACACATTATAGTGCATGCAGTATATATGTGCCCGTCCCCATCAAAGTCTTATAATGCCTTTTATTGCTTTTTCCATCTTTTCCGACTTTCCTTCCCTCTGTGGATGTTGGTTTGTGTAACATACTGTGTGGCCATTTTTGCCAGGATTTCCATCTCCAGAGACGATCCTGGATAAATAACAGTCAAATAAAAAAATAAAACACATTCTCTCAAACACACACACACACACACACACACACACACAAATATTCACAACAAAAAGGCACATTATCACACAATACATTCCACTCTTGTGATGCAGCCAACAAACTCTACTAAGCTGCGTTAGAGGAATAGACACTCGACCACACAGTAAGATGTTTTCAGAAAACTGACGTCCAAGCCCTCACCAGTGATGAAGACAACAGATTATTACATTTAATCTTTTTCATCTATGGTTCAATTCGGCATTTAGTCAGTAGCACAAACTAACTGTAGCCATTCATTAACTAAGACCTTGGCATTAAATATCTGAGCCCACACATGATCACAGTAGACAATTAACACGACATGTAACTATTATTTAACCCTACACCTAACCATTCAACACCTAATAATTCAGATGATAAAAACTTATCAAATCAGTTAAGTCAAACATTTCAGTAGGAACATAGTGACAGCAGGTTATCGTAGTTCACTTGGTGCCATAAAACTCTCAGCAAGTCCAAAGAGCACTTATTCTCAGACTCCCTATCAACAGCCCGGTGAAAATATCTCCAGTCAGACTGCACACTTCCTCTCACACTTCCATAAATAAAGTGCTGTTTGGTCATTTCTCAGTGATTATCAGTTCTCATGTTTTTGGAAGAATATCCATTTGCCTTCATAAAAAAAAAAAACTTCTGCAAGTAATATTGGTAACATTAAACATAAACAATGTGGAACAAGGGGATAATATATGACTTCAACACTCTACTGTTGCTGTACAAGTGTTAGATGCTTACGGAAGTCCAGTGCTCCTCTCCATGTTAATATACCTGTAAAATATAATTCGGATCTGCAAAATAAAGAATTCAACCTGTTTAACTAGTTTTTTTAAAATCTAATATCAAAACCTTCATATGATATTTTCAAAAGGAGATTTTTCTTTCTGATAAAAAGAAACCCCTCTTCTACAGCGAGACACAGTAAAGGCATAGATACACGGAGGCATTGCTCCCAAAGCAAGCAACAAAGAATGTTTTTCCTTCCCAGCGTCTTCATCAGAGGAATGTGGTGCGGAGGCTGGACTCAGATGAGCAAAGGCTGCTGTCACCATAATCAACTCAGTCAGAGATGGGAGCATGTGTCATCAGAAGAGGACGTAAGGTTATCGTAGTTCAGGATGCTCTGCTCTCCCATTTTCTCTCTATCACTCTGTCTATCTTCTCCCCTCTCTTTCTCTCAGCTCCCCAACCTCCTCCTGCATCACTGTGAGCAAACAGACCCTTTCCATCAGCCTCTGCTATCTCTAAATGTCAATCAAATAGAGAGGAGAACTGCAGGCAACACATTTTCAGCAACCATTGTGGTGTCAGCTTCAGATTAGCCACGGGCAGGACACAGGAGATGTTTCCCCAAGTCCCATTAAATCAAGAAACGCCTTGAATTTCAAAGAGTGAATAAAAAGCAGCAGCACCGCTACAATCACCTGTGGGGCAAAAATATGTAGCTACATGTGCCACCGGCTAGCCTTTAGTGCAACATCAGCCAGCCAACTAAAGAACACTGTGTTCCAAGTAGCTCCATGTTTCACCAACATGAGAAAATGCATCAAAGCAGAAAAACAGAGCCATTAAGGAGGTGACAATTATTGCCAGGAGGCAGTGTGGATAGAGCTGTCAGTAGCTACAACACAACACTGGATACATGACATGTTGCGGGGCAGTCGTCATTGCACTGTGGCCCTGAGAATCACACATCTTTGGTGGAGGACAACCTAATAAATCAGTGGAGTGGCTGCTTTTATGTGGGCCCTGCACGATATGCTTTTATCTTCAGTATTTAACTACTGTGAGCCTGATAGATGCAGGCAGTAAAAAGGATGAGGTCTGATAAACAGCACAGAGGCCACCACAGTCATCTATCACAGCCACCTCGGGGTTTGGCCTTCTACTGTCACGCTGATAACACCAGGAGATTATCTAACTGATCACTGGATAGCCTGAAGAGTGGCGGCCCGTGAAAGTGTAGAATTTCAGGTAAGCAATTAGAAACGTAGAGGAAACCAGTTTTACAAACTGTGCATGAAGCTTTGTATCACAAGTCAGTTAGTATTTACTCAAACAACTTCCATAACTTAAGATTTTAACTCAAAGTTTGTTCATTTGTCACTTTTTAAAAACTCAAATTACTGTTTTTAAGGTCAAGACTGACCTTTCACGTTTAAATCCGTTTGTGAGCTTTGATACAGCTTACATTACAATTAAAACTACTGACTACGAACAATAGAATATGAACTTATACATAATAGTGTTCACATTTACAGAAGTGTTATCTGCACTATACACACAGTGAAGACACCAATGTGTGTAACCTGTGTGGTTACATTAATCCATAACCACAAGAAAATACTAATAATGCACAATAATGCAACAGTAATAACGCAACAATTATGATCATTCACTTGCAAAACGCGCTGTTGCTCGCCACTCCATCCACTTTGGATTCATGAAATTACAGAAAAATGTCATTTCCCCTTTGTTTGCACCTTTGACGGCTTTTCACCTCCACCACCTTGAAGGCCTTTTTTCAGGCCTTGAGCAGTTTTGGAGGCTTTCACTTAACAGAAACAGATGTGACTGATGTGCTTCAAACAAAGTGCTGGTGGGATTATGTACCATCTGGTAGATATGACCAGATACCCCCACCCCACCCCACATACACACTCATACACACACATATACCTCTCCAGCATCAGAATTGGAGGTGCTGTGTCTGATTTTTTTATTTTTTTTTTAAACACAAGCGCACCCACTTTGTGCATAGATTGGCCAATAAGTTATGCTCTTGTCTTTGCGGTAGTTGCAATTACTCTGTAGTGTTGGCTGTGGACAAATGTATATTGACATTTACAATATACAGCTTCATCGCCATTGAACAGCACGTGTGTTGTTTTCTATTTGCCTCCTCATTCTTCCTGTATTTAGAAATATGTCGGTTCTCTGGCAGCTAGTGTGCAGTGGAAGGAGGTGGAAAAAAAAGTGATTTGATCGTGGGTTCCACAGACCAACAAGTCAATCATCAACAGTTAGTGTAGCCACAGACTGACGTTTCAAACTTTGAGAGGCACGCGCTGGGTTCCCATGCCAGGCCCAATTACGCAGTTGCGAAGGTTTGACGATGCACGCACCAGTTTGTCCAATTACTCTCATTTGCAGAATTCGATGCCTTTTACCTCTCTCTATGACAGCAGGCTTTTCACCATGCCTTCAAGTGCGGCCTTTTGGAACAGATATAGGCACTTTGCCTTTAGCAGACTGAACCATTACATGTTTACAGTGGTTTGAAAATTCATTAATAATTTATACAGTAGTTTGAATCACCATTGGCATGGTATCAAAATGTAATAAACAAAATAAATCTTATTTTTCAAAAACCAAACTAATTCCTCAGACACAGTCTCACAGTGTAATGATAAAGCTAACTGGGCAACAACTTTAATTGAGTGGATATGTAGTCAGTGAGAGGTAAAATTGCAGTGTCAAATTATGTGAATCCTTACAATCCTTACTGAGTCTGGAAGGTAAAGGGTGACCGATGAAATTGGCTAAGGTTTTGGGGCTATTTGTCTCTATTGGTCATTGGCCTCTATGACATCTCTGTCTCAGTAAGGAAAGGATCTAGCCAAAGCAAACTGAGGACACGATTAACTGTCTTCCATTTGAAGCTCTCGACTAATCTCTTCCCTGTCCTCTTTAGAGTCATTACCTTCACAGACAGTACAATCTTTTGATGTCAAGAAATGAAGAGATTGTTTCCCAGCTCTGGCTCTGGCACTGTCTCTGTCTTCTGTGACGCCTCTGATCAGAGAAGAAGAACCAAACTTTCACTCTCATCTCCCTCTGCCAGGTTAACTGCTCGCAGCAGAAGAGACAAACTTCCTTTTTCAGATCGCTCATTTCTCCCTTATATGATAAATGAGAGAGCTACAGGTTCGCTGGCACATCTGAGGCTACAGAGGGACTGAGGTCACTGTCCATCTCCTTGCTCTCTCCTCCCTTTGACGAACAGTCAGATGAGCTATGAATCACTCTACTCACGCCTGCAGGAATGCGATCCAAAAAAGAGAGGAATGTCATCACCACACATTGCCTACTGTATGTATCAATGCCAAAAGACGATTGTGCTACCTGGTGTTGTGTCAGGTGTGTTGAGCATTCAGGAAGAAGGAGCCCAGAAATATGAAAAAAAAAAACACTTTAGCATCTTTGAAGCTATTCCTATTTCCACCCATTCATTCATACTGTTTAAATGATTCTCTTTTATTCATGTTGGCCAGACAGTAAAAATCTCTGGATCATGTACGAATGCCTGCATTATAAATAGAATTGCACTCGGCTGAGCACATACTTCCACTATAGAGCCAAACAATCCTACATGCGTGGATTCAGCATTTTCTCTTCATTTGAATCATGGTGAATCGTTAAAAAATGAAAGAACAAGGATGCTTAATCTATTTTCAGTGTCACATCTTTATACCTGTTTCTTTTAAGATGATGAATATATGATGATGGCGAGCGCTCTAATGTAATCAGAAGTGACTGACAGCATTCTCAGGTGACTTCCTCCTATTCATTCTCCATGTAATCAGTTCACTTTTAACTTTCTTCAGTTGTCACGCTCATACATTGTTTATGGTGCATTGTTTATGCTTCTGAATTACTTATAGGTTCCAATAAATCAAGCTTGGCATAATGACGTGGATTTGTGTGCGGACATGGAAATCAGTACATCTAGAACATTACGGAAAACATCAATGCATGTTGCATACTTGAAGAGAAATGGACCACAGGTATATCTGCTACATACAGTACATGTTTCATTAAATATGGCTTGACTGCAGATGAGACTGGTGTACAGTAAATTGCAATACAAAAAGAATGAACAGAACACTTTCTTACTTGGCCACTGGATGCAATGTTTGTCTAAAATGTAAGTGTAAGTAACAGGTTTTGACTGATTGTTATTACTATAGGTGTCTTATTGTTCACTACAGTGTAGACTATAGTATATGTAGCGAGTGTGGCAGGCAAGTTCCTGTGTGATAACTTGGGATTGACCAAACACAACAGATCAATACTGGTGCTGATAATGACCCAAAAGTGAATAATACAAATCAAATACTTCTCTTAATCATCATAACAAGGCAGCAGAGCTCAATTGCTATTTATACTAGCCACTATTAGCTTGTCACAGATATACTGACGTCGGCGTGTTTGCCAGCCAGTAAGTAACAAGAAATTTCAGTGCAGGAATACCATTGACAAGTTCAAGGTAGTTCTGAAACTAGAAGTGATTCCATCATTCACATGGTTTGTTCATCAGCACCTGCGACAACAGTAGGATCCACAGCTTGAGAAGTGCCACAGTCTTACTACATGCATCACAAACCATCGCTATCAACAAACACCTGTATAAATTGATTTGATATGAAGAGTAGAGTTCTTCACTCATGATAAATCTCTACTACTCAGTACATTTAATCTTCTTTGTATTTCATCAGGTTCTGGCATTTCTAAATTCACACCACTGTAACTCTGTTCCTGGTCCACACAGCTCAGATTCAACTGAAAGTGAGTGAACAGAGGGAGAGTGTGATCAAATGGTCAGAGTATTATGAGCTCCATGCCCCAGATTTAAAAGAAAACTCTGATTGGAGTTCTCCTGACAAGCTGCAAATGTCACATCATGCTCTTGCACAAAGTTCATGTTCAAAGTGCTATCCTGTAACATTGCAATGTCTATTATGAGCCTCTTCTCCTTTACCGTGTTGCATCATGGCGGGCTGATGTAAGCTGGAGAACACAAAAGAAAAGGCAGGGGCTCCATCTATCCCAGCCCCTCGGCAGCTCTGCTATTATACCCAGCGTCATTACTTTGGGGAAGCCTGTCCTGCTGTTTCTATTTTCCTCTGATATAGTCCCTGACCGCACCCAGACACCACTCCAAACATCTGCCTGCATCTGGCTGTCCCAGTTCTGGTAAGACCAAGGTTCCCTCTCAGCCAAGTGCTGGACAGGATAATGATGACAACGTATCTTGAGAACAACAATATGAAATTTGGAACATTCTTTACTCTTTTCAAAGAAAGCAGCAGAGAGTATGAATCTTAAAAAATAGAGGGACTGATTGACTGAGCAAAGAATAGTATGATCAAAATACAGAAATGTTGTGGTTGGTTGTGTTTTCCATTCTAATGGAGGTGGGGGCTGTTGGATACAGCTGTCCCTGCCATCATTGGCATTGCCAAATTCGGCGACACATCTAAGAGTTGGCGTGATGTCCTGATCTGAATTCAATGAAATGGAAAAAAGCGGGCCGTCCAATTTTATTCATGTGTATCCCACCCAAACCCACTCAACTTCACCATTGCCTGATTTTCCACTTCAAAGGAATATTGAGAGTGGCCCTATTTTCTGCTTTGTGGGTAAGGGTTCATTTCAGTTTGGGACCCAGTTGGGGTTTACTCTAAGACTGACTGTAAATGTGAAATCAGGCATTTAAAATTTTATTAGAAAAAAAAAAAAAATGCTTTCTCTTCCTGTGAAGCTCTCTGTAGAGCTGGCGTACTTTTGACAGCACCTCAGGGATAAATGCTGTCAGATTAACAAAGAAGAAGAACAAAGCCTACCTTTGTATTAGAAGCACGGCATATTACAAAAGGTTCAAACTGGACAGGGCATAAGGGACTGCATCCCAAATGATAATGTCAAATGAATAAACATAATTTGACCGACTTTAACCCTTGTACTGCCATTGTACAGTAATGCGTCTTATTTCATATTTGAGACAGAACTTGAAAAATTACATTTGATGAGAAAAACAAAGAAAAAATAGAGAAACAAACAAAAAGAACATTTATGAATTCATATGCAGAGATCCTAATTGCAAACTGAGAGCCTTTATGAAACAGCTGTCCAGGGGTTGATACCTCCCTATCCATCCATCATGGATATTCTGGGTCCATTGCCCACCTGTGAAAACACAGCACACCTCTCCTCCCATTACTGGAGGAGATGGTGCAGCAATGGAGCTCACTGGTTCCAAATTAACCCCAATCATGGTTTGACAGCTGGGATGCGTTTCCATCATCTGTCTTTGGAGCCGGGCTGTACTTGGCATCTCAACATGCACTCTCTATTGGTACAACTGCATCACAGACTGGTGAATTTGGTTTTTCTGTTTATTGCTCTGATTTTTACCATATCTTATTCTGTTTTAGAGCTAAAACAATGAGTCAATTACTAGATTGGTTTCTACCTTTCTGTGTTTACATCACTGTAAATTTAATATATTTTGGGGGGTTGAACTGGTGGTTGCACAGAACAAGACACCCTAAAGATGTCACCTTGCGTTGTGGGAAATTGTGAAGGGAACAGTTTTGGCATTTTTGTGGTTTAGATGAAGTTATGTATTTATATGCTTTAGTTTTCATGATCTTATTACAGTTTCAATATATAGTACTTTTTATATGTGTTTGTAAAGACGGGCTATGCCACATTGAAAGGCCTCTACTGCACAAACTTAAATGCCACCCCTTAGCACCAAATTTGTTGTCACCGATGTCCTCTATAGGACACTCCCTTCATCTCTATGCCAGCCTGGGACAACGACTAGCCTAAAACCACATGACCATATGCCCAACCCATGTTTGCAGGAGCCCCATTGGCTGATATGCATGTGATTAGTTGTTTTTGATTATTTTTTCTGCTTTATACCTAATTTTAATGTTGTCTGTGGTGTGTTTTGTGGTGACCCTGATGAAGGCCACAAACTGGAACTCATTGGTTGAACATTAAGTTGTTCTAAAGTGTTGCTGGAGTTTTGAGCCGTTTAGATTCTGTAGTACAAGTCTTCATTTTTCCATTTTTAGTGTGTCTGATCCCAACAGAATATCTGTTCATGGATGGTTGTTGCTGATGAATTACAAATCCACGGAACGCTGTGAGCATTTCACTGTAACTGCAGAGCTGGGATGGATGGATGTGTGAAGGATTTACACAGAGTCTGGCTGGTATGCAAGAGTGTGGCACTGAGAAATGTGCACTGATAATTGGTCTGGGGTTTTGGAGGTGTGAACATGACTGCATGTGTGTGTATTTGTCTCATACACTGGAAGAAGAAGCTCCATAATCTTGATGCTTGTGCGCAGCCAAATACTATAGGTGCAAGTGGTAAGTGTGTGGTGATGTGTGTGTGTGTGTGTGTGTGTGTGTGTGTGTGTGTGTGTGTGTGTAGGTCTGAGCTCTGCAGAAGGACAGCTTTGAGATAACCTAATGACGTCACAGCCAGAGTCAGGTCTGCTATCTCTCCCTGACAGCAGAGCCGTGAGTCACTCCCTACATCCCCAGCCAGTGAGAGAGAAAAAGAGGGAGAGATAGAGAAAGGGAAGAAGAGAGGGAGGACAGGCGGAGGAGGTAGAGAGGGAAGGTGGAGAAAGAGGAGTCAAAGCACCTAGAGGATAGGATGCCTTGGATCATTTAGTGTAGGCGAGTGGGACCCGGGCCAGGGCAGCACTAAAGTGGGAGAGTTTTTAATAAGAACAGGGAGGGACAGAGGGAGGAGAGGGAATGGAAGGGGCAGATTATGAAAAGGACTCTTTAAAGGAAGTGGTAATCAGTGGGAGAGTGTGAGCAGGAAAAAAACAGCAGTGTAAACATCTTTTTGGAAAATAGAAATGTATAAAGAAGAAAGGAAGGAAGACAACAAGAAGGGGGTTATGATGAGAAAAATAAACAGTGAGATGGGTTCGGGAAGCGGCAGGTCAACAGTTCATCAAACGATAATGAACATTTTTACAAGAAGAAAAAACAATATGATTCAAAGAATCTGAAGCACGATTCATCATTTGCTAAAGTGCACCAGCTTGTACTCCTGCTAATTATAGACACTGTTGTGTGATAATTACATTCATGCCCATCTCTTTTGAAGAGGAAAAATTCTCCCTATGGATTTCTTCAATCACATAGCTCAAAATTCCAGTATCAACATGACCACAAACATATCTGCCTTTCATTAATGGTTTAAGAATGGGGTTGAGGGTTAAGTAAATAGGAAAACATTGAAGAGTTAAGTGAAATAGGAATTAAAGGAGGGAAAATGTGGTAATTGCTCAAAGAATGTATGAGACATTCCTCCCTTGTATCTTTGTACGTTTGCATATTTGTGTGATACATAATTACACGGACACCATTTCAGACGCACAACTCACATGAAACAAATTATGTGAATTCAGAGTACACACTGTACAGAGTTGATATTTGGTGTTTGGCTCTGACCTCATTACTTTTTTTGGCCACAAGCATCCACCAAAGCTCAGCACAGAGATTTAGGAGTGACAAACACAAACGTCTCAATTCACTACTGAGATACATACACACACCCGCGCGCACACACACACACACGCGCGCACACACACACACACGCGCGCACACACACACACACGCGCGCACACACACACACACACACACACACACACACCTAAAAATGTGGCCACTTGTAACAGACAGTTTCAGCCAATTAAATGTTACGTAGCATGTTCAATAGATGACATTAGCTTAATCTTGGGAATGAGTGTGACGAAAGCTACATTTATAGTTGATACAAGGAGTTAACAGGAGTCCCACTATAGCTCACTAAGGCGTAGGCTTAGAGTTATAGAGTTATAGAAAATAGTTGGATTTCATCAGTTGATATCACCTCCTATGATCAGGCCGTATCATGGTTTATAGTCCCCATAGTAACTGTGTTTATATTTTTTAATTCTCTTTTACTTCTAATTATTTATTGAACCAGAGTTACATCCAGACAACATACAATATTATTTCACTGTCTTGTTACTGAATAACGGACTACCACTGTGCAGCCATTATGTTTCAATGTTGGCCTCACTCCCTAAGAATGCCACCAGCAGAAACATGTAGGGAAAACATAGGCAGCTAATCACAGTTCTTGCAGTTCCCATGTGGTAGCACCATCAATGCCGTGGTTAATTTTTGTAGAGGTGTACATCAGCGGTGCCATAACCTTTGAGGTATAAATGCTGCAGCGTTCGTGGAAAATAGGAGCTCCTCTTTTTAAAGATAGATAGATAGATAGATAGATAGATAGATAGATAGATAGATAGATAGATAGATAGATAGATGCATCAGGAAGTGCTAAACAATCCAAAAAGCTTTACTGACCTGCCATCATGGGACTGTTAGCAGGAAAGCTTGTTTAACAAATACTGCATAAAGAGAGGCAGCGGAGCAAAGAGCGTTGGATATATGTTGCAGTGGGTCGAGTACATCAGTGTAACTCAAATTGTCTGCACTAACTAACTTTTGGACTTTATCTCCATTTATGCACATCTGCCCACACACACTTCAGTGCTATGTGTTAGAATCTGGAGTTCATTCGGTCAACATCACAGGAATGAGTTTGTTGATGAGGAAGCCCCTGCCCTCATTTCCCTTTCCATATCAATGAGCTTGCAGTGGGTTGTGCGTCATCAAAACATATCACAGTGTTTACAGTCAACTTCAGTGTCTGTCAGTGAACACTCATGTGAAACCTGTATCTAGAGAGAGAAAGGAAAAACAGCATGAAGGAGCTGTATGTCACAAATCTCCCTGATAGAAATCTACTGTCACAGCAATCTGCTTATGATGTTGTAGAGTTGTAGTGCATCAGTGAAATGCATTAAATATATTACTACCTTATGTATTCAGTTCTGTGTGGCAGGAGAACAGGAAGTAGAGCCGGAAGTAGAGCCAACACTGTCATACAGAAAATCTTGTGCAGGTCGTACAAGCAGCAAAATAGTGTGGTGTCCCCCTTAGGTTCATCAGGGTAATTGAATATGCCCAAGTAGAACAATGAGACGAATAAGTCCCTTAAATTTTGTCCAAATCTAATCAGTAGCTTCTGACATGTTGTGTGTGATATCAGCACTTAAAAAGACATTGTAATTCCCCTTGGAGCTGTCAGTTATCCAAGTGTATGATGCATCATTAACTTTATAGCTCATATGCTGGAGCCAAGCCACAGATTATCTTTTAAGACTACTCACTGCGATTAGAGCATCCCTCATGGACAATCATGCTTTAAGAGCATAAGCAGCAATTTTTAGGGAAATATGCTCTAAACTACATAACATATCTAAACACATACAGAAGCACAAATTTTAAAAGCTGCACATCATAAAATGCTACAATGCATCAGCAACAACAGGAAAAAAAGAGACACACAAGAGGAGTCATGATAGATGCAAAAGCATGTCTTGTTGTGGGCATTGTTTTCGGAATGTAATGTAAAATTTCAAAAATGTTTTTTAAGAAGGTCTTATTTTCAGGTTCTTCGTGCTCATGAAAAGCATATATTCTTGCCAGTGGAAGCCAACTTTCAAGTCTTGCAGAAAGAAAGACTTTTCCAACAGGAAAATACGTTCTGTATTTCAAGATCTTTAAGGATACAAAAACTGACGTGGAGTATTTGGATTTAACAGTCTCCTAATATGCTTTTACTCACCTGTCTGTTCACTTGTCTAAACAAAATTACCATGTAGGTGCACACTATGTAAAATGATTGTATTTATCTCTTGACTTAAGAGCTAGTATACGTTTCCATCATTTTACTTATTACTTCTTAGTGCTCTCAAATATTGTTTTAATATTGATGTTCACTCCCTTTACAGGTAAACGCTTAATGAGTACCCGGTGTATTCCTATAAGGCTATAGACACATGTTCATGGTGAATGGAGTCTGGCAGTCACCCACTGAGGCCGTTGTTTTCATTCATATGAGTAAAGTTCCTGTGTTTTGAGGAGAGCTACTGAAGAGAGGGGAGGGTTACAGATTTTCTCACTCACTTTACCATCCTCCTCTCCATATCTCTCTAAAGAGTCTTTACATTTCAACACACATACGCTAATTCATGCTTGAGGAAAGGGGCTTTCATACAGCACTCACAAGTCAAATACAACTGCTATTTCTGCACTTGAACCAGAGGCATTTCAGCATGGAAACCCAATGGCTGAAGATGTTGTCTGCCATGTTTTGGAGTCCCGGTGAATAAGCGGAGGAAGGAATCTCACTGAAGCTAGAGTGCATTAGAATCACATGCATTTTACATGTGCAATGCATTTGATGGTGAAGGTAGTTGGTTCTGTGGTTAAACACTGCAAAAACATAACATGGTCCGGTATATTATAGGAGAAACGGTATGCCATTTTCCTAGACCAGACCAGATGAATGATGAGTGATGAATGATGAGGGAGAGAGAAAGAAGCAAATAGAGGAAATACAGAGGAGGGAGAAGGGGAGAAGCAAAAGAGAAATAAAGAGAACAAGTGTGGAGAATGACTGTTTATTTGACGAGGGGTGATTACGATCAGACAAGGTGAAGCCAGTACTTTGTGAAGGGTGTGATCCCTGAAGAGAGGGAAAATTGGAGGGACAGAGAGAAGGAGGGGGCATAATATGTGAAAGGAACGCTAGTGAGACACAGAGGGGAAAAGATAGAAAGAGCAAGAGCAGAGAGAGTGACTGCTTTAAAAAACATCTGGGAGCCATCAGGGAGCGGAGAGAAAAACGCTGGACTCAGCTGAAACTCTCAGCTCCCCTCGCTGCACTGCTTGCCTACTCGCCTGCTTCATATCCAACTAACACCTTCCCCCAAAAGACACAAAGTAGAGGAGGGAGAGTACAGTCTATCAGGGAGCAGAGAGAGTCCTTGAGCCCTGTGAGCTCCTACTCCCTTCAGACTACAGGGAGTGCTGTAAAAGTGAACCATGTATTGTTAACGAATGGGATTCGTCTGAGGTCAACACAATGCAAAATGTTAGCTGTAAATGACATTCAGACACGTACCTTGCCATGCCTGAAATTCATTTGAAGCTATAAAATGCAACATATAAAAGCTTCACCAAGTGATGTTTGGTGTGGCCACGCGATGTCCGAGCATATACACTGTACTCGACTGCGTTTCCTCCGTCCTGTCACCTGCACTTGTTGATCATTTGAAAAATTCAACATATGACATTAAAGAAGGCGGCGTACGTCCATAGATGGCTATAAGAATTTACCTCCACAGGCTTTCACTTGAAAACACAGAGAGACATGGAGTTTCCTGTGTGGTCACAGTGGTGTGAGCACAGGGTGGCATCCGTCCATGTCTTCATTGAAATGGCACGGCTCATGTGATGGCATTAGCAGAAACGTCAGTCACCCAGTCCCAGCGGTTGTGTAAAGGGCAGACTTTCTTTCTCCATGGCACCACCACAGCTATCCACTAAACCAGCAGATTCCCATAGCATGTCTCTGTTTCATTTTCAAAGGACGGAGCAGACAGGCAGCTGTAGATGACATATGCATGTACACTGTGGTCTCAATTGGAAAAAAAAAAAAAAAATCAAAAACAATCCAGAAAGTCTTCCTGTAAAAATCAGATATCTGTGGCATCACTTCATAAAAATGTCTATTTGAAAGTGAATCATTAAGATAAAAGAATAAACTCTAAAGTTTTTGTGAGGTTGGCCTGATAGAGAAAAAAAAATCAAAAGGGGTTGGGGAATAAATGTGCTCTGATGACAGTCTGGATCTTAGGTTACAACATGCACATTTTGTGCACAAATCTGACATTATGGTCAGAGGGGAATGAGAAAGTCTGAACTGAAAACAGATCAATCACTAGCAAGCACCCAGCTGTTCAGTGAATTTCATGGAAATCTATTACTTCTTGTTTACAGCTGGGGTTCAACAGGCGGTCACAAAGAATGTTTAGGATTTATCCACGAAGGACGATGAACATCCTTATTAGAAAATAGCGTCTGAAGCCCCTTTTAATGGATCAAAGTCTGGCCACTGCCCGCAACAATTAATGTGTAAATACTTGCACAACCCATGCTCTCCAACACTGTGGCGGGCTCTGCTGTCTACTGCAAGCACACAGGAAGGTGAGAAGCAGTGTGAGAAGCATGCAAAACAGACCTCGGTCATGGGACGTTACTGACCTGATGAAAAGTCAGGAGTCATAAAAAATAATCAGAGACAGAGTCATCCATACAAAATGTTGTGGAAACCTTGCAGGTAGTTTTGAAGATACCAAAGTGGTGGATGGATCCACAGATTGACAGACTGATGGACCAAGATCACCACTATCAGCACCCACTGCAGTAACTCACAGAATTTTATAGAGGACAAATCCTGTGAGGCAATCCACTTGGTCAGAGAACGGGGTATTTACAGACCAACGTCCCTGGAATTCATAAGAATTTTGCTCGAAGACATTTTAGCAGATGAATGTTTACTGAACTCCAGCTGAAGGACATTAACACCTAACTTTTGGCTAATAATATAACAATCCTCTGCATTTTAGAGCTATTGAAGCTATCAAACGTCTGATAAATGGAAAGGTTGGAAGATCTCAATTTTCATTTGCTAATTGATGTAGCAGATTATAGTGTAATTGGTGAAAGAAATGTTGTCTTGATTACATTTTTATTTTGCAGTGGATATGGATTACAACACATAAAAACCCAGACACCACCTGCTCCCTTACACTGTTTTGCTTCACGATGGCCCATCTGGCACCAATAAAATGAATCATGACCTTGAAATTACATAATTCTACAAGCTTCTACATGTGAATTTTCTTTTTTCACATGTTCAAATATGTAAATACTCTCAGAACTACACAGATCACATCTTACAATGTTACTCTCATTAACTGTTGTGGGGAATTATCATTCATCAGCCAGGAAAACCCCCCACAGTTTTGTCAGGAAACTGTAGCGACTTTGAGCAGAGCTGAATTATCTCTGGACTCTACAATGACAACTTAGCATCAGCATTCATGTCAGGGAGGAAGAAAATGCATTTCTTTATGAGCCATTTGTAGAACGCTTCTTTCCATCAAATCTGTAACAAGTCCATCTTCTGTTGGTAATCCCTCTCTGAAGGAACACATTGATATGTAAATTGTTGTCTCAGAAAGGCAGAATGGTTATTAAAAAGGGGACACAGATTGAAAATGATTCAGAGACAACCTCTATAATGTATTCATACCACGGCACACTGCTGTCCTAACATTTCAAATGTAACACACACCGTCGCTATCATTACTTTATAATTCTGCTTGCTACATTTCCTACAAAGCAGAGTTAAAGGGCTATAACTGTTTAAACCTCCTGTCTCTGCGCTCATTTATACCCAAATCATTCCATCACACACTCCACAGCAGTGTAAGAGTGAAAATAGATATTCTAAATATAAAAACAAGTAGCCATTGAGGCTCCCTCTGGGGTATTTTAAACTGGTGTGCTACAAATATTCCAAAATAAAAATTTCCCATAAAGTGTAGCACTCAATCCTGCTCTCTGCCTGGCAAAAACTGTCAGAGGCTTTTTAGCTTTTTGGCCTCCTTCCCTTTCTGTAGTACACTGTTTAAAGGTAGCTCTGCCATCTCATATCCAGACGTTGGCTCCTATGTGACAGGGTCATATTCTGACATTTTCCCTCTCGCTGCTCCTAACCTGTGCGCGCTCACATCAATCTCAGTCTCCAGGAGAGCTCAGCAGAGCGCAGAGGCACAGTAAAGGTCCTGACCCCTGCTGTGTACTGGAACAACAATGATCTGTACATGCAGAGACAGCTCATCTCACAATGTAATAACTATCCCATCAGACTGTGGGTTTTAAAGGCTTATGGCAAACCAAATCCTGGTGACTCCAGTTGACCTCGTCATGATAGTATTCATAATATTCATGAGGGAAGACCTGCCTTCAAACATATGAGTCCCACACATTTTCTATCCAAACCGCCTCCATTTAGAGGGAAATGGGAGGAGAACGACTAGGGTATAATTATGAAAAAAGGAATACAGGTCAGAATAATTTTGCCTGGTCAGCTCATAGGCTACTACTGCTTTTACCAAAGAGTTATTGCACCAGGTAGAACTGATGCTACGGACAATGTTACTGAATCATTTCCTGCTGCTCATGATTGTAAACTCTTTCACTCTAACGCATTATTTGTACTGCAAATGAATTCCCCTCAAAGTCATCTTTTCTTTTAAGTGATTTTTTTTCCCCACTCACTAGCTGTTGCAGTCTCCCCTCCCCCACTCCTATCCTCTGCCCTCCTTTTATCTGTCTTCCATTCTTGCACTCTTCATCTCCCCCACACACCAACCCCGCCTTCGTCCCTCTCTCCTCCCCTTGCCTCTTCGTTTCTGGCACGTCCCTCTGTCTTTGTGTTGCCATCCAGATGAGGTAGCAGTGACGATAGTGGTGATGCACGGCCCAAGCAGAGTGCGGGAAAAAAGTCGAGGAAGAAACACAGGCATCATCATCCCCATCATTGTCATCATCAGCCAGATGAGGAGAGCCAAACTTGAGCTCTGTCCATCCCCATCAGGCTGGTTGACAGTCACAAACTCATCTCTTATTCCACTCATCAATTATACACAGGCCAAAGGAGCCCTGAGAGGCAGGAGGCTGCAAAGGCCCCTCTCCACGTGTCGTCCCCAACTGCAGCACAAAGACACAATGCAGTGCTCTGTGTTCAGCCCTTATCATCACTGTCCTCCTTCAGTCTCTCTGAGAGCAGGAGGCAGCTTGTCATCATGCCTTTGGCCACTGCTGCAATGTGTGGATGTCATGTATCTCATTGTGAGGTTAAGGTTATATCAGCAAAGACACGATGATGAGACTGTAGACCTGGGAACCACTCTGAGTAAAGATATAAGTTTTCCATTAAGTGAATCCATTAAATGAGCAAATATGATGTCAGTGTTTATATTTTGAACTGGAATCTGCATCTGATTAGTGGCTCCCTTTGGATGAAAATGCACTGACCAAAACAAACGTGACAGATAGCCAACATTAATCCTGCTCAGGTATTTATACAAGCCTCCATTTTTAAGTCCGCATTCTAAACCATTGTTTTCCCAACTGTGATTTACCACACAAGTGGGACCAATAACAACTAACAAACATGACATATAGTCCTGGAAAATAGATTTAGATAGGAAAAGCAACATTCAACAGTCGAGACATTGCATTAAAAGCTCCATGTTGGGCTTGTGTCAGCTAAAAACAGAGTAAAGTAGTGCTCAGAATTTACTGCTTTGTCATCAGAGATTAGATATCTTCTGATGTTGTGTTCAAGGAAACATCTTAAATATAAGAAGAACTGAGTCTCACGATGTTATCTGGAGGATACAGCTGTCAAGTGGTCACTTCTAGCAAAAAAAGATCAGAGGCTAATGGTTGGGTAAGCTATTACCTGTCTGCAAACACTGCTAATTCTGACAAGTACAAAACCCTCGCAGCCATTCTTGGAAGGATGCACAGTACTTGGCAACAGAGCCACTCTCACGTTGTCTAGGGCTAAAAGTGCTGTAGAGAACTTTATTTTTTTGGACACAAGCCTTCTGATGGTTTGAAAAGACACAAGCGTCCACTCACTTTTACAGTCACTAGATATTTCCATATCAGGTAATGCATCTGGCGTTGGGGAGCCCATTCAGAGAGGTGGGCTGGCCCTTAGATGAAAGAGGTAACATCCATGCCAGAGTAAGCGTGACAAGCCCATTCCTTGTGTGTGTGTGTGTGTGTGTGTGTGTGTGTGTGTGTGTGTGTGTGTGTGTGTGTGTGTATGAGGGAGAGAGACTGGTCATCACTGCATTAAGTAATCTGACCTGAGCAGGCAGCTAAACACTAACCTTGTAAGTCAGCCGGATCTAACAAGCTTAGCTCGACAGTTTCATCTCCACGAAATACAACTGTGACGAGTTGAGTGTGGTTAACAGAATTATGATAATTGCTTTTTGGATAATTCATGCATTGTATTGAATGTATGATGTAGCAGATTGAATGTTTTTTTCATATAATATTTTTTTCTATTGTAATCCTTCTATTAAGGCACTTTTTTTTAATTCTCTAATGGTGAATCTGACAGTTTAGTCCAGTGCTGTTCTGATTGGCTTCATCTGGCACCAGATTGATTATTAATTAATTAGAGATCCAGTTTCAAATAAACAGTTCTCATTAGAGTTGTATCAGGTATGCACTACAAGATCCATGCAAGGTGCAAGATCCATAACATTACCTATTAAAACATCCTGGCAGCATATGTTTTACTTTGTTTATTGTCTATATGACAGCAATGCGTCAACATCCCCTGTGATGTGTACATGATGCGCTGCTGTGAAACCAAATGAAACATACTGGTGTACAGTAATTGAGCAATTCACACACCCGGTAAATCACACACGTCATATTCTATTTCCTGTTGGCGGACCTGCCAAATCCATATGGGATTGATGGACTTTCATCTTACTCTAAGATACTGGCTAATGTGAGTGGAGAAATAGAGAAACAGAGTTGTATCTGTCAGAGCCTAGTGCACGATAACATAAGATAATGAAGGGAGGAGAGAGTGGAGAGAGGGTGAGATATAAAGACCACACAGAACGACAACAATACTGATAACTCGCTGAAGCCTGGAAAATGGGAGTTTGTAAGAGGAGAGGTAGCAGACCAATCACATTTCAAGGACAAATGTATTTAATCATCAGAGAAAATAGGGGTCCAGCTTAGACAGAAGTGGAAACTCAACACAACCAGCAAGCCCCAATTACTCCACCGATACCTATTGTGACGATGGGGGAGAGGCCACTGATGTGGAGATAATGCTGATGAGTGTAACCCATACTGCCCTGGCAAGGATTGGTGTATAACCTGATGTCCTCTGAGTGATTACTTTTGGCATTATCTTGTACAATAGCACTGTGTTTCCCCCTCTCTCTCATGTGTCCCCTTTGTGATAGAGAAAGAAGTTTTAATTTTGTCTGATGTTGAGGATGATCTCAAGCAATCTGACAGGAGGGGAATGGTTAAAAGGAAGATAAGGAGCATGACATTATTCCCATATGGTTGTGACCTCAGTCACACACAACCTCAATCCTCCGGAGACATATGCTTGGGAAATATGTTATGGCATAGCACCTAAAGAATTAAGAGAGACTTATTCTGTTTCACATGAGGTCAAAGAGAAGCTGACGCTGGGTATGGCTAATGTGCCTTCACTAACTGGTTCTCCCCAGAGCCTGACTTCAGAACACAGAAAACAGCCCTAACCATTTATTCCTGCATCCGTCATCACCGCACAGCACGCTGCAATCACTATCATCCCGTCCACTGCCCTTGACCCCTCATGAATCAGCCTGTCAACCTGCCACAATTAAGACACAACGTGAAAACAACTTAAGTGTCGTCTGGATTCATGCTGGTGCTGGACAGGAATCAGAAATGTAGACATATAGGCTCCCAAAATCTGTTTACACCCTTATTTTTTTCTCACAAAGTTGTGCATCGTCTATTGTAAACTGAAATAAGTCGTGTGAATTAACTCTCATATCACTGTATGTAGTACAAAACTGTAAAAACTTGATTTACAGATAAATAAATGAGAATAAATAAAAGTAAGGAAAACAAATCACAAGCAGAGGCCAGAAACATAAATGAGAGCCAGTGAGGAAGCGAGGCATAATTGGTTTATGTTTATACTGGTGATTATTTGTCGTATGATGATCACCAGCTGGAGGTCGGAAGTTTTATCTCTCTGCTGAATCTAATCCAACCAGATCCTCACTTATTCCCACCACAACCAGAAAACAAACATGAAAGAAGAGATGTGATATATGAAAAAAAACATTTTTTTTTTTTTTTACAACTAATCCAAGCTCAGAACATTACTCTGAGCCGAAATAGGAAACACATAATGCCCCAATCAAATATACAGTGCCGCTTTCTCTTCCCATTGTTGCCGTCTTTCCTCTGGTACTGATGACACAGTGCAGATCTGATGAAATACTATCATCTATAAATAAAAGCTGTTACTATTGTTCAGCTGCGCAGCCTGATGGGAGAGTAGAGAGGGAGAATGATGCTGGGTAAATGGCCAAAGGGCCATTCGACACTGTAGCAGAGCCTGAGTGTAGCAGCAGTGAATGAGTCTTGGGCAAGCACGAAAACAGAGCTTGACATTAACTCATTAATGCAGGCCGTCCCATTGCTTGCAGGTCAACTGTAATGATGACTTACATAACCTCTACACACTGACTCTCCCCTCTGACGGTCCTGTTGTGATATTTGAAAGATGTCGACTGGGAGTCTATTAGACTAATTGTACCGAGAGAGCAGCCATGTGGTTCTTTGGGACACTATATCAAGGATGTTGACAGGGTTGATATTTTAAAGAAATACTTCATCAAGAAATAAATAGTTAATAATAAGCTATGTAATTACCTTTATACATGTATGTAGAGATTAAGCAAACTAAATTGGTCACAGTAATATTATTAACACCACAGGTGTGCAGTTTGTCTTCTGTTCAAAACTTTACATTTATTATATCATCTGCCGAGACGGCAATACTGATTGGACAGGAAACTACTCTCAGGAACTCTCAGGACTGGGTGACAGAGTTTGGAAAAGTTGCAGCATATGAAAGGTCGTCATATAAAATGTGTAACAAGACAGAATAATACTGTATCTAAAGTGGGGCTTATAGTTTTTTTCTCTTGGGGTGGGAACTGGAAATTGGGTAGGTTCTATGTCTATAAAAAGGTAGGCAGTTTTTTTCCTGAGTTACAGGACTAATGTTATATTTCAAAATATCAGTATTTATCAACATCAATACTTAATCAATAATAAATGAAGCTAAACAACATATGTGTTAATTACTGAGCTTTAGGCATATTGGTGGGTAGATTTTTGCAGTTTGGAGAGAGTCAGGTCAGTTGTTTTGTAAACTTCTCACCTCTTGGCTCTAGCTCCACAGCGGTATTGATCTTTTGACATCGTTTTTAAAGCCAAATATCCCAATTTTCAAGTTACACTATGGTCATCTGTTAATAAGTTTAGATTCAGTACGGCACGGTTATATAATAACTTGTGATCAAACACTGCAGCCACGGATCCTTCTAACGTTATTGGACAAATCGTTCTGTGATGAGTGCAGAATAATTCCTGAGGCCCACAAAGTCTGAGATACACTGAAAGAAGGGATCATCTGCTCTATAACCTGGTGGATAGCAAGTTAGAGACCACAACTGAGGATTGACTGGCTTCCCCAGCTGGAAGATGTTTAGACAGGATCAGGTCCTTGTGTTGACAGGAGGGATCAACAGTCAGGGCCACTTAAGGACAGATTATTGACCGTTTCTCCAGTATGCAGTCTGCAATAATGGAAGGGTCCGAAGCTGTCAAAATATATTTGTGCACAGTGCTTAAACAAATGAATGACCCATCAGAATGAACAATACAAGGAGATGAAGCTATGGATGGACAGTTATGTCACAACACAGACTTGTGACATCTCAAATACACTTAAAAGTAAAACACTGAGATGGAGAGGCCACTCAATAAAAAGACCATTAGGGTATTTTGCTGTAGCAGATGAAAGACTTAGGCAGTTTACAAATTGTCTTGCAGCTGATATGCCCATGTCCTTAATTTTGCAGGCACGCATCGTGCGCATATTGCTCCAGCTCCCTGCATGAATGCCTTATATGGCCTGTTGTCACACTGAGATGATGTTGTTGAAAAAGAATACATTTGACAAGAAGCTGATCCAAAGGACAAAAAGATTATTACCTAAACCAGGGGTGTGGCATGTATGTAGATTGCATGAAGTAACAAGTAAAAAAAGTTTTGGTCACAAAACTGTTACCTGAAAATTATTATTATGACGACCACTGCTCCTAACTTTAAAGGCTTGTTGATCAGCCTATACAAAAATACCCCAGTGAACAAGTCCCACTCATTTCCTTGCGATTCCCTCTGAAACATGTGAGATGGTGAGGAAAAACAATTCCAGTCCAGGATTTGGAGCAGCAGCTCATCGCTTTTGTTCTTGATGTAATGCCTTCATTCTTCACCGAGACAGCGGTGCATGCAGCCAAAGCAAAGGGAAGATTTTGTGCACAATGAGAAACTCAGATGGATAATTCGGGACCAAGTGTAAGTAGAGCTGCAGACAATGGAAGGGCTCCAGGTTTGAGCAGTTGGACTACAGAACCAGTGGACAACATAGATACATGACTAATGGGCTGGCTTAATGAGGTTCACATGTCACAGTACAGACTGTGCTTCCATATCTGGTGCAACTTCAGTATTAAAGTATGTGTCATCAATAAATTCACATCTGCAAACATGCTGTGATTAATCCAAAACAAAAACTACTTATCTGGGATTTGCCAATGGAGATAGAGGCGAAGGGATTGGCATCATAATGGGTGTTTGGAGGAAGATGAGATGAAGGGGGGGAAGCTCATCTCATTGGGTTGAGTGAACAGACGTCACTTCGGGGTAGTTTCCCAGCGTTTCACAGACAGGCTGTGGCAGGATTAGGTTCTGCAGGCGGTGCTGCTGTCTGCTTTCTAAATCCGCCTGCCAGTCTTTCTATCATTCTGTTTGCTCCAACTGATGTCACTTCTGAACTTCTGAAGTCACGGTTCAGACAAGAGCTCGGTAACAATGTGCTGTTGTTATTATTCAAAACATCCTGCAGATCACCATTTGTGGGAAATGATATCAATATGATCTACCAGAGAAGATGACATTAAACATACAGTATGTGGATACTCAATCCATCTCCAGCAAAAAAAAAAAAAAAAAAGTTTAATATCAAAGTTATAAAGTCATTTTCAATAATATCAAATTAAATGTTTTCAGGTCAAGTTTATGGCACAGCAAGATAATAAACCTATGAAATAATGAAATATATGTTTGTCAAGTAAATCATAGTAAATTGTTGAGGTAATATACACAGTCATTTTAAGGTAACAAGTAATTCTAAAAGAAACAAAATAAAGTATGGTGCTAGATTTGAGGCTCGATCAGCAGACATGTTGTCAAAAGCAGATTCTTCCTGCTACAGCTCAACAATGCTGGAAAAAAAAAAAAAAAAAATCGAGGGCAGAACACAAAGGCAAAGAAGCAGTCTGTTTAAACAAATATAGCCGCAAACAGGAATTGTCAGAGCCAAAAAAACAAGAGCACATCAAGCAGAGTACATTGCAAATGAGAAAAAAAGGACCCGTCTTCCTACTGAGCAATAGTGATCATTATTAGAGAAAGATGTGGCCCCATGGACTCTTGGACAACTTTGTCACAGCCGAATGGTCTGAAATTAATCAGTTGAGTGTCGTCAACAGAACTGTGGGAATGTTATTCACTCAAGAAACTGTAGGTCTATTCAACTGTCTTGCACTATGACTCATGAGCAACTGAATTATTGTGTATGATGTGTGCACTCCGCTCACAGGACGGGCTTATCATTGAGAACTTCCTGCTAACTGATGACTTAAATTATGTGATCCTGTGGTAAGTCCCACACTTAAAATAGGATAAACAGGGACTAAATATAAACTTCAATTTTCAATTTTTTCTGCCCAGTTGTCATGAAACTTTGGACAGTGAGTTTTAATTTGTTTGCCTCTTCAAACCAATACAGCAAAATCTGACCAAACCAATATCACCTAACATCAACTTCATGAAGTCAAATTGTGAAAAGGATTCAAGTATGATAATCCAGAGGGTTTTTCTTTCTTTGGAATATAATGAAGATTGAATCCATTCTGTAGAGGAGTATAGGAATGCGGTTTTGACTGAATGAGTTCATTGGCTGAAGTTGACCTGACTACATTTGTTGGCAACTGAAAAAGAATACACTCACCAACCATTAGGAACACCATGCCAATACTGGGCAGGGTCTCCCTTTGCTCTGTCAAAACAACCTCAGTTCTTCGTGGCATGGATTCGCCATTTCTTTGAGACTCTGCTCCATGTTGACATGATTGCATCTTATCATTTCTGCAGATGTCAGATACACGTTCACGCTGCCACATCCCAAAGGTGTTCTACTGGATTCACATCTGGTGACTGGGGAGGTCAATGAAGTACAATGAACTCATTGTCATGAAACCAGTTAGGGACGACGTTTGCTTTGTGACATGGTGCATTATCATGGTGGAACAGTATCCATTAGAGGATGGTAAATTGTGGCCATAAAGGTCCGCAACAAAACTTTGGTAGGCTATGCCACTCCAGCTATGTTTTTACAGTCTTCAACTGTCTAGTTTTGGTGAGCCTGCATCCACTGCAGCCTCAGATTTGTGTTTTTGGCTGACAGGAGTGGATCCTGGCGTGGTCTTCTGCTGTTGTGGCTCATCAGCCTCAAGGTTCAAGGTGATTCTTTTCTGCTCACCACATTTGTAAAGAGCGGTTATCTGAGTAGCATAGCCTTTCTGTCAGCTCCAACCAGTCTGACCATCCTCCTCTGAGCTCTGTCATCAACAAGGCATTTCTGTCTGCAAGACTGCCGCTCAAGATTTTTTGTTTTTAGCACCATCTTGAGTAAACTTTAGACACTGTCGTGCGTGAAAATACCAGGAGATCAGCAGTTACAGAAATAATCAAACCAGCCCGTCTTGATTCAAGACCCCAGGAAAAAAGACATTTGCTGACACATGACAAGGTTAATGCACAAAATCTAAGTTGGGCTGATGTTTGCACTTGAAGGACATTTCTAATGACAGAAGGATGTGCTGCCTTCATGTCTTAGTCTTATCTCTTATCAATTTGCCACAAAACAGTTCTATGAGCTGCCGCAGACCATCGCGGACATGAAAGAGACATAAACCATAGCTCATAAACACAACAGGGGGCCACTAAACTTTCCGTGCTTTGCTCCACAAAAAAATGAAACAACACCTGAAGACCTCATTATAGCACATGTTGGAGTCCAATATGACTGTCAATTTTATATATGTGAGCGTGTGAGTGCATAAGACTGAAGAGCAGGACAGCCGTATTATAGCAGACCTCTCCCTGAACTCCGTTGTCTCTGCAGGCATGTTCACTAACAGCTGAGGCTGGCAGGGGTTCTGCCCTGCTGGCCCAGTCATTAGCTCCTCCGCAGCATGCTCCCAAAGCTGTTCTGCTAATGGACGCCAAATAGCCCCGCCAATCCCTCCAACGCACACATAAGGAACTCATATTCATACCACAATGGATACATTGCTGCCAGTTCAACACCTTGCATCCTCATCTGTACAAACAACTTGCGTTTGTCAACATCTGTCGATTCCCCCATTTTATTACAAACAAATATTCCATTTCCAACAGGGACAACACACAGTAGAAAACACAATTTTTTAAACAATAATTCTTGAGTGCTTAAGTTGCAGTGATGTAAAGTTATCATAACCATTATGATATACACAGTTCATGTTACTTGGGGGAGAGGAGGTGGAGAGATAAAAAAGTGTATATCACACCAACTTAAGTGTGTGTTGAAATGTCCGAGTCATTTTTATGCTGTAGTGTCTACAGACTGGCTGAGATTAAGAGCTACACAGTAGTGCCCTTAACTACTGAGTTATTGCTCCTGTAACAATTTGCATCGCATTGAATCCAAGTCTGACATGACTGGCACAACCTCACACTTCATTGTCATACACACGGGTAACAGTACTGCATTCAGTAAGTATAAATAGGATAATCTGTTAAGACTTCTGTTATGTACAACGTAATTACAACTAGAAATGTCCAAATATCCCTACAAGTGACAGTTAACATGGAGTATCACAGTAAATACGGTTCTATTCAAAACCTTCACAAAAATCCACATAACACCAGCATTTTCATGGTATAAAAATAAGTTACAAATCTGCATAAATATTTTACACAAAACAGTTATAAAATATGCTGCATTTTCTGACAAGGATACACAAAACATTTTTTTACACCATTGGGTATTAAGAATATTTTCAGCTTGATGCTTGTTAAAAAAAAACATTCATTGTAGTTTTTGATGAACACAAACTGTTTAAAAATTGTTAGTCCCATTTTACACCACACTTGGCTACAACATTTATTTCAGATATACAAAATTGAAGAGGGAAAAAAAGGAGAACTGCAGCATAGCCAAGTCTCACTTCCTTTTATCGCCACTTCACTCCCCCCGTTCAGCAGAGATAGATGAAGAGCGTCCCATCCCATACAGATAAACCTCCTATGAACAAGGATTTCCCCTTAAGTATCAAGTCCACAGATGACTCCTTACAGGCTGAGCACAAAGACAGGAGAGAAAGACAGAGAGAGGGAGAGAATGAGTTGTTCCCAGTGTGTCATAAGAGAGATTACAGTATGAGAAATGGGCTTTATCCTGGATGTTCAGACATTGAGCTGACTTCCTTTGCAGACACATTACACTGTGTATTTTAGAGCTTTTGCTGCGCTGAACTACTGAGTTGAATTAATGGAATAATGAACAATGGCCAAATATGACCTCATGTTTGAGTGAGACTAGGGAATGCCAAGGGTCGTGGCTTCAAAATGTCCTGTTTCTCAATTAGCTGGCTTTCACAGTATACAGAAACGGTGAAACTGTGGGTGATAAGTAATCCTCTACAAGGATGTTTCACCACAGGAGAGCCAGAGCCACGGGTAATACAACAGATGCAAAACCATTACTGCATCATCAAGACATCAGCATCGTTTGATTTAGGCTATACCAAAAGCATAGTGACATTTTGAATGTGTATATTACTACAGTCGATACATGCAGCTTAACAGCTGAGTTAACAAACACGAATAAGGCAACCCAGTGTCGCCTGCAAACACAGTGCAACACCACTGCGATCTTCAAAGGCTGTGCATAGATGCACAAATGTTTTTAAAAGACACTGATGGTGTCACATTGATACTTCTATCTTTATGCACCACCCTCGTCTTTCTGTACATCTCTGACTATTATATTGCTGCTACAAACTATGCCAATACTGCCCTAGTTAAAAATACATTTGAAAAATAACCAAAAGGCAAAATCCCTTGATTCAATGTCATCATTCAATTCAGTTATGTATGTGCATGAACAAAATGTGAACTTATGTAGTTCAAATACAAAAGTTGCCGTCGTTAGACTTATTCTATTCTTATATAGAGTGCTTGTAGTATGTATATGTGGTTGCAATGCAGTACAGTGTGACTGCTCTCACAGTTTGTGAGGTTCTGTAACATTTTGTCAAGCATCTGCTTTAAATTCTGTATTGTGCATTTGTTGTTTAACACATTGGCATCAAATACCAGGTCAAATTACTTGTGCACTTACTGTAACTGATTAACACGATTCTAATTGTTGGCTGGAAGGTAAGTGAAGGTATTTCAGCGAAACACTCACACAACGGTACTGTATGTGCAGTATCTAAGTCTAAATCAATCTTTAAGTTTATATAAATATTTTTTTTTATCTATATCTTACACATACACACATGTTGAACTGGCTCAGCTTACCTGCGCTTCAGCCGCTTTTGAGGCAGTGCTCTGAAAACAGAGAAAAAGTTTGTGAGGCCACTATGTAAGAGCATCTCTGTGATATATGTTGTACAATGTGATCATGTGTTTGAGCTGATTTCAGTCCAGCATGACTTGTGACAAAATGCAAGAGCTTCAACATGGAAACATTGTTGAAATAATATAATCCTTAACTGCCACTAAGTCTTTTTCTGTCCATCCCATCGACATGTAGAGGGGTTCGCCACACTATATTTACTGCCACAGGCACCAATCACCTCATTTGTTTAGGGATTTCATGCAGTAGGACAACCTTGACATAAATTGGCTGAGTGCTGACGGTTATATTCAACTATGAAACCAGAGTCCAGCAGCAGCCCCTGCAGTTACTGAGCCTTCAGGTCTAATTAAAATCAGTCAGCCTGTGTGCTGATCAGCACACTTGTGTGCCATATATCTCCGGTACGATGACCACTCTGTTATTTTAGGCACATTGTTCCTCTTTCAGGATTCATTTTCAGCCTTTTATGGTGTACCATAAAGCTAACCTTTTTTTCTCATCTCAGTGATGAGTGTGCCAAGTCTTGCAGAGCTGCACAGAAATCAAATAATATCTTAGCTAATGTTTCATGGAATTTGGTGCACGAAGACAGAAAACATTGTTGTGGTGTGATCGTTTCGATTCTTAAATGAACAATTTGATTATGACTGCATTACGTCTGTTCTTATTATTTATCAGCTGAACAAGTTTATACAATTAGTTGGGTTTTTTTTTTTTAACATGAAATGAAGGCTCAATATATCTCAACAGTCTTTAACACTTAAATAAAAGCCCCCCTTTATCATTGTTTATGATTTCTTACAAACCAAAATAGCCACCATATCTGTCTTATATGAAATAGTTGGCATCCTTCATCAGGGTGTACAGTAGACAATGTTTTCCTCTTCACACACAGACAAACAAAACAAAATGCTTTCTCTGCACTTGTTTTTAACCTGATTACCGAAGTCAGGGGTTGGTGCCACCTGGTGGAAGAAATTGTTAATGCTGCACACACAAACAGCCTTACACACATCTACATCCACATTCACCCACATATATACACAGATGTGGAGGGCAACGACAATAGCTTTTAAACACTTTCTTTTGGCACTTTAATGCTTCAAAAATTAATCCTACTGAGGATTAGATAATATTTACACGTGGGCAACACATGTATGGCTAGGGCAAAATGGATCTACAGCAGTGTGTGCTTGTGTGTTTACGTGTGCAAAGAGGCCACTGGCATCATCATACACACACACACACACGCGCTCACTCACCTATAGATGTTTGGGTCTAACAGCATGGCTGTGTCCTGCGGTAACTGGGATAAGTGCACCACTTTAGTCTTCAGCTGACATCGCTCCGTTTCATTCACCCACACGTCAGGTAGTCTGCAAGACAATACACACACACGCAGAGAGGACATGTGGTCATGGTTTAAGCTCTTACAAGAATGAGAGAGAGAAATGGGGGAGTGGAGTTGGAGGAAGGTTGAATGGAGCGGGCGGTGGGAGAGATGGACAAAGAGCTTCATTGAGTCCAGAGCACATGTTGACACCTACATTTTCATAAGTAACACGGCTTTGACCAAAGCACTGGGACTGACACATGCACATAGGTGTGCAGACCTTCACACACACAAAAACAGAGGACAAAGCATACTGTCCTCCCATGTTGTCAATTATTAAGTAACTACTACCACCAGGTACTCTATACCTTCATAATTAGTTTTTTTCTTCACTAGTGTGCACTTACATATCAAATGTGGGACTGGTGAATGACTGTGTGTATGTATATGTGTATTGTGAAGGTGTTTTTGTGTGCATTTAAAACAGTCCAGTATGAAAGCAGCTTGAAATACAGATACCAGGCGCCTCAAAGTCAGAAGCTTGAGAGTGACAGGCACACACCCACATGATGTACTGTACTGCCAAGCTGTACCTTACTGTACCCACAGCAGTGTGATCCCCCATGAAAAAAGGGAGTATGCGAGTACTGGTGAGGCAAGTCAAGGTGCAGAAGAAAGAAACAAAGAGCTTAGCGACTTGACTGCACCTCCCCTCCCTTCTCCAGCCTCCCCTGTCTCCACCCCCAGCATTCCCCCCGTCACTATGTGCGTCATCACAGGAGCCCCCAGAGATGCAGACATGTGCGCGCGTACACACACACACACAGCCAAATCACTCATTCACATGCCTAGTCAGGCCATTCAGTGGATGTGTGCAGGTAGTGCTCCACATGCAGCACATTTGCAGCGCAAATAAGTGTGGGTAGAGATGAAGAACAAAAGGGGAAAAAGTAATAGAAAACTGACAAATAAAGGACAGGGAAAGAGAGAGATAGAGGGAAAGGGAAAGTGGAGAGAGGGAGGGGAAACAACTCACTTACATAGTGGTTGCAAATCCTTTTATGGCATGTTTAAGAGCCTAGAGGGTGGGGCTTGCCCCATAGGATGATTTAGTAAATACTATAAAGTTTAGAAAACCAGTGCTTCTGATTTTGAGGTGCTAGCAAAATCCAATCTGTGATGCTGCGTTAAACATTATCCTTCAAGTTATCATTGTTAAACTAAGAACTATGTGTAATCACTTTCGACCCAGGCTTGACTAGATGTTCATTAGAACTACAGATGAGGATTTCTGTCTGTGCCCTTTGAATAAACACATGCGCACGCAAACAAACCAGAATTGTTATCTCAATAAGAATGTGCATACATACAGTACAAGCATGTTTTACCAAATAACTAAAGACAGGGCCCACAGCCAAATACAACTCTCAATTCATGACATAAAGTCAGAAGCCCAACTCACCCTTTTGCTTTAGGAACTGACAGATGACAACTGACATCAGAAAAATTTATATGGCGTATCGAGTCAAACTGTATCTTACAGTTAGTATGCTTTAAGTAATTTATCAAGGAAAAAAATGCAGTTTTCTGGTCTAATGGAAAGACATACAAATAAAACAAAAACTAAAGTAAAAAACTTGCCCTTATGGAGGTATTCATGCATAGTATGAGGAATGTGGTGGTAATTATGTCCAAATATTGTAATGTTGATGGCAGTTTTTACCCATAAGCATGGCTTACTTTAATGTTGATGATTTTTAATATACTGTATAGATGAGCACTAATGGAATACAGCAAAAGCCCCCATAATTTTGGTCAAAGCATAGAAAAGGTTTTTCAGTAGTTATTTCTAAATTGTAACCCTGATACAGAAATGTTAATTAACTTTCTCTGAACTCTGTAGTGCAAGGCAAAAGTGTTTGCATCCCCTTTAATGGTGGCGAGAGCAGAAAGAGGAAGTTGAAAAGAGGCAGGGACAAGACAAGAAACAGCTCCCTTCAAAGCAGCTTTAAAGTTTAGGTTAGTCTTGAGTTAGTGTCCTTGTGAAAAGCAAACCTCAAATGACAGAAGAGGACCTGCAGAGTGTTAAATATGCAGTAAACACCCATGTGTGTTTGTGAACGTGCACAGTTACATGCACGTTCCACTCTAGAGTCACCATAAACATGTCAGACCGAGTGTGCTGGGGTACTGGTGAGTTATTATATTCTGATCAATGGGAGGCACACAAGACAGTATAACACACTCACACACACACATACGCAGACATACGCACACGTGCGTGCACACACACACACAGATTTTCAAAGACCTAAAAAGCATCTCCACCCAAAGACTCCATTCATTCACACCAAGCCAAATAAAGACAAATGGATTTATTTTATTTTCCAGAGGAGACTGTTTGGCTCGCTTCTTTATGAGCCAGAAATGTATATTGTGAGGGAGGCCTCTGTGGGGAAAGCTACTGGGGGTGTTTGCCAGAGTGAAGCCCAGTCTTCTACCCTGAATTGATGGCTGGCTTCAGGCCTTGACACTCCCCGTGGTGACAGGAGCAATAGGTTCATCACAAAGCAGCAGAGTGTATATTAAATTACTAACATATTAAATGGCTTTATACAGAACTCAGTCGGAGTGACTGAAAGAGTTCAATGTCCTTATAAACTGCCTCATTCTACATAGAAGAAGACAGCAGGCCCAGAGAGCTGGTCCTGGGACTGAAAAGGTCACTGCAGCCTCAAGGAAAACCCTGTCTGGCAAAAACAAGACTGCACAATCACAGTTCAGACAATTGCTCACTATTGCAACTGCACTCCAAAATGCCTTACAGATGCAAATTCTAAATATTTTTAGTGCTCAGAACTTGAAGTACCATGCTAATTCTAGTGGGGACAAATTCATAGTTGAGCAACACGTAGTTATATAAAAACTGATTTACACACAGATAATTGTATTTTCTGGCCCATCAATGGAATTGAACTCAAAGGATTTAGATACATTCACACAACTAGTTTTGGAGGTTACTGCTAACGAGTGCTTCTTCCTTGCCTGATATTCACTCCTGCCAGCAGTTGTTTAAACTTCACTGCCACTATGTGAAACGTTTTTTTCAACCTAGGGTTGTGCGATATGACCAAAATCTCATATCATTTCAGTCAGACCCATCTATCCCAGTTGTGGCTGGTTTCAATTTTCTTGCTAAGAACTATAACTGACACAAACGGCTACACAAACATATTTTCTTTAATGGACAATTCAGTTATGTTCATAATAAAACACTGACTTTTAACTATGAAATAACTATGTGAACGGTTGATGTTCTCTCCATCTCTGTCTCACTACAAATTGCAAGCTTTTTGTCTTTTTCACTCACTCACTTCCATGCCGACATTGAGTTGTGTGTGTAGCTGTATCATAATATGATACGACAGATATTGTTCTATTGTCACACAATATAGGTTTACACAATGAATACATAAGTGGGGAAAAAAGTAAGTAAGAAATAAGTAATATAGGACACAACGAAGTCCTATAAACCTGATATCCTCCGATGTAAGGTGGAGGAACAATCCTTAGACTGAGGGTATATTTATGTATGTTTCATAAGATATGAGTTTTTAATACCATATGTGTAGATTGTATTTGTTTGACGAGTTATGTCTTTTTGGGAAATATTGAAAGGTCCACATGCCTTTTTTATTAAAAAAATCATTCCAGTTTGAATTTTTTTTTTTTTTAAGAATATACTTTTTCCATTATATATTAATTAGATTTTTTCAGCTTCCTATATTGCATATTCTGATATTATATTGGACATTGTGCAATTTTTGCAAAGTGTGAAAAACCACTATGTACGAGGGCTCTACTAGCTTGAGATAATTGTGCACTTTGTTAACTGCTTAAAGACAAACAAAGCAATGACAAAAGCAAAAAATGACAAACTACCTAACAAAAATTTTAAAAATAAACCCATTTTGTGCATGATAAGCACCTTGTAGTTTGTCCAAAATCATGTGTCAGGATGCCAGTGGGTCAAGGCAGTTCATTGTCACTGACTGTGAAGTCTACCGTTTATTATTCAATAGCATTCAGCAGCATACAGGGGAATCCATTCACCCATCCATCACAGATTAGACAGCAATTATGGTTCTCTCTTTCTCTCTCAGCCCACCCGCCTCCCTCTTCCTCCTCAGTGAGCTGCTGCTAGTTCATGTTCAGAATGGTTCATGTTAATCAGTTACTCATTAATCCAAATGGAGTTAATGAGTGTCAGTCAGAATGTGAATGGTTTGCTCCAGCATTAATAAACATGACTTCCCACATTCACATGACTAATCATTGACTAAGTGACTGAGAAGTGCGCACACACACACAAAGTATAGCACATGATGTTGAGGGTCACAACATTTGATGGTTAACTAAATGACCACAAGAAGGACATTACAATGAGTAAACTAAACACTAACTTGGCCAAATTAATATTCACTACTAACCCCTGAACAGCAATTGTCCAGTCATAACTTTAGTATTGTAGTTTAGCATAGAATGCCTGTCAAGGTTTTTATTGCTCCACATGCAAAAGTGCAAGAGTTGCTTGACATTTAAAGAGTGTGCAGAGAGTGTCTTTTTTAGCCTTTCCAAAACCAAAAACACATGAGCAAAAGACGAACAAGTAAAGTATAAGAAATGGTTTCAACAATGGGGTTATCTGCCTTAATGTAAGATGTAATTCTTAGCATGTGCAGGTAACTAGTTTACCTAACTTGGGAATATCAGATTTCAGGCAACATCGGCAACTCTCTCTGGCTCTTCAGTGGAATTGGGTAAGACCCCATAAAAGTTACCCAAAATAGCTTTACATTCCCCTAACATCTATTAGTCCTCATCCTTTTCTATTGTTATGACAAAAGGGAAAACATAATGATTTAAAAATATGAAAAACTATGTATGCTAAGCAACCAAACAGGGTTATGTCAGAACTAAAGAATGTGTGGCTAATCTTACATGTTTCTTTATCACAGTCATTATAATTCTCTTAGGAGCAACTACCTCTACATTGCAAGAAGAATGCTGCTCCTTTACTTCTATGTTTTTTTTTATGGATCATCAACGGGTAAGGATGCTGACTTTTTGAGACATGTAGCTTTAGCCTCAGTATTTTAGTGCAATATCATGTATGCAGTCATCAAGCACTTGTACAGCAAGATTCCTTTTACAAGATTCTTGTTTTAAAATAATTACACGAGAAACATTAAAAACTCAGCCTGAGATAAAGTTTTCAACCAGCTCTACAAGATAATGTTAGCTTGAGTAGGTTGTCTGTTTTTGAACCCACTGTTTCAGGAATTAATGATAATTTTGGGTGGTAAACCTCTCCTTGTTATGATTGTAAACTGCATATACAGTCATAGCAACAGTAACTAAGGGGGGCAGGCTTAGCGAACAGTCAATTATATGCACAACAGGAAAAGATGCAAAATCAAGGAATACATACTATACATACTTTAATCTCCTGGTAAACCTTTATCTGCTAGGAGATAATACAGCCACCCTAACAGTTTAAGATACCACTGTGTAATTCCTTCACCACTCCTCTATGGTTATGTGTATTAATGACCAGAGCATTCGCCCACTGCAGGGCAAATGTACGACTCAGAAGTATCACTGATTTCCCCTGCATGGACCAAGCCAAAAAGGATCAAACTCTTGTTTTCTATCTCTATGTTTAATTCTCTCCCCATCATTCATTCTCTCTGGTTTCATTCTGCCTCTTCTTCACATTTTTTTCTCCCACAACCATTTTGTTCCCACTCCCATTTCTCACTTTCCTCAGTTCTCTGTCTCCCCCATTCCTTCCCTCATCCATTCTGCCTTTGAGTCTCAGTATCAATCTCCATCTATGTCTCTCTGTTTGGAATTAATCTGACGGGTCTTTCCTGATCACCAAACTTCATCTCTCTCTTCTGCTCCCTTTCCCTCATTATTTCTCTATGCACAAGATTAAACTCCCATACGTGGGGTGACGAGGAGATTGCAGAGGTGGATCAGAGAGGGGGAAAGGAAAGAAGAAGAAAGATGGGAAGCTGAAGCAGCAGAAGGCTGAGAATACAAGGGTTTAGTTACAGTATGTTCATTGGAGGCTGTCAGATGTAATCTACTTCATGATGCATCATCCAGGTTTCTTTGCCCAGTGCCATCTTTGCTCTTTTCACTAAACCTATTTTTCTCTTCGCTTCAAACCTCTTTTTTGTCTCCTCTGACCTTGCCCCTCCTTCCACATCCTTCCTATCATCTCCCACCTCTCCTTTGCCCTACGTCTTCCTCTCTCTTCTCTCTAATCATCTTCAGAGGCTGTGTAGTCAAACCCTTTAATGGAAGTGTGGGAGTGCTGGAAGTGTGGTGGGAGCTTCCCTGGAGCCAAAGCTCTGCTGAGAATCACAGCGCTCAATGAAGCTCTTATTCTCTGTGAGACAGACCCATTTCATTTCAAGCACAGTGCCGAACCTGCCTGGCCTTCTGGCCAATTTCTTAAATGGGCTGGGGCTAAATGGTGCCAAGATTCACCTCCAGTTGGCTGAGCCTGGTGAGACTGAGCTGGGCATAGGTACCATTTGTAGCTAGTGAGGACTGGGCAGAGCAGCTCATGCCCCAGTGGGCTGAGCATGATTTTTTAGTGGAAGTTCATCCAGAGGTTACACCAAAATGCTGTGATGGACATTTATTACCTAAACTGGGAATTGATGCAACATTTATTGGAGAGACACAAAGAAGAAAATCAGCCTACAAGTAATTTTGGATGGTGAGCCATTGTTTAAAAGACACTTCAATGGACCAATTCAAGGTTTATCCGAGTAAGACCAAGCCAAGCAGATGGTATAGAACCAGTGCCAGACTCAGAGAGGGACAGAGACAGATATTTTTAATGCTTAGTCCAGTCTTCTCTCCATCAGTGCTCCAGGCATGAGCATGGGTATCGTACCACTGACTGAGGATACTAGCTGGTAAGCATGGCTGTTGCCCTCGACTCCATTTGAGGATAGCCTTGGGGCTTTAAGCAGAGGAGCTAGCATGATATATGCTATACGGGGACCTGGACTCCTCACACAGAGTTCTCCACAACAAATACTGGATTAGCCAAGAGAGGAAGGTTGGGAAGATTTATTGCAAGCCATGACATGAAGGAAGGCCACCATGTTGACTGCGCCGCTGGATGGGAAGAAGAGTCATAAAACTATCAGAGACAGATACACATACATTGTTGATGTTCACTTGCACATGCAGGCACCCCTGCTGCTCAAAAAGGAAATGTTTGCGTGACAAGCACAGGCTTTGCATGGTAAGCATGTGCAGGATATTAGTACATGTGGTGTTGAGTTGCCTATAGAGCTGAAATTTCAAAAGTTATCAACAAATCTCAAGATAATCTCTTCCCATTTTAATGAGGTTTTTGGTCACACATCATGCATCCAAACCCTCCAAAAACAAACAAAAAAAACAAAAAACAAAACACAGCCCAGTATTTCAACTCCACCTTAACCAGTTTCTCCCAACAGGATTAAAGCTACAATGAACAATATCATTGGTAGTTAGGTTATCTGGCAATTTGACCTAGACATATCAGCTAGCGATGCAGAACGTCACAACAGCGAATCAATTTTTATATTGTTTCAATTCTTTTGTTTTCTCAGAATAATAATGATAAACGAATTAAAATGATTAGGCATTTGATTTTGAAAACTTCACTTAATCTCTTCGTCTGGTATAAATCCTAAAAGTATCTACTACATTTTGTCTGGTAAATTTGCGACACAGTGTCACTGTGACAGTTTGTCATTTGTGATTTTTGATTAGTTGTCAAGCCTCTAGACGGCAGGTAGTATCTAATATGAGTCAGTCAGAGGGGAGATGCCAGGAGCAGAGTGGAGAGATTGATGAATGAGAATGGCATGTTGCTGTTGGGAGCAACGTCTCACTGAAAGTGTAATAGACAATGAATGATAACCTTCCTCCCTGAAGTATTATGGTTTAGCTTCTGTATGCATCTATTTGTTAAACTAAATGAACTGAAACCAAGGTAAGCTCAAAGCAACGGATGGGTATTTAACATTTTACCACAACCACTGCATTACTGTTGCTTTGTTGTGACACAAAGCAACAGTAATGCACCTTTCTGTGACGTTATTATTATTTACTTATTTTATTTAACTTATTATTCATGATTTATGTGTCAGTAACTGGTACCCTGCACTTTCTGTCATGCATTACATCATCATTTTTAATTTATGCATTTGTTCTTTTTAAAATCCTATCTTAGCTTATATTAGGCAAGGTAAAGGTTTATGCAGATGATGTATAGTGTAGGAGAAGTTTTACTCACATATCCTCAGGTGTCCAGTGCAGGAGAACCTTGACCTTTCCAGACCCCTCTTTCCTTCTGGCCAGCACCTGCACAGAGACAATCAAGCAAAAAAAAAAGAAAAAAAAACAAAACAGTTACAAAAGACACAAAGAAGTACTGAGAGACCAAGAAAATGAATACTTGTGTTTTCACGCTGTCATTTCACTCAGTCAGTCAACTTGTCTCTGCTGCACTGTTGTCATTTGGCATATGCAAGACCCAGGCAACTGTAACTGGCCTCACCAATGAAAAGTAACCACCAAATATTTCCAAAAGGCATATAACTTAACCCACATATTATGGTTAATTTCAAATTTCAAGCTAGTTTGCAATTTTATAAGCATCAGATTTGCATTAATGTGTCGGGTTTGGCTCATATTGCAGCAGTATCGTTTGTCTGTAGAGAACCAGCTTCAAAGACAAGCCCCATCCTGCCCCATCTCTAACGAATAATGAGGCTACATGCTTCAAACATCTCACAGAGTGATACAGTGGCTGATCATTACACTAATAAGCAATGTGAGCAATCTTAATAATGCATGCAAGAGCTCAGAGAGATTTCTATTTTCAACGGGATCTATCCCACATTACTCTGCAACATACTATAAGACCACTGAATTCAAATTCAGACAAAAGTTTGATATCTCCTAAGTGTTTGGACTTAACTGAGAACTGTTTATCACAGCTGGCACTGTAGAGAGCCAAGAAGATAGAAATGGACTACAGGCGGAGCAGTTATCACCATAAACAAGTCACTGCTCTTGTTTTGAATCACGTCAGCACCAGACGCTTCAACACTTTAAACAGGAGTGTGTCTGACTGGAACTAGCACCCACTTTCTAATGTTTGCTGCAGAACATGACACGATGTGTTCATTTTATCTGTGTTGTGTTCTGTTACCTGGTTTAATTACCTAAAGACTTAATCTGCCAACACAACCACAAACTTCAAGGCAGTTCTTCTTGTGAAAATACTCTCAAGGCAATACCAGATTTCCTGAATAGTTGGCCCTTTTCATGTATAACATTTCATCTATCATGCTGTGTTGGTTTATAGTAAAACTGGTCTGGAATCCACACAAATATTGTCAGTAGGGAAAAGAAAAGCTAGAAAAATAACCAGGAGTGTCAAAAATAGCCCTAGATATAACCTCTTGCGTCAATTGGCTCTTTTTTGTGAGGAATGTCTATTTTTAGGATGGTGAATGAGTTCACATGTGAAGAACTTCTCTTACGCACATGAATATCTGAAATTATTTTTATGACTCTAGGGACTGGCTGCGGCATTGATGGAAACTGGTTTGAGGACAGGAGGGAGGAGGCTGCACCGAGACAGGAGACAGAGACAGAGACCTAGAATCACTCTTCTCCACTACTACTTTTCCTACCCTCCCACATTTTAGCCAAAATATGTATCAATTTCTTTGTTTTAAGGAACCTCAGTCAGTTTAATTTATCTCACCAATGTGACAATAGAGCATATTTCTATGCTGAGATTCATGTTTTTGTCTTGTGTCCATACTGAAGTAAAAATCTGCATGTCGCTTTTTTCTTTACAACATTTCTCTATGCTAATGCATTAGGAAATAGCTCCATCCCTTTTGTATGCAGGAGGGGCTTTGCAAAAAAACATACAAATCCATATTTATATTCTGATAAGCTTCCAGGTATAGAGTCGTTGGAAGAAGTCTTTAGGAAAACAAATGGGACACAAACATCTTTAGTTACAGACTGATTAACTTTTTGAAAGAAATATTTAGACTAGGTTAGTAGATATGAGATTTTGTTTTTGCTGGCTTGGTGCCATATCATTTGTCTGTGAGAAGCTATGTAAATAGCAGCCAAGTTGGCAAATCAACCATGTTGTTGCCTCTTGTCTGTAATATAGTGCTCACGCACAAAACTCCTTACAGTGGACAAGAGAACAAGCAGAGAGCAAAACAGCAGTAACAGCATGAGTGATGAACCTGAGAAAATTACTCACGCTTGAACACAAATACTTTTGATATGAAATCTAAGCCCTTTTCTATGACATATAAAAACAAATATGAGTGCTACAGTCTGACTTTAAAGGGAAAAAACAGTGGAGATTTCTGCATCCTTTTCCCGGTCAGTGACTCATAAAAATGATGGGCTAGAGTGATACATGGAGTAGATGCAGTAGGGGTCTCCTGCTGTCTGCCTGGGTTCTCTAAAATGCATGTGAACATGTAGGTAAGATTCATTAGTTAGACTGCGTTAGACAGCCCCGTCTTACAGATTTTATATTCACAAATGCAAATTCTGTAAATCCCCACCTTTTCTTTCGATGTGTCCATTACAGGGGCTATTTGTAAGTATTCTCTGAAGTCAAATGCGTTTTTTTTTTTTGCTACCATTGCCTTTACAATACAAGAGGTTATAATATGCCCTCAGAGCTGCCCTATGACTTCAGGGTAGATTGGACACTACAGTGACTTGCTATCGGAAAGCGACAAGAAAGTCTGAAGGGCCAGGGCTAGCTGTTTAGCATGCTAACTTCAGTAGAACAAAAGAAGTAAAACAAATAGAAGTAGAACAAGTTAACATTGGCATTGCTTTCCACAGGACACAGGTCTTGGTGCCAAAAGGAATGAAGTCTGATACTGAACTTGCAACATTTCTTCTAGACTGGTAAGTTAACAGCTGTTAATATTAACGTTGGCTATGTAGAAACCGCAATAGTTACTAATGTCATAGTTCCTCACATCAAAAGTTACTGTATTTCATGGTGTTAATAAAACTCGGGAGGAAAAACTTGAGTCTCCAGTTTTTATTTGAGGCAATAGCTCCTTTAGGCCATATTACAGTCTCGATATCTCGATAATTATCCAAAGCAGAGGTCACTAATAGGCAGACCAGTTTACATCTGGACCCAAGCACCATCCTATTCAGACCCTGACCTATAACTTATAAATTATTGAGAAATATTCCATTTTGACAAAACATTTCTATTTTAACATGGGCAGCTCGAGTGTGTGACTCGAGTCAATGAGTGAGATGCACACAGAGGGGATGAGACAAGAGACAGTTGGAGAAATAAATGGGCAAGTGGGGGAGTGGGACATAAGAGGAAAAGAAAGAGAAAAGCAGGGTTTAAAACTGCTCAATGCGTTGAATTTAAAGAAAAAAGAAGAAAAAGTACAAAAAGGGAAACTCAAGCTACACTTTATTTCATTTTTGTAAAATTAAGCACCTTATTTTAAGATGCACATTATTCAAAAGCTTTCTTATGAGAAATTAGAAAAGAATATTAAATTATAATTAGAGATGTTATTATTTATAATCCCTCCTGTTCACTGACTCAGAGAATCAATCTCACTTCACAAATTAACATTGTCTCTCAATTTGTCTTGTTTATCTGCCTCTGCCTTTATCTGCTAGTTTTCCACCAGGGCTTGGATAGCTACTACTGCTCCACTGTAAATCCACATGAGGGAGACGAGACAACTTCTCAGAGACAACAATGCGGCCTGGCTGCAGAATTAGCCTAAGTCCAGTACTGGCTGCAACAGGCCAGCCATACTATAAGTGTCTCAAGCCCTGTAGCCGAGACTCTGTACATCAGCAGCTGCTTTACTGCCCTTTTAATTATAAATGCATTGCTGTTAACCTGTGCCCTCAGGCTCCTCACAGCACGAGGCTAATAATCACAAACCCAGGCTACGCTTGAAGGGGCCATGACCATGTATGTAAATGCTGAAAATGAAGAAGTGGGCTTGTGTTTAAGCAGCATGAAGTGATTTGTGAGCTGAGTGGTTTGATGATAGCAGTTGATGCTTTAAAGGGACAGATCTTTATCCTCTACAGACCCAAGAGAGGGAGGCAAGAGAGAGAGAGGGAGGGAGTGAGAGCAGGAGGAAATAGGGAGTTAACAGTGGATATTAGTGTGGCTCCAAAACAAGGCAGTGAAAACGGCAGGACCAAAGCCGGGGGAGGGCAGGCCTGCTAAAACTGGGTGCCTGTCTGGTGTCAGGGGGTCAAGCTGCGGATGACGCAGATTGGCGCAATAACAAAAATATCCCATCATAAACATGACTGAGTTGCTCTGGCGTGTCAGCAGGCCCACTGGCCAAACTCCACAGAACCCCTACAGCTCTGCTCCATCTCCCCAGGCCTGGGAGGGCCCGTTGGGGCCTGGGGTTTGACGCAGCACCGCAGTCTTTCTCCACCACAATCCTCTCTGGGGGTTAGAGAGAAGGAGAATGTATGCCCAACTGGCCAGATCTCCTTCCGATTCCATGACCCTGACCTTTATTTAACCCCCTTTCCTTGTCCTTTCTCTCCAAGTCTCTGTTTCTCTCCATTTGTTACTCTCCTTCCCCTGGCTGGCTCTTCCTCCTCCTCAGTCTATGTCCAAATATGCGGTTACCTCTCTTAACCTCTTCCCAAGCTTTATCTTCACTTTTTTTTTTCCTGAGCTTTTCTTTTAAAATTCTTGGCTGCTGGAGAGCAGTTGAGGTTTGCAGGAGCAGAGCAGAGCAGAAAAGAGTTGAAAGGGACTGAGAGAGACTAAGAGTAACGCAAATACTGTAGTGAGGATAGCACTAGTGTCAACACTCTAATTACATTTCATCATGAACAGAAGCATTACCCACAAGTTTGTCTAAAACTGCATTCAACACTCATTCTCAATAGTGCTTAAAGTTTTGCCATTGTAAATGTATTTTCATGGCTATCTGTTTATATGCAGAAAATATAGTACTGTATGTAACTAAGATGTTGTAGGTACTGGACATGTGATTCTTCTGCAACTGACGAGGGCAGTATAATAACCCTAGAAGCCTCCTAGTCTGACAACAACAAAAGAGAAGAAGACGGGAGGCATATAAACAATAACAACAACACGTGGAATGGCAGCTGCAAGTGCAGGGGTGTATTTCAAAAGCGAGTTTAGTGAAAAGAGGTCAGCTGCGATTTTTGAAAATAAATAAATAAATAAATGAATAAATAAATAAAAAAATGCCAAGACTGTATGAACATATTTTGCATTTGATGCAGATCAGCAGAGACAACTTATAACCAAAAGCCAGTATGCAAACAGTGCATTTCAAATGAAATGAGGAAACACCTAAAACTCATCCAAGAACCTCAAAGGCAGATCCAGATCTATAGACAAAATTCAGGGTGAGTGAGTTTTAGTTGTTAACTATATATCAAAAGCTTGTTGTCAAAATGTTCATTTCCTGAAATGTTACTGTTATTGTTTGTGAATTGCGGCCACTGGCATCTGTTGTAACAACACTGCGCACACAATGTTCTCAAAGGCTAATGCTAGCTTGTTTAGGCTAACATATCAAGAGCTCATACTATGAGCTGGGTACTCACATTAACAGGCTACAGTCATCACCATTCAGTCTGTCAAAATATAAAGCTGGCTTTTTAAAAATATTTTCACACCATAGGTCTGTCACCTCGTTAGTCAATTTAAACTACTACATGCACACAGACCATATGGAGGTGTGTGCATGTGTATGTCTGTGTGTGTGTGCGAGTGTGCACGCACATACACACAAATTAACACACTGTGTGCTGCAGCCTCTGCTGTTTTTTTGTTTCTTGCTGTGGTATTGAATTTTATTATTTTTTTTTATTATTATTATTATTATTATTATTATAGTTTCCTGACTTTAAAATCATATTATGACAATATCTCCTTGTATATTTTTGTCCTGCAATTAGCCATATTGTGACAGAAATTGATACCCCTACACTGTTACCCTAACGTACTTATTAATATCATGATAATAATCATTGATCATCTGTACAAAACAACCGCCCTACCTGTGTGTGTATGTTTGTGTCTTTAAATGTAGAGTATCTATCCAAGTGGTTTAAGTCACATATGAAGGGCCCCAGGAGATGTTTTCGCTTTTCTCTTAGGGGAGAAAATGTACATGAAATGTATATTCTTCCACTAATGAGCACACTAATTATTTCTGCTAGGTTAGCAAGTGGTGGCATTAGCATGCAAAATAGCACACTAAATGTATGATCTATATAAGAATGAACTCAGTGGGGGTGAAATAAAATACCTACTGGCAAATTCTCTCTGCAAAGTGCTACAAGAAGATAATATTGGCCAAATGCACTAAGGTAACCACTGTAAACAAAATCACTGCCACAGATTAAAGAGTAAGCTTCTATATGAATATAACAGGAGACTATGCTGATAAACAAATTAAGTGGGATTGTGAGGATTTTTTTTATTTACAGTATGTGAAAGAAAGCAGAATGATGCAGCACATGAGGAGCCTTTCTTTTTCCAGATTATTATTATTTAAAAATGATACCATCACACAATTTGAGACCTCTGAACAGGAGACATGGTGCTCCCTAGTGGAACTGAGTAAGAACAGCAATCATTCAAAAATTCTGTGATTCACACCCTTCACATCCAAGATGTCACTACAGTTAACCTCCATTAATATAGAATTCACTCCCCCACTCTTTAAAGACATTGTCAGTGAGGGATGGAGAATCTTTCACTTGGAAAACAATTTTTCCTGCAAGTGCTCATGTGTGTCCTCAATAGTAAGGTGCAAAGGCACTTAACAGCTCATTAATAATGTATCATGCACTGGGTTCAGAATGGACTGGGCTCTATACTCAAAAACAATCCAATTGTGTTTCCTGTGAAGCTTGATTCAGAGAAAACAACATCAAGTCTTGGGGCGATTCACAAGGTTCACTTCAAGTGCACAGAGAAAAAAAATCTGCAGTGATTCTTTCACACCCCCTGTTGTCTAAAAAGAAAACAACAAAAAATAAAGCGATTTCAAAAATCAAGGGGGGGGGGACAAATGTGACAACAATTATGTATATTAGGCTGGCAGACTGTCTATATTCATTACTTGACAGATTATGATTTAGACATGAAACAGAATAAGTACCGAGTATAATCTTTATATATTCTCATCAATGTCTCAACAGTCATATGTTGATGCTTTGATTTGTCTGTTGTGTAAGGAAGAATGCTGCTTCCACTGCTGCTACATTATGCCTATAACACTTTTTCAATATGCAGATGCAGAGACTGATAGTGGTTTATAAACTATTCACAGATTCCTCATTATATCAGGATATTTTTAATCCCTGTGATGTGGGGTTTAAAATGTAAAATCATAATGAAACTAAAAATTAACTGTTGACTAGACTTGTGTATATCAAGGTGGCCTAAACAGCTCCAAAGTCAATGATTAAAACTTTTGTGTATTCACATAAATTTCTGTTGATGGACCCATGTTAAGTATGTTTTACTAAATCTGAAACAAGCCTAATTTTTTGTCTGCATAACTCATGTTATGATGACTTTCCTATGATGGAACATTTAATGTTTATTAATTAACGTTAAGGAGTGGAAAATAATATAAATAGTAGTAACCCACAGAGCAGAGGAATGCATCTGATAATTCTGATAATTTATCCCCCACCCCTGCCACCCTCTTCTCTGTATTCCCACTGCTCCTCATTGTCTTTGAACCCATTAAAACATAAACAGGTAGCCATAGGCAAATACTAAAAGACACAGAAAAGTAGTGAAGCACTCACCGTGCTATGAAAGACCACACTGTGGCCATTGCCCACACTCTCAATGTGGGTGGCGAGGTTGAGACAGATGGCCCTGTGTCGAATAGCATCCATAGTTTGGGCATCGAAGAAGTCGTGGGGCCTCGCTGGATAGGAATAAGGACACAATCAATGAGACCAGAGTCAAACAAACATAACACCAGGGTTCCCCACTGTGGCTCCAACATATAAAAATTCCATGGCTTTTCCAAGTCTTTCTGTAACTAACCATAACTACGTCAGAATCATCTCATGACTGAAAAATGCTATTCCATTGTGGTTTTTAAATATTGCTTTGCAGCAACAAAAAAGTCCCAAGTCAGTAAAATAAGAGGTGAAACTCTCCGTTGAAAGATATAGTAATGAAATTCTTATGGTTTAGTTGCTCTGAATAACTGCCTCACTGCACATATTCAGTGGTAAGGAAATAATTCAGACCTCTTGAAATTCAATGTTATTATAAAATACATTTTTTCAGGATTTTCAGTTGAGGGCTATGCAAGGCCCTTTGTAGTCTATGAAAGCGAAGACACTTTTTTTTCCCCTTTTACAAAAAACTGGTCCATCTAGGTACGACTAGGAAGCCGCACTGAATCTCAACTGGCACTCAAATGAATAATGAGCATCTTTTAATCAGAAGAGTGAAATACAATAAAAACATGCAACCGTGTAATTCTCTGGCATTTTTTCCATAATCTATATCCATAAAGTTTCTTATTTTTTGTTTTCTCAGAGTGCTTTGAATAGGACTTCAGTCTCAATCCTATGTATTAGAGATCATTTTAAAGTCAACACCAAAGAATTGCATCATAAAAAAAAAAAAAACTGTAAATTAAAATCAGATTAATTCTGTTTTAGCCATGTCAAGAGACGAACCTCTGATGAAAGATTGCATTTCCATGGCTAAATAATATTCCAAACATCTACCTCTTCCCTGCTAACTAGTATGTTGCTTTGATGCAAGAGACTCATGCAGTGGTTCCACAAAACAATACTTGTAACAGTTGCAACTTGCAGCAGAGATAATCAACAGGAAATGGTTAATGCAAGAATATCAACCTCAATCAAGCCATTGGTTTCCAGCCAATTCACTACAGGATAAAACAACTAGATGAGACTTATGTATTCTTTCATACATTTTGATCCTTTTTATTGATTGATTTTTTTTTTTTTTTTGAAGTTATATTACCATCTTTTGTAATGGACTGACAAGCTAAGACTGTTCTCTCACCTGTTGCTGCATTCATAATCTTTTATCAATACAAGAAAGATGATCCTCATACGGTATATATTTTCTTATAGTTTCATTTTGTTGTTTTTGTTTTTTTATTTTCTTTTATTTTCTGTCAACATGTTTCATGAATGAAAAGCTTTATTCATTCAACTATCAACTGTTCAATGTCAAGAGTGTCTGTGAATGCACCACTATTACGAGTTCTAAAAACGGTGCTTGTTGGCTGAATTACCATGCATCAGTACAAGACTTAATAAGACAGTTTACTTGGATAGATCATAACCTCGGCAATTTTTCTATTTCCTGTTATGTCTTTGCAAGTTGATTTGGATTTTGTATTCAAATTAATGTAGGTCAATGGCTATTAATGTAGGTTAATGGCAATCAATCTAAAACGTTATGCTTGGGAAAAAAGATGGAAATAACCCAAAGTATATAAAATCTTTAGCTAATGTACTGAAATATGCAAAACTATTGATGTGGTCTTTTAATGACCTCATAAAATCTTCCAACGAAATCTGTAAAACCCACAGTAATGGGAGATATGTGTTTTACAGCTTCCAATTTGTCTGTAATGTTATTTTGTAATTGTAATTGTAATTTTACTTTTGCACCTCACAAAAAAAACAGACAAGTAGAGGTTACAGGTAGAAAAAAGAGCTGGGTCTGCATAATGCAGAGAGAGAGACAGGCTATCTGAGGTAAAGTCTGCCACAAGGGAGCTAACGATCAGCATCTACCTGGGTGCAGACACCAGCAGAGAGAAATTTTAAGAAAAAAACTCAAAAGTTGTTCTGTGAAATGCAGAACATTGCCATGGGGAGAATCTGGCTGTCTAGTTCTCATAAGTTTAGTATCTGTTTGTGTGTGGTGTGTGTGTGTGTGTGTGTGTGTGTGTGTGTGTGTGTGTGTGTGTGTGTGTGTGGTCCAGCACTAGATTCTCCAACAAAGAGATGTGGGGGGTCAGGACCTGAAAACATCTGTTTCAGCACAACATAAATGGCACTACATCAAAAATGTGTTGAAGCTTGTAATCCTAACCATCAAAGAAAAGACGGAAATCACAATGAGAAACATTTTGAAACTGGTTTAGTTTGTGTGCTTGTTAGGTACGTACGTAGGGAGCACCTGCGTTTGTTCTTGAGTTTTTTCCTTTTGTTGAGTCCAGCCTTGGAGGGTGACTCCTCTTTGAGTTTGGCCTGGCTGGACATTTTGGAGGAGCTCTGCTGGCTGAAGTGACTGGGTACATGCCGAGCCAGCCCTCCCTGGGAAGCAAAGCTGGCATTGCAGCCACCAACTACACACTGGAACAGAGCACAAAAATACAAAAAACATGGTATATTTGACAATTAGAACGACAAGATGACAACTTTTCAAATAAGCTACTAAGAAATATCTATTTTAGTTAATGATGTGGCTGAGTAGATGCTGGGGAAGGTGCTGTCCTGTGCAACCAAACTTAGTAGTAGTTAGTGAAGCAACAATGATGTTGACTCGACCTAGATGTTGATACTATAAACATTACCCATAAGCAGAATATTATCAGATACGTATGAATGTTAATTATCATCAGAATATGAAAAGAAAAATTGCTACAGATGTACATCATGCCTGAGTTATTGGTTTTACCTTAAAGGGCTTATCTCCACTGTGGGTCAACATGTGTCTCTGGAGCCAACTCTGACTGGTGGATGGTGTGTTATAAACCTTACAACCCTTCCACAGACAGACAAACACCTGAGGAACACAAACAGAGAAGACAGGACAAGGGGTTAATGTTGGAGTAGCAGGACAAATAAAAAGAAGAAATAGGTGGAAAACAGCAAAAGAACAATGTTATAGATAGCAAAATAACTGTGAACAAAGAGAGGCTAATTGTCGAAACAGTTTGGATAAGGATTGTTAGACAGAAAGACCCATTTCTTAAATTATACATGTAAAGTTGCTTAGTCCCAACTTCCATTCTCTGGAGTCTGTGGACTTTCTTGGATATGGCCTACAAGTGGAGAAGGTCAGTGTGCTTTGTGATATCATTTGTATTTCTCAAGAAAGAAAAACTCCCAGCATGTGCCCGTCACAGCTAATTCAAGACTTTTTTTAGACTGAATGAAACCTAAAAATGTAAGGCACACTGCAACTTAGGTTAAAATCTTTTTTCTATACAAGTGACTCAGATGCCAGACTTGGTCTCTAAAACAAGGGCAAGTTTGTTTCCAGCTGCATTCAAAGGTTGGTTCAAAATCGGCTTAATATTCATGTTTGCCTAATTTTCTTACATAAGGCATATTCTAAGTGCACAGTAACTAAATGATGTTTCCAACTAAGTAAGCAATCAATAAAACTTAAAGGGTCAGTTCAGACAAAATAAACCACAAGTGGTATTTAGACATTCAGAAATTTTGTTTGTCATGGTCACAACACTGACACTGGATGTGAAACAGGAAACAGCAACATTTCTTTCAAGAAACAGTGTCCCCATTACTCCAGATAACTCACAGAACACACTGCACTGTTTAAGGGAAGTATTTATTCAGCAGAAAGTTGTTTCAATGAAAACTCCTCACAGCAGCACAGTTGAACCAACCATTTAATATTCAAAAGGTTGCATGCTGTCCAATTTCAGCAAATTGTTCTACTCTGTCTTGGGTGTCTACACTGACAACGTTAAGCTACAGCCTGCTAGGACATCAACATAAAGTTTGTCCAAAATTTTAAAATCTACTAACCCCTCCTCTCTGTCCATCCACATGAATTCCCCTGATATGCTCTGCCAGATCCGGGCTGGAGTTGAAGCACTGTGGACAGAGGTCCCAGCAGCAGGGGTAAGCCACTGTCTTAGCCCCTGAGGAGCTGGCACTGCTTTGTCCATTCATCATAGCAGGAGTGGAACGTCCGCTGGACACTGTGCTCTCCATCTCCATCAGGGTGCTGCTGATACTGAGAGTGAGGAGAGGGTGGAGTGGTTAGAGAGAGAGAGGAGAGAGAGCTCAACAGTTATAAAACATGAGCACTAAGGCCATCAAGAATATCTTGATAGCTTACATCAGGCTTTGCACAGCCGTGACGAACAGGTGCAGATATCACTTGCCACATTACATAGTCTCTATGCGTGAAAGCTTCCAGGCTCTAGCTGATTTTTCATGCATGCCACTTTCATCACTCATGCCAAATCAATTATATCCTTGTATTCAATGCTCCTAGCACTATATTATTAATTTGCTGTGCTGTCAACACCAACAAAGGGCTCATAGGGAATAGTTTACTCATTACTCATTCAACAAGTAACAGTTTCTTTCCCATTACCATTTCCAGTGCAGTGTTTAAGCTAGTTTTATGAATAAGATCAGTAGGATTAGCTTTAAATAGATTATTTTCCCAACATGTTTAAAACCTCACTCCCTTTAAAAATGTGTTTTGCTTGTTGTTACTTAACTTGGATGTTTGACCCAAAGTTTGCAGGATGTTGTTACATTATAATCTGCAAATGGATTTTCCCCATTCATCTGCTTAAGGTGGAGAGTTTCTTATAAATATGAGTTTAAGTCTTGTACATACAAGATGATTTTGTGACATAAAAACTATTTTGGAAACCATTCATGATCATTCTTGATTACAGGAGTATGATGGTGAAATATGAAACTTCCAGTAGTTTTCAGTTAAGGAGGAGACATCTTGCATCCAACAGTAAAACCTAAAAAAAAGTATATACACAGGTTCGGGGGTTTATCAATGGGGGAGAAGGAGTAGATGGAGGTGTAGGAGGTGCTGTAACTTTTTTGTGGGAAAAACATATCAAATGCAAATAATTATCCAGGCAGAGTATTTTTCATGTCACTCTGAGGACATGTCTGATCTTTACTACAAATAAATACCAAGTTAAAGTGAAAATAAATAAGGGGTGTAGGATAAGCGGTTGATTACATTTTGGTTGGCAGGTTGCTGATATAAATGAATATATTGTTTAACAGCTTGACCTATTAATAACAAAAACTTAACTTAATCGTTATCCTGTGCTTGTTCAATGATGGGATGGAAGAAGTATTACTGTCAGTAGCTACTGTAACGCGTTCACACCCACCCAACACTGGTCAAGAGTAACCTGTCAGTTTCCCACACTAACCTGTCCTCCGAGTCCATACGGCTCAACGGTTCACCATCCGAGGATGATATCTCCACACTCGGCCGCCTCTTATCGCCCAGCTCCCCACCCCCGCCACTGGGTTTCTCACTGTCTTCACAAACTGTTTTGCTCTTTTCGCTGTCTATCCCCGAACACCGGCTGTCTTCTCCTGGTTCCTCCTTCACTTCTTTCACCGTGTTACCGGTGGCAGGCTCGTTGTTACTACCTCCAGAGCTTTGCTCTAACTCCGGCTTTTGCTCAGGTTCTTCAGGAGCGGCTGTCGCCTCCAGGTTGACCGTTACAGCCTTGTCGTCTGTCACCGCCTCGCTCGCGGCCTTGTCTGCCGCTTCAGCGAGCTTGTCTTCGCCGGCCTGCGCACCCACCTCTTCCATTTTCGGTTCTACGCTACTGCCAGGTTCCTCTGTTTCCGCTTCGGTAAGGCCCTTTTCTATCTCCTCACCGTTGCACTCGTTTGTCTCTACGGTCGGTGCATCGTTCTCAGTACTCAGCGCGGGTGTTTCTTCTGTAGCCGCAGCAGCCATTTCAGCGGCGTACGTACCGTGGGATACTTTCGGTATTAAAATTTACCCGTGGCACCGTCAAATGCTTCACTGCAGAGGGAGGGCTGGGTCAAATCACACTGTCTGCTCTCTGATTGGTCAGAGGCGGCACGAGGAGGGCAAACTCTGACGTTGGTATTTAAACATTCCATGTGTTTCAGTTTCCTCCTTTCTTTTAAATAGAGGAGTCAGTGTTTACTAGAGCAAAGGCTCACTAGTTAAGGCCAGGGGACTCTCCTTCAGGAACCACGCATAATAACTGAAGTGTATTTTTAGAATCAACATTTATGTGCTGAGGGTCTTGGACAATACAATGGCGTTAGCAATTTTCCTAATGTTCCCTTTTATAAGTTAATAATAATAATATAAGTCAAATATTAAGAAAAAATTGGCACGAGAAATATCAAGCGAATCAAAATTGAGAACATAATGTCATTAATTTATGTCCTTATGAACCTGACCAGAGCTCACAGGTCTATTTGAAACAGGATGCTTTCATTCAGTCCAAGAAATGCAGTCACCTGTGTGATGTAGATGAGGTTGAGAATGAATTGCATTGTATATTCTATTGTCCATTTTATCATCTTCCAGTTAAACTTTTCCTGTAAATGTCTGCTGGCATTGCAGTACTGCTTGACATATAAGATATTTGATGTAGCTCAGCTTTTGTTAAATGTCTGTAATGGACATATGAGAGTTGTGTATGTTTAATTTGTTGAGGTTTTATCTTATATAATGTATTTATACATGTATACACTACCATGCATTGCTTTCCGTTCTTTTTGTTTTCTCTTGCCTCTGAAAGTAATGTAATATAATGTTTATGATGCTTAAGTAGCATTTTTTCATTCATTCATTCAATAAGAATAACTTTTGGGGTGCCAGGTTGTGAAAAATCCTTTTAGCTGGTGCTCTTCCACTTGATTTATCTTTTTATGCAGTTATGTAGTTCACCAGGTAGATACATGGACCACTTATATCCTGGAAAAAGCCTGTAGGGTGTCTGGGCCAAAATGTATTTATTAATCTTATTAACAAGTAACTCTAGACTTGGTGGCTTATTAGAAAAAGTTGCTCTTTTCAATGGCTTACAACTTATCTATAAAGCATTAGTAAATTATTTGTTAATCGTTATTTAGGCCATTGGATACAAGTATAAACCCTTTATGAAGGGTGCCTTATTTGAAAGTGGTACCTATTTTCTTTTTTATTATTATTATCTTATTATTATTATTATCTCCAACTTCAGCTTTGTGAATTTTCTTAGTAAGTAAAGGCATCCACCATCATAAAACTTGTGTTTGGAAGTTGCAGCATATGGCAAATGCTGTGGCAGCACAATGACCACAAGAGGGAGCCACAGTTCTATACTTTCACTGACCATCACTCATACCAAGGGCTTCATGGTTTGACCCAAAACAAATGATTTCTCTCATCTCTTTACATGATTATTTCTGATGAAGCTGATAATTTGTTCATTATTGAAGCATACATTTTTAAATGTTCTCAAAATTCTCATACTTTTGACGGTATTTCCATACATAATCTCTGACTAAACACAGGTTCTATGTAGTAAGATAACACGGCATTTGATCTGAGGAGCAGGACTAAGTGTATATGGCTTTACCTTTAGCGTTACCATTACAACTATCTACAAAAGTGGTGAAGGACACAAATGCAACAACTCATTAAGAACAGCAACATTTATTTAACATGATATAAAACAGATGGGATATGAACATTTCCAAATCAAATCTAGTACGTAACCATATCTTGGATACATCCTCCCATCCTGCTGTACCATGTACATTATATACACAGTAAACCTCTGATAATTACACTTTGTACACACAAAAAAAATTAATCCTGGATCCACAAACATTTTTATTGCTTTTTACATGTGCTCATCTTTTTTTTTTTTAGTTACAGGACTTCAAACCAACATATCATAAAATAGAACCAAAGTCAGATTTTTTCCATCTTTCAATTAAATAGATCTCTCAGCAATAAAAAAAAAGACAGTATAGAGTGACTTAAGCCAGAACATTCACACAATTGTCGGCAACAACGCCACAGGGACTGCAGATGATCCCATTTTTAAATAATTACAACCCAGAAATAGGAGAAATTACAAATAATCTTAGTCTGCAGCAATAATGTGGCTCCTCCTTTCATTATAATGGAGGAATCTATATCTCTATGTTTTGCATCGACAAATGTTCTTTACAATAAATGGATAAATATGAATGGTTGGCTGATGACCAATGCCTGAAAAACAAATTGAGTGAATTATAAAAGACTTAAGTGAACTCAAATGATGTGAAAATGTTTTCTTGTAACCTTTTTGGACAGGTGGTGAAACATGAATGGAAAATGTGGCATGGCCAAAAACATTTAATCACGGGCCCTTAGGCTTACAGCAGAGCTCTGTCTATTAGCCTCATATATATCTACAGACAGACATTAGCCCATATTCAAACAAGAACCTAATAAAACCATATAAATATTAAAAATAAACTTAAAAGCCTTGTAAAAACTGAAAATGGAACTGCAACAACAGAATCAAAGCTGTCTCACCAGGTTAAGGAGAGTGTGACGCCCCAAAATAGGGGCAATTGCAGAGAAATGTCACAGAGAAAAGAGTTTTTTGTGGCATCAGAGCTTAAGACGTCACAGTGAGCATACAGAAGTCAGAGGTTAAGGCCCGAGAGGACAGAGTAGGCAGTTTCACTCTCTGTGGGCCTGTGGCCTTGTGCTGATGTCCTTGGGTAAGTCTTCAGGGGCATCTTTATACTTCTACTGCTGTTTCCTTCATGTGTATGTTTTTACTGAGGCCAGAGCCTGTGCTGCAGAAAGAGAAGGTGAGAAAAATTTAATTATGTTCCAAAAATAACAGCAGGCACTGGATAAATAGGATTCCCTATGTCCAATAAGTAAAATCAATATTACAGTCTTTTGATTTTTATCAGTAGGCAACAACAAATACTGTGAATAACTACACACACTACCAAAAGAAATACCACACAATGTGAGAAAGTGGTGGGTACAGCTACAGCAACACAGAATACATACAAACACGCCATACAGTAACAATTTTCCCTCCTATGCTTCTATATAACTTACATGAATCCCTTCATTCTCACATGTTTTTTTTCTCCCCAGAGACAACAATTAAAATACTGAGAACACTTTAGCATTGTGAGTATGGACAAAACAAGGTGATGAAGGCCCTTACTGGTGCTACTACACACACATGAAGTGAGACCCATCAGTGAGCTGAGGGGGTGTGTTAGGAGACTGTGGAAGGGGTGGGGAAGAGGACGACAGGCTTTTCACTGCAACAAAACAGAGCAACATGATAAACTCACACAGACACACACAAAATAACGAAAACAAATTCCATCTGTAGCTCATGACTTAATGGCCAAAAACAAACACAAATAATCACTGAAGTCAATGAAATTAATGAAGAAACTAATGAGACTGCAATGATAAATGACTGAACACATGCTCAATGGAAGCAGCTGCAGTTTAACAAACCATGACATAAAATAAGGCTTGTAAAGTAAACAGGCTCCCACTAGCTTTTGTTTTATCACATGCATTCTTTTTATCACCCACACCCCCCCTTTCTCTCTAGAAATGTACCTGCTACCAGCTTGCTGCGTTTGGAGGCCTCAGCTGCCAGCTCGTAGGAGATATTAATCATCTTCTCTTTCTCCTGTACAGTAACCTCCTCTTCAGTCTCCTCCTCTGGGCTTAGAGCCATGCTAGGCAGCACATTTTGCATGCTAGGAGCACACACACATACACAACTGACTTCTGTAGTATACAGTATACAACAACTTTAATTTCACAATAAACACAATTACCCCAGGACAAACAAGCTATCTCACTTAAATCAATTCAAGGGGGATGACATTTAGAATTTAAATGTCACAGTGGCTGGGACATAGAAACATGCACTTTTCTGCACATCTAAGGAACTGATCTGCACAGAAAGAGCAGGAAGGCAGTGTGGTCCCTTTTGAGCCATCTATGGTTATGTCTTGCTATGACCCCAAACTTACCCCTCGGGTTTTAGAAAGAATTTCATGCATGAAATCTGCTTGGAAATATCAGTGCTCACTGGCACAGATAGCCCTTTCACCAAAGGATCTCTATCTAATATAAAAGGCCCATACAGGCCTGTCCTTGCTAACAAATAGTTACTGGTAACAATAGATCATGATGGTGTTTACCTGTTTTTTGCTATGAGGGCTTTGATGCGGTCAACTTTCCTCTGCTTATCAGCCTCCTGCTCAGGGCTCAGAGCCTCGTCAGGGTCTGACTCTACATAACGTTCAGGAATCAGCACTTTGTCAGGCACAGAAAGCTGAAGAAATGCAACCAGAGAACAAACACTTCATGTAGCACATTTCATACAAATGATTGGAATACATTGTGCTTTGCAAATTAAAAAAAAACAGGCAGAAGCTAAAAGTGTAAATAAATAAATGAATAAATAAATAAATGACATTCATAAACAAATAACAGATGCTCATTATCGTCATCATCATCATCATCATTATCATTCAGTAGAGGAAGACTGTTCCACATCTTGCGTCTGTTAGAACTAAATGGAGCATCACTGTAAGCTACATCCTAGAGTGAGAAACACAATATCAGACTTTCTGCAGCATGCAGAGATCAGTCAGGGACATAAACTGAACGTTCTTTGATGTAATCCAGAGAAAGGCCATGAACTTTTCAAAAACAGCAAGAAGCACCTTGAAATCAAGTTTATAGCTTACAGGCAGCCTATGAAAAAATGTTAGTGTAAGGAGTCATTGTGTAATACTTAGTTTGACATGGAAAAAAAAAATGGCTGCAGAGTTTTGCAACTTTACTTATTGGTAGATTCAAAAAAGTATGATAAAAGTAGTACAATAATGTAAGTGATTTCTAAGTAAGCCCTCAAAGTAAGCCAAACAGGACACACATTTATTTAAGTTATTTCCCCCATAATTTTACTATATGCACCCTCAATAAGCATGTGTGAATAAGTGTGATATTTGGGTAATACAAATATCTCAGTCAGTCAGTCAGTCAGTGATTTGTAAGGTACAATTGTTACAACATTGTGAATGTGTTACTTTTAAAGTACCACAGCATTTAGTTACAACATCAAGTTTTTTTCATAACATCGTTTGCTTTAGTTTCACTGTATTAAAAATAGTAATGCCATTTAAATATGTCACATTCTCTAATTATTCCAGATTTAATACTCAATACATCCACAATCCTTGATGTTCCGTTGGTGTGCATTTGCTAAATAATTAGCCAGTGACAATATTAGTCTTCTCGGTCTGATGAGTCAGACAGCCAACTGCTGTGCCTTACCTCTCGGTCCACATTAAAGTGGTCAGCCTGTGAAGCTTCTTTGAGACGGGCAATTTCCTCGGCGGGCGTCTCCTGCTCCCTCACCACCTCCTGTTGCCTGAGAGAGGCCTCCAGCTCCTGAATGTCACTGCTCATCACCTCATCTCTGCGTCTCATTTGGGACTATAAAAGACATCGAACAAACAAGACAAAAATACAGAGAGATCCGATCACATGACAGGATTCCAACCTATTCTCAACTTTGGTGCTGCCTTAGTGCCCAAATGTCTGCATCTGTCATCCAATACCTGCATGCTGCGGAAATGGTTTTCTTTAGTAAATGAGTGACTGCGAGAGGGTGTGTTCTCCTGGCTGCTACCCCGGATGCTGAGGCCTTTCTTCTTCTCCCTTAGGGTTCCCTGCTGGTGGCGACGAATCCTCTCCAGCTGCTCCTCCACACTCATCCTGGGCCGGCCACTCTCCACAGCACACAGCTGCTGCTCCACTGCGCTTCGTGGACGCTCCTGTTAGCCAGAGAGGACAACCATAAACATGCAGACTTAATAATAATGTAGCGTCACTGTCAGATATTCAAAGCTAGGACACAAATGGCACCATGGTCAATTTTTACTGCACAGAGCCACAGTTGGGGTGTGGAGAATTATGGTCTGGTTGTGTCAGATCTCATGATGCAGCATTTGCAATGAATAGTGAGTATTGTTGACAACAGTCTAAACTTGACTGAGCAGAATAATTGTGTTTTCTTTGCCCATACTGCACTGGAAAAACATTTTGCTTCTTTAAACAAAGTTAACATTCAGGATTGACATAATTACTACAATAATAATGGTGAAATGGCTCTTTAATGTTCACTCTCTTGGAATCAAACAAAGCAGAAGTGCAAAGGCATATGAAAACAACTTGACCACTTTGCACTCACACGCTCCTGCTGGTACACATGGGTGCACTCAGAGAGGTTGGGGGCCTGCTAATGCCTGGGCAGGAGAGGCTGATGACCATGGCTGATGGTGTGAAGTGAACTAAGGAGCAGTTGTTCACTCTAAGGTTTTAGCCATGCTGGAGGGGCTGGCAGATCTGGATTCAGTCTAGAGCCTGAGGACACAGCCCCCCCACTGTCCAGATTGTTCAAGAGCCTATGCTGAGCTCTACAGGCCTGTGACACACTCACTGCCATGGACTTTCTGCCCTCCAAGGAGAACTATGTTTGACTAAATTGACATATGTTCATTCATACTGTATGTCCATCCATTTTTTCCAACACAGACACACTAAAAACATGACACACCCTACACTAATGACATGGTTACTATATTTAAGTTGACAGTTTTTGAGGCTGGAAACTGTGTAAACCAAGATTGGCATCTATTTTATAACAGCCTGGTTTTGAGAGAATGAGTCACACCCCAGCCACGTGATGAATGGCCTCTTCTGCACATGTAACCAACAGCTTAAGAACAACCAATCAAGAGGGGACTAAATGCCGTTAAAGAAAATTAAGGGGTTGCCCCTTCATTCTTGCCCACAGGAGGATCACAAACAAGAAAAGAAGAGCAAAAGGCATTTGCCACATGTCTGGTCTGGTTTGCCACATAGGAAAACAGGCGCTACAAAGTTGTGCCCTTTTTACATTTCAGTTTGTTCTCGACTTGATGGCAATATCTGGTACAATATGGCGTTCCAAAAGTTTAAATATGCAAAGAACAATTTACAGTTGCTATTTGAGGTCACATCAGAGCAGTGAGAACTTAAGTTCCATAACTCACCGTCCTAGGATCAGGCTTCTTGCTTTTCCTTAATGTGACATATGAAGCTATGGAGGAAGACTCAGGCACTGGAGATTTGGTTCTCGGTGGGACAATGCCAACTGGGTAGGACATCCCTAGAGTGAAGACACAGAGGTCAGTAAGCCACCTCGTTCAATGGCAAAGCACCTGCTATAACACATATACACTGAGTTATCTATATTTTAGAAAAGATATTGTTATAACTGAAGTGAGTTTGCACAAAATTAAAATAAAGGATGTTTGCACTATAAAAGAAAATCTTAATTATCCATATTTAAGACATATTAGCACATACGCTTTATCATTAGCTTGTACTTAAGAATATGAGAATTAATTAATATTTTCTATCTGTTGGATTAAATCTGTGTATCTATATTATATGAAAATATAAACATATAAAATCAAGTACACTCTCACAACCATTACTGTATTTCCAGCAGTGTTTTCAGGCAACATCAGCTCTACTTGCAATCGATTGTGTGGTGGTGTGGAACAAGTGTGGAGCTATAGTGTAATTATTCAACTTCAGAAGGCCTGTATTATGCTCTGTAAGCTGTTTCACCAAATCAAATTTAGACCAATTTGCTCTTTAGGTCATTCTAATCCATCTTGTCACAGAGAATATCTAGTGGCATAATGTCCAAATGAAGTCGAGTAAATAGAATAACTAAGTTATCCCAGCACTGACCCACATTCCAACCCAGTAAAAAAAACCTGAGTGGTATGATTTGGTTATCATTTCATCTCTGTTGACAGACAATATGCCCTCCGTCTTGTGAAGCTTAGCTTGCCATCACTGGAGCTCTCAGAATATAATGTGTTGACACTTGAATGATGGTGATTAGGGTGATTAACACAGTGTAAATTAGATTCAAGCAAATGCCTGTGTAAATGCCACTGTATTCATGGTAACAACTGAACACCAAGTAATGGTCGAGGTACTATGTGATATACTGACCTAACTTATGCCTTTGGAGAAAAGCCTGACCTCCTATTTATGCTCTGTGTCAAAGTAATGCCTGTGTAAATACCATTGTAACCATGGCTTCTACCAGTACTGGAAACAAGTGATTTTTTTGCTAGCATCTGTTTTATCATTTATTGGGCTTCACTGGTAAAATGCACAGTTATCAGAAACTGGCATCATGTTACCTGGACTTACTCTACTGTACCTTTGTTTCCAGAATGTTCTCTATCAGACGGATGTTCAGATCTGTCCTCTCCATTGCTCTCATCCACTTCGGCTACTGTGGTGAGCTCTGGTTCACTCTTATACAGCCTGTAGTCTGGACCCTGCAGGTGAGCAACAAAAAAAACTTAACACGTGTGCAGAACAGCGCTGATTTAGTTATGGAGAGTTTGGTTCCAAACTGAGATGTCCAACACTGGAAAACAGTGACATTTTCTCTTACAGAATGACTTCAAGGACAGTGGCAAATTGACTTTTTCAACAAAATTATGCTTTTACCAATAGTGCAATCTTAAAACAAACATATAAAATATATACAGCTTGAAGAAAAACTCCCCATGTTGTTTGAGTTTGACACACTGTTCTGCAGCCAAATGAAAAAGTAGGCAGCAGGCAGACATTCAAATTCAAACACGGCTTAATTTGCAACGACGGTACGGACATAACAAAACAGAACCGTTACATTTCAACACACAAACAGACACAGAAAAGGAAGGTGGAAACTCAATTAAAAAGGGAGCAAAAATAAAATAAAAAAAAAACCACAAACAAGGCTTCATCCAACTACCTGAAAAAAGATGAAGTATGGCATCAAGTGAGTAAAGGGATATGATCCAACCAAAAACAATCCAAAACACGAGATGTCCAGCAAAATTAACATGAAAACCATCACAGTGAGCAATGACATGTGATGACACAGCTGAGGGCAGGGTCAACCATGAGGTCAATGGGTCAACAAGCTTACGCTGTGTGTGCCATTCCTGTGACTGGACTTCCTGTCCTCCGGCCTGTGGAGTGATGATGGGCGCACACCAGCATGAGAGGGCATAGGGGGCACAGTAGGGGGGTTGGGCTCGTAGGACTGAGGTAGGGGTGGCCGTGGGGGTACCGAGTCCTCCTCCTAGGGATTATACAGGGCATGACAGGACAGGAAGCAAGGTGACACATGGTGCCACCACGTACGCTTTAGGGCAACCACCATCTGGTAATGAGTAGTTCTGCCCCACTGGAGAGCAAACCGCCTGATTAGCCAGAGAGAGAGAGAGAGAGAGAGAGGTCTTCATGCTGTTACAGCATGACTGACACATCCACTCAGATACCACCGCTCATACTGCCCATGAGCACAACTGTCAGTTTGAGCCCTCAGCTTAAGTTGATCATCATATAAACAGCTGCAGGAGATCTGGGTAACTTATCTCTGCCAACAACAACAAATCCTCACATGTGATAAGTTGGACCCAGCAAATGTTAGTAACTTTTTTTGTTTGATAAATGTCTCACAGTTAAATAATTATCAAAACACTTTTTAATTTATCTTCTGTTACTGTTTGGTCTCTCTGTTAGTGGTGCCTCACCTCATTTTTGTGCTTACTGAAGTTGGTCTTAGGCCCATAGAAACCCATCCCATCAACAGCATTTCTCTGAGCTTTGTGTTTATTGAGGGCCTCCATTACATCTTGAATCCTCCACAGCTCTTTCTGGATGCGGACATGCTGCTGGCTGGGAGGCTCTGTCTGGATGTGCACAGAAAACACACAGATGTTCACAAATCACCAAACATCACTTGGAGATTAACCTCCAACTCTGACTTCTTGGGCTAATGATGTAAGATTAACATGCAAGAGACAGAGCAAGACGCAGAGGAAAATGAAAGAGATGGGAATGTGCAATAGTAAGAGGGGAGATTATTATTATTATGCTCAGGTGTGCAGTCAGTGCAGACACTGATCTGCTCAAGCTCCTACTGTCTGTGAGAAATATTAGCCTCAGAACGAAGAGGAGAGATGAGAAGAGGGTTATAGTTAGATTGAAGAAAGTAGGGATGGAGGGAGAACAGAAGAGCAAGAGAAATGGACACCTAATTATCTCCTCCTTACTGATGACAGGTTTGTCTGAGTGTGAAGGGCACTTAAGAAGAGGATGTCCAGACCCCCTGCAGGCCATCTGACTTCTCTACTCACTCTGAATTAGCACTGGCTCTGGCTCAGGCTCAGGCTCAACCAGGAATAACTGTTTGAGTGGTTTCTCTCTGTTTCTACACCTCTCCCATGATGAAGGACAAGATAAAAGACAGACTTAATTAAGACCTGCTCTATCATCGCCACAGTCATCAATCACTCACTATGTTACTTTGATCACTCAGTTAACTCCCTGCACACTCGGCTAAGGGCACTGGAGGACAGAAATCTTCTTTACTTTTTTCCCCAAAGTCAAAAAAGTGTCTACAAAAAGGATAACTAGGTGTTCAAGAGAACCTGCGACGTTTTCAGCTTGCTTTGAAGCCCTGCAGTATATCCACTCCAACCAAAGCCTGACTATTATGCCATGCCAGTCTTAGACAGCACAAGTGGTGCAAGATTTAAGTAGTACAGCTTCCGTCTCAAGAATTATCCTACCTGAGGGCTTCCTAGTGCTTCTAGCTGCTCCAGCAGGTTGTTCTTAGCCAGAGTCACATCTCCTTCCAGCTTGTCATACTCCCTCCATGACCGCTCCAGCTCCTGGTTTGGGAGAGATGCACTTTGTGAATGACAATGTCAGAAAAACTCTTGTCTCCTGCAGAAAGAGAACATCAGTGTCCAGCATGAGTGTGTGTTGTGTGTGTGAATGTATTGTATGACTCACAGCAGTGACTCTCGACAGCTCTCTGCAGGTGCTGAGCAGGCCGCTCTGCAGTAAGTCTCTCTGCTGGATGACGCTCTGCATGGCAGCTGGGTTATCAGAGCCCATCTCTATCTCCTGGCTAGCTGACAGCAGTGCTGTCTCCAGGGTGTGCTGAAGAAACACGCAACATATCAAATACACATGCAGCATGAGTATGTAATTTGTCACGTAACCTTTCAGATCAGCTAACTTTAGAAAAGTCTTAACGGATTATTTAAGCCTGCAGCAAAGATTTTCTGGTCCATGACCTTGTTTTTAGCTCCCTTACTTCTTGCAAAGTATTAAATAAAAAAAAGTATGGCTGCAAGTAACTTACTTTCTTTACTATTAAACTGTGTTAAATACTGTGATTATTATTTATGATTAAGTGATTGTTAAATCAATAAAATGTCAAAACTAATGACCATCTCTACCCATCAGCCTTTCTATTAGCCTAATGTCTGTTTATTTTGTCTCATCAACAATCCAAAACTCAGATATTTCAACCCCAACAATATAAAAATAACAAATGCCTCTGAAAACCAGTCAAGTTGCAGGAAATATGGTCACAATCTCCTCTTGCTGAGTTACAACATTGAATAATGGCCAGAGGTGTTTTTGCAGAACATTGTGATGTCATAGTGAAGTTGACCTTTGACCAATGATATAAAATATAAAATCACAGTGACCTTGAACTTTGACCTTTGCTCACCAAAACTGGGCCAAATTGAGTCCAAGCAAATGTTTGTGCCAAATTTGGAGAAATCCCCTCAAGGTGTTACTGAGATATTGTGTTCACAAGAATGGGACGGACATATGGAAGAACGGATGGACAACCCGAAACCATTATGCCTCTGGCCCTGGCTATCGCCGGCATGGAGGCATAAAAACTTGAACTGGGAAATTATGAACCAGTCACTGTTTGATATCCTTACTTACAATTACTTTATTCATTAATCCATAACCAAAACTGTTTTCTCTCAACTGACATATCAATTAGTCAGCCAAACATTTCAGAATGTAATTTGAGTATGTCATAGTTTATTTTGAGTTTTCTTTTTTTTTTTTTTTTTTTTTTTTTTTTTATGAGCAAACTAATTTTACTACAATTAACACTCTATCATTTATTCATTTGATCAAACAATCTAACCTTTTCTCTTCCTGTCAACACTGCAGTGACCAATACAATGGTACCATCTAAGAGACAGTCAGATATGCTAAATACAACATGGCTATGCAAGCCAGACAACTCTTGCAAGTTGATGATAGTAGCTAGGCTATAGTTAAGCATTATAACAGACATGCACGTATTGTTTTCTCTCTTTCTCAGGTTTGTGCATATAAACTGAACTTGGGCTATTCTTTTAATTTAAAGAGAGTATAAACTGTGTATTCTTTTTGGTTTATTCTTTTTCCACTTGGCACCACAACCTTGTAAGCAGGGTTTTGTGTAAGAATGTAAAGATGACAGATGTGCAGTGTGCAGTCACCTTCTCTCTGTACAGCTGCTGAAGTTTGTCTTCCTGTGTCCTCACCACTTTATCCTGCTCACACAACCTGCTAAGTTTGGTCTGAAGAGAGAATAATAAAGAATTGTGACCCATTGTGGACAGTTGTTGAATGGAGCATGAAGTCATGTGAGAGTGCAAGACAGAACTTACATCAATGTCCACCTCTTCTGGCATACACGTATAGGCATGTTCTCTGTAGTCCTCTGGACTCAGCTGTGAAGAAAGACAGAACATCAGACAGAGACACCAAATATGCACATGCATTGAATCTGGAGATCTAATGCAGTGTCATGACAAGACTCTGTCTCACTGAGCCACAGTATTAGTCCTTAAGTAAAAACTCACATTTCACTGAATCAGACAATCTAAGTTAGCACACCAACAATGGGAGAGTGGCCAGTCTTAACAGTCTCTCCTCTGATGACTCTGGTACCTCATGTTACATCAGCCACACTCATTTGTCTCAATCAGCACAATGCAGTGGATTTTTTGGAAATGCAAGGGGAAGGCATGTTAAACAATCTTTCTTACTGAACTATAGAATCAGCACATAAGCTGTATCCTCTTCAGCTACTTGGTCCAAGGACTCTGCCTGTCTCAAATGAGTGTGTGTTGCAGTAAATGCAATATTACCTAAAGAATATCCAAGATTAATATGCTAACCACAGAACCTCATAATGCTGGCAAAAACTATAGACAGGTATTCAGTTACTTGAATCCAGGCAAAAATACAGTCAGTTAAATAGTGTACAGTAAAATACAGGCAGTTTCAGGATGTTACTAATATCACACTGGACTGCAGGTAACACATTTATGCAACTACATAAATGTAGTATAAAACCAAGAAAAGAAAAAGGGAATCCTCATCTTTCTCTTATATTATGGTCACTCATCTTCTTATCTAAAATTCAAATTTAAAAAAACAGTACTGCTAAAAACAGAGGAAATGATTTCAACTGCATTGGATCCCATGTTTCCAAGTAATGCATTCATCACATAATGCTTCATTATTCATCCACTCTTTTAAATCTAGATACAAGACACAAGTGCAGTCCATAAATATTAGGACAGTGACATATTTCCGTGTTTTTGTGTGTTTGTTCTCATATTGGATATGAATTTAGATAATGACACATAAGGAGATAGTGCCACCTTTCAGCTTTATATTCTTGATTAATTGAAAAATTCACATGCTTTTGAAATAAACAATCATATCAGTTGATGTTGGCTAGTCTACAGCCTACAGACATCAGCAAACATCTTCCTTTGTGATGCTCTGTTAGAATTCAACTGGAGCTTCCCTTCTTGCTTGTCTTGGGCCTTTTTGATTTTAGCCTGGTCTTCAGCTAGTAAAACATATCACCATATCACAAATCAGATCACATATCAGTTTCCCCTACAAAACATTGGTTGCTTTGGTTGTTGTGTATGTTTAGGTTCATTACCCTGCACTTAAAAAAAACTTTAAGCTAGGATTTGGCACTTAAACTTCAATGACATTATTTAATTTCAAATCCAACATGCTGGCCTACTGAGTTAAAGCAACAAAAATTGACTCACTGTCAAAATACTTTCAGACTCCACTGTATACCAAAGCTCCCACTCACACCTGCACTCTTTCACACACATTTTTCTTAACACCTTTTTCCTCAGCTGAACCACACAGTACAGTTAAAGCAGGTGGGACCTAAGAACCACATGGCATTCCACACAGAAGATGCATGCAGACACGTCCACAGCTCAGAGAGCTTGACTGTGGTGTTGTGTGGTGTGGACTACGAGTGACGTAGGGAGGAGGAGGACAGACTTCTGGCAGCTGAACAGGTGGGAATGCAGCTGTTGCCGGGCTGGTATGCCAATGAATGGGTAATGGGGTGAGGGTGGGTGGGAGCAGTCTTCAGCGGCACTTTTTACACCTCAACAGGCGCTCACAAAAGTGGCAAAGTGATGTCATAGCCATCGTCACACACAAGCCGGCCCTCTTTATCCTTTCCATCGGCAGAATGACAAGAGGGGGTGAGGGGGAAGGAATGAAGACAAGAAAAAAGAAAGAGTTTACCTAGAAAACATTTGTCTTCATCTTCATCAGTCCATATTAGGTATAGAGTCTTTTCAACAGTTGATGCTCAGGTATGTCCAGTCTTAAAGCACTTACATTCACTAACAACAGTTTTTGTCTGACTGGAAAGTGATTTAAATACAATAAAAAAGTAGACTCCAAATGAACTGCAAACAGGGTATTGAGTTGCATATCTCTTTGTACAGTGGAATAATAAAGCATCTTGTGCTAAAAGTGAATAACAATTAACTTTATTGTGCTTAAATTATGCTACAAAAACAATTCCCAACAGGCTTTAAATTGGGTGTATCTTTTTTTCATAAATAGATATAGTATTTGGTGATGAACTGTGCTGACAAGTGACTGTCTGGCAATGCAGAATTAAGTCACACTAATTAGACCCCCCATGCCAAGTCCAGGTGAGTAATGAGAGGGAACACTTTCTGCAAAAGGTTATGAAAAATCACACACTGACCTTCACTGGTTAGGGCACTAGACAAAACAAGATTGGTGCAGACTACAGGCTTTGCTACCTAAATGATGTGGGTGTAACCACAGCTTTAGCTTTTGATTTAGTCCCAGAGTTAGCTGAATGTTTTCTAAACACATAGCAACCTCTAGAGTAAACTGTATCCAGCCCTGGAAAACAAACCTGAGAGTGAGGAGGGGGTTTAACTGAACAGTGAAGCATACACATCAGACTACTCTTTTATAAGTCATGCCCATATTTGGCATGACTTCTCATAATAAGAGAGGAACAGTCAAAAGCAATGGATGAGGAGGTGCTGGCAATACAAACGATACAGGGAGACCAGTCTCAAGATGCCATGGGGACTTGGACATCGAAGGAGGAGCATTGCAAAACAGACCAAAAAGAACAACAGCGACTGGTGAGGATGAGGCGGAGCAAAGCCTTTGGCTGGCCTTACTTGCTGGTAAAGTTGAGGCCTTGGGGCAGAGTTCTCAATCAAAGTGTGAGTCATGACGATTAAAGGGTCATTTTCCTTCATCTAGTCCAGTGTGGAGAGGAGCGATATAGCAAGTGTCAGTTTATAGCAGTGCTTCACTTCAGAGACAACACCCACAATGTTGTTACACCTCACTTGCGCTCTCTCATGAAGCAGACTCAAACATAAACACGTGCATCTACAGTGGACAGGGATGGGTACAGCAATGAGAAGCAATAAGAGATGCTTTAAAAAAGGATCAGGAGGAAGTGCAAAACTCCCAAGACGCTTACTTGTTATCAGAAGAATGTTCCTGTTAAACCTTGATGTACTATAATCATGCAAATAGCTAGCACTGTTGTTGCAATGTGTGTGGCTGTAGATTATAAATGCTAAGCCTCATCCCTTCACTTTAAAATCAAAATTACATATTTCTCAATGGTTACACAAATCGGAGGCCAGCTCATTTCAATATGAAATTATCTTGTCTAGAATCATTATAAGAAATGTGTTATTGTGCCTCTGAGTACTGACAGTGCACTTTTGTAATTACTCAAACTCTCAAAGCACTTCAGAGTGATAAAAAAAAAATTCCTTTGCAGGCACTTACTTCAATAATATGATACACGCTTCTCTATATGTACTTTATATGGAAGATATAAAGCTTGTCCACATCTCCCTACTATACAGAGTAATGTCCAAATATCCAGTAAGTATAACTAACAGTGAGTTTAGGGTATGTATTCAGACTAATGAATGAATGGGCCCAACCAGACTAGCAGACTATTGCTCTGGCAATGTTACACTGATCCAAGTAGTTATCTCTATAGAAATAAATCTTAATACGTAAATCTATGCAAGTAATTATATTATGTATTAATATAATAATAACAAAGCATTAAATGAGCTCAATTCATGATAGCAGGGGACAGGGCCATGCATTCATGCATTACCCCACCTGATTGTCCAAAAACATGAGGTTCCTTTGGAGGTGATGGGAGAGAATGTCATTCTAGCGTCAGCAGCAGAAAAGGAGAGAAAAGAAAAGGCAACAGGAGAGTGAGACAAAAGAAGAGGAAGTCCTGTTTTCTTTCTTACACTCACTCACTCTCAATCAAGCATATCATGTTCGGTGGACTGTACCAAAGTTCACCAGGAAGAAAGGAAGGAAGGGGCAGTGAAGGTGAAAAAATTAGGTTAGGTACCAGATGTACTATATCAGGTAATGACTGTAGTTTTGGACTAGAGCTCCATAACGACCAAATGACATGTATAATTTTGAACAAGTACAGGCCAAAAACAAAGAGTGCAGTAATGCTGAAGTTGAAATAATACTTTAACTACACTTACACCAAGTGTGAGTATCCTGATACTAACCCACTACTACTACATAAGATAAGGCATCCATCTTTTGGCTATACTGGTAAACAAATAAATTGTAGAGCAGCCTGTAAAAAAACAGCGCAAAAGTGATTACAAGCCCTAATCACTCAACTATTCTCCACCTCAAGCCTGCTTGACCTACATCAGTAACAGTCAAATCTGTAGTCTGATGTCTTAGAAGAGACTTAAAATGCAAAAATCCTGATTTAACATTTAGGTTTGCCAGTTGTCTTGACCTCCTTAGCCTGTCACTGTTTTAGCTCGCCAATGGCTTTAAGTTTCATCTCCAGTGAACATCTGTCTGGACTTGTCATGGAAGTAAAATGACTCAATCAACTGCTTGCCCTGTTGAAATGGTTCAAATGTGATGATCTCATCAATTGTACAGAGTTAGATCCTAGTTTTAAAATAACTCTGCTTTTGTCTCAAGACATTTCACACATTTTGGGAAAAGCTGATTCCTAAAGTAGCTGATCTGGACAACTTCAAGCCAAAGCACGGTCCTTTATAGAGAAAATGCCTTCTTTAGAGCCTTTGTCCATAAATCAGCCATGTGTGAAGACCAGAAAAAAATCCTCTGGCTCAAGATGGATAATGGAAGTGGGTAAAGATGGCATACACACCACACGCTAACACACACGCCTGCAGAAGCATCTCTGGGGGCCTGACCTTTGGGTTGTCGCCATCCATGTTTAGTTGCATAAGCTGTGCTACAGTGTGCTCCCGGATACTGTTTAGCTCTGCCTGCTGCCGCCGCAGCTTTATCAGCAGCAGAGTCAGTTCCTCAGGCTGCAAGGGAGGGAGGGAGGGACATACAGCCAAAATGAAACGGGGACACACCGCAGGGAGGGTGGGAGGGGAAAGGAGAGAACACACCAGGACAGGAGATTTAGAGGTATCAGGTTCCCAATAGGTGAACAGTTGCTATATTCAGGTACTGAGTTATCAGGACCATGAGATTATCCAAGGTGTCATCGCTGTCAGCAGCATGCAAATTCTACAGGTCCAGTCAAAACAGAAGGACAGTTTAGCATTTATTACAGAATCCAGTTCAGACATTACCAGCTCCATGACGACATAGCACTGTGTACGGCTTTGACATAAATTCCTGATCTGGCTTAAAGAGCTGTGAGTGACAGGGTTTTTACGTTTCCACTTATGTGCAGCAAGTCTAAGGAGCTCCTGAAGTGAACATACCCTAAATCCAACCACTTGGAACATGCATCTGAGCTGTGCCTAAATCTGCCTGAAGATTCCGTCACAATGTCTTCTTGGAGGGAAATGAAGGAGAGAAAGAGGGAGTGGGGCAGGGAGTGTGGCGTGATGAAAATAGCCTGATCCCTCTCCCTGTGTGTGTAAAACCCAAGCGTGAAAATACTGGGTGGTGCATTACAGAAATTCATACACGCCTCTTCACTGAGGAGAACACCAACTCAAACCTGGGAAGTTAGAAGACAGTGATGGACGCAAGAGGGGACGACTCAGTTAAGGACTCACTGTTTTGCCTTGGAGAGACTGGGCAGTGATAGTCTGGACTGGGATCCCTACAGGCATAGACCTCCTATCAGGTGGGTAGGCATACTGCGGGACACAGCAAATCAAAAACAAAAATGCCTGTCAGCTACACCTTGGATTGCTTCAAATAATCATTAACCATAGCCGAAGGAATACCCAAATACAAAGAAACATTTTGTTAATAGTGGCATTAAATTATCTTGATATTTTTTGTTTATATGCTAAAGTATTGAGATATCCATCTCAGATAACAAATACAGTGAAGATGATTGATTTTTTTTGTCTTGCAAAAAACATCAAAAATGAGTGCATGGATTTGTTCTTGACATTTTGACAACACTCTAAAAGCTGGTGGGTGGACCTTTGACAGCCTATCTCTCTCTTGAGATTGTCTTATTACATACCAAAAATGACATTTAAAAATATAAACATTTTTTTTTTCTAGAAGTGTCTGGATAATCAAAGACACACACTGTTAACACTTTTTATGAGTGATTTCTTCAGAAGAAAGTACCTGTAATGTAAAGTATTAAAATCATGTTCTGACACTGATTGTGAAAAGAAATGTTGCTGCTGATTTTTATGACAATGTTTAATACTGGGAGAACCATAAACAAAATTCCACTCAACATCATTGTAGTAGGGTGGATGCAGAAATCTGAGGGATGGGTATCTCAGAATCTGAGAACATAAAACGATTACTATTTTTATAACTAGATACCACTAAATGTAAGTGATAAATATTTTTTGTTATGTTGCTGAATCATCCCTTCAGCATGTATGTGTGCCTTAACTGACCTTGTTGACTTGAGGCCTGTGCCGTCTGTCGATGCTCATGTCTCTTCTGTAGATGGGGGAGGAAACCTCGGAATGAGCACTGTTCATGTTGTAGGATCGCATTGGAGAGTAGCCACCGTACATCGACAGGGAGCCGTGGGAGGGCGAGGGGGGGATGGAGTGACTCGGCGCCGCATGCTCTGACAGATTGATCATGGTTTTGGGACTGGCCATATTGCTGTAGAGACCCGGCTGTCTGCAGTAGGCCTGCCTCTGCTGCCACTCATACAACTGCCACATGGTGTCATCGCGCATGGAGCGGCGCTTGTCAACCGGCGAGGGACCCAGGGCCTGGTCGTACAATGATGGCGACATACTACAGATGCTGTCCCGCTGAGCCATGCTATTCCTGGGCATACTGCGGTAGCCATCTCCATAATGAGGCATATAGGGCACCCGATGGCTTGGCATGTTTCTAGGCAGTGTCTGGTATGATGTGATGCTGGGGAAAAAGAAAAACAGAAACTATGCTGAAGAAGTTGAAAAGATTTTCAGACTTCAGACTTCACTCACACAGACAACTGGTGAAAGTCAAATAGTTTAATAATTAATAATATTATTTAGTAGTTTTTTTTTAGCAAAGACCTGCTTTGATATCTATATATGTTTAATAGGCTTTTACCACCAGCGCTCAGAGGCGTTAGGTTAGTACAACAGTTGAATAATTCTTCAACTGGGAAATTCAATTAAGAGAAGACTTTGTTTATAGTCAATAAGACCTTAATGTCTCTGCATTTAAAAAATACCAGATAAAAACACCTAAATATAACTTATTAGCTATCGCAGCCATCAAAGCAATGTCATGTTATGAAATAGCACATCAGTAAAAGTTTTTGATCTGCCTGTTTAAAACACTGTAGCTGCAAGTCTAGTCTTCTACACAGATTCAAACTGGAACCTTTCCTCTGCTCTAGATGTATCTGAAAAGCACACTACATCAATCAGGTTACTGTATGTGTGAAAATGTGTCTTAACTTCTTCTTATGTGTTTCTAAGTGTGTATTTAGTAGATAAAGAGAAATAAGAACCCCCCCCAGGACAAATTAGACCTTTCCAGTGACATCAAAGCTATGAAAAGCTCCATTTCCACAGTGGGTTCAAAGTCAGTGCAGCTGGCATTATGAGAGCTTCCTATTAAGACTCCCTGACAGATCCTGGCTAGAACACTGGCATTAAAAAGGAAAAAAAAAGAAAAGCTTGTGACTCCATGGAAAGTAAACATCACTCTGGAGGACATGCATGTAATGACAAACACAAATGGAGAGAGAATGGAGAGAGATTGGCGAGTGCCAAGGCCTTGTTGTGGTTTTATGCATCATAATCTTCTTAAGTAAATGCACTGCTCAAAGCAGGTGTGTATGTCCATTTCTCAAAATCAACTTACTCAGGGGGCGGGTGGGGAAAAAAGAGACAAGGCTGTGTCAAACATGAGCACAAGCTGGGCAACCAGATGGAGAGACAGACAGATGGACAAGCAGGCAGAGAGACAGCGCTCACAGCAGGGTCTGTGGCAGGCAGTGACTCTGGCTAACAGCTCTGCTTGGCTATTATTTATCCCCAGGTCTACTTCCAGTTAATAGTGTAATGTCAAAGTGTTTAATTCATGGTGAGAAGTCTGTGAATCCTCTGGCTTTAAACAGCACAGCTTTAGAAAGAAATGGGACTAAGAAACTTTGGAAAATCTGAGTCTGCATATGAACTGTATGTGGCCACGGAGAATCCCTCCTGTCTCAGGATGCAGGTGAATCAGCAGTTCTAGATTATACTAAGTTTAGAAAAGTTCCACTTCTTGTTGGAGAAGTAGGACAAGATTGTGCAATAACCTAAAAAAAAAAACATGTGCTGGCATATTTTCTCCTTTTGCTGCATACATATTTTGAAATCACACAATAAAATAACCGAAACATTCATATATTTTTTTAAAACCTTCAAAAGGCTTATAATCAAACCAACCTCCTGGTGTCATCATCCTGGTTACGTCCTCTTTGTGTACGAACCCACTGCTCCAGCTGCTGCATAGAGCTGGTCCTACTCAGGGTGCGGTCTGGCTCATGGGTGGGACTTCGCTGAGGAGGGACTCCGGTCCCATCAGCTGGAGACTGCTCGCCAGATCCATTAACTTGGTGTGGCCCGTCCATCTCCGTTGGAGTCTGCGGCGAGGTGAAGTTAGCTTTGACAGCTGCTGCCTGGGCTGGCTGCAGTTTGATGCTGTTGATCTTTGTGAGTGGACGTTCACGCTCCTCCCCATCCTTCTGGAAACCATAGCGCTCAGCATCTAGCTGCTTCCTCTCTTCTTCTGCCGTGGTGGAGGTGACTGCGGCAGTGCACTCAAGATCGACCTCACGGTTGCGTTCATTGTTTTGGATTTCAGGTTGTGTGAGTGGTGGCCTGTGGTTAGCCACATGATTGATCTCTTGTGGTCCACACTGCTCCACTTTTAGCCGGTCCAACCTGAAAAAGACAAACGGAAGGTGTGAGTATGATTAATGGAGCAATCTAAGAGACTGTGTTATCCAGAAGAAATCAAGACAGATAAGATCTGTTGTGTGCAGTAATGGGAAGATGATAACTACATTAGATGAAATTGGCAGCAGGGATATTCTTTTGTGTTCATCACCAGTAAAAGGTGTTTAAGACATTATATCAAGTTTGTAGACCTAATGCACTACCTCTGTGAACTCTTATAATAGTAGAAGCTCTGAAATAAAAAGAAAGTGCAAAGAAAATGGGCAGAGTTGCACAATGTCTCTTCCAGCTGCCAGAGGAGACCAGGCGTGTAAAAGGAAATCAGATATCCCCAATAAAACACTGCCTCTGTCAGGGCACATCTCAAAGGTGGTGCTCAGACCCTGCTGATCCATTTTCAGCTCCCCTCTACCTCCTCTCTAGAAGACCTATCTACAGCTCTGTGGTCATTAGGGAGGTCTCAAGAGGTAATAGACACCACTACTCCCTGGCCTGAGACCGACTCAAGGTCACGACTTCAAAGTTCTGCAAATTCCCCTTCGCAGCATGACTCACTGGGTTACCAATAAGAAGGCAGTAGGAAAAGCATTCCTTCACAGTTTCCACTTGTATCCTCTTAAATAGCAGCACTAGTCACGTAATGTGTTCTCCAGCCTTTTGTGGCTCCACCAGCCCAGTAGAGCACACATTTAGCCCTGTGAAAGTCTGAGTGCATTTACTCATACTTGTTTGGAGGAGACTGTAGAAACTCTTTAAGGGAAAACGGTCCTTAACAGATCAGGTTTTGGCTAGTGTATCTTCTTCTTCTTTAACACCGACCACCAACTTAAAATATGAAAAGATGTGATACTGTCCACAGATCACAAGACATTTGACACTTTGAAATTAAGATAGTCTTAACTAGATAGATATTATAATTCTCTAATGTTAAATAGTCTTGTGAGAGCATCACAGTCCCATCTAACAGTGCTATCCGGTGGATTTCAGGCACTACTGCTCTGTGTAATTACAGAGCACTTCACCGTTACGCCTCTGCTCGCCCATGTAAAAAGGAGGGCATTAGACAGGCTGGCTGCCAAATAACAGACATTTTACACAGTTTAAAAAAAAAGGAAGTAAAAAAAACCCTATCCTGATGAGTCAGTGATCCTGATCAGCTTGTGCAGATATGCACAACATCCCCTGAACCACCTGCATCATGCATTCACAACACACACATGCCCACATGCACATGGCATTCTTGTGTATGTTACAGTAATAAATTTCAATAGTAAAAACATAGTTACATAATATTAAAGAAATTCACAGCTTCTTCAGCAAACCCAGAGACCAGAAATGTCAAAAGCGGGTGTTGAACTGATGCCAAAGAACTTAACAGGCTTAACAGAGGGATTTAAAAGCACTTGCTTATGGTACACACACTAAAAAAGAAAATCAGGATGGAGGAATAAACCAAGCAAGTCATTAAGAACTGTCCTCAAATGTCTTTTTCTCCTTTCAAAAGCAAAACAACCCACTGTAATCTCCCAACTTCAAAAACATTCAGGCTTTCTCTTAAAATGACTGTATTAGTGATGTTCTTACAAACCTTTTGACCGGCTCTGAGTGCACAAGTGCAGCGTCTGTCATTACTTTCATCCAAGACTCCATTTCTTTGGCTGTGTCTGTGCAAAAATAGTATGTCCTCATGTTGGGATGTGTTGCCTGTTGTGACAATAGACAGGATTGGGAACAGGAACAGTGACACACAGAGAAAGTAACCTGAAAGAGAGGAGACAAAAAAATCAAATCAACTGTGATTTTTAGTACTTTAAACCTGACTGTTAAATGAGGTTGCTTGCAGTTATGTCAGTTTATCACTAAACAAGAAGAATGTAGTGCTGTTGAGACGCTTTTAAGGCAAAAGTGACTTTAATGCATGTCAGATTTCGTAGCAAATACTGCTGGAAAAAGCTGGTTTGCGAAACACTCCTGTCTGTGGGCATCTGTACCATCCACATAAATCAAACCATGAGTCACCTGAGTTTCATGCATACCACTAGATTAGGGCAGTAAATCTGCCACAATGCTTTAGGACTTACCATGCAGTTCATTGTATGGCAGACATATTGTTCCGTTGTTGCTCTGTTCCCTCGCAGTCAACAAACCAATATATTGTTATAGCCAGACACAGAAAGAGAAAAACAAAATCTTTAGTGAACAACCTCAATATCCTGTTTACCACTGTCTGAAAAACAAAAGAGCACCGTCATTGCTCCAATTACTGCAGAATAATCTTGAGAAATAAGTAACTTTTAATGACATGGTCATTTTGGCCACAAAAACAAGAGACAGGAAAAGTTCAGAATGAAAAATATGCAGTCAAAAAGTCACCCCATCCCCAAGTGAATGACCGTAAACTGAAGAGGTTGTGCCCTGCTGTACCTCAATTTACTCTCCTTCAGCCTGAGTCTGAGCTGGAAAAGGAGTGGGCTGTGTGGTTGGAGAGGCCTTGAGCAGACTCCTGGGCGTCTGTGTTTGGCTGTACTTGGCAGAACAACTCTGTTGTCTCTTAGGGTTTATGACGGACCCACAGTCAAATACTGTACACACCACTAAGATCCCATAAAATATGCTTGTTGCCCAGTTACTCGGGGTTTCCGAGTCAACTAAGAGTATTACGATCCACCAGTGCTACACCACTGGCAGGAGCCGGCAAAGATATGACTGCTCGCATGTGTTTTCTTGGCTTTCTTAGTTTTAAAAGCAGTTTTAAAAGAATGACTTGCATTACTTCACTGTCATGCGACTGAAAATTATTTCCAAAGCAAAGACAAAACATGTTCAAAGAAAAGTAAACATAAAAGCTAAGTTTATATGCTTTAGTAAACATTGTGGCAATATAAGACCACCACAATAAAACTACTACTTTCTAACTTCAAACTGTATACCAGTGATCAAAAGTACCTTCTACTTTCAGCTCTAATCATTTTATTTTCTCCCCAAAAACTAATACTGATGCTTTACTTTTCTCGGCTCTGTACTTTGTACTCTGTACTTTATGTACTCAACCATAAAATGTGGAGTCTAACAAAGTTTGACAGGAATGAAACTATGCACTGACCTTGAAGGCATATTTTCTGTTAATGTGATCATCCACAGACAGCATAGATATATGAAAGCTTGGTAGGAGTATGCTGCCAAGTATCCCCTCCTCTTTTTCGTCTGCAGAGAAAAAACAAGTCAACACAATTCATTCGGGATTGTTTTGTATATGTATTTTTGTTGAAGATACCACACTAAACTCTTGTGTTGAACATTCTTTTGTAAACATAAAAAGGCTAAAAAACCAAGTTGATTGTGATAAAAACCTAAAGAGGAGATGAGCCGAGGGTACAGAGTCCAATCAGTAGAAAAGATGAGCATTGATTCAATGTCCTATGCAACTAGGCTGCTCTAATCCTCATTAAGTTAGCAGACAGGCCTCCATATTGACAATAGAGCACTCTCCACAGGGGGGATTAGATTGAGTCCAGAGTTTTAGGCAGGAAATTTCTTAACCTCCCAGTTTGATATAAGCAATCTGCACTGCTTACTCAAAACAGCACAAGATAAATATATCTAGCAGTCACTGCTGCAGTCCCATGTACATGTTTGTTTGCAAGTGTTGACTCTGGGTGTTATGTAAAATATACAAAATATATACTAACACATACTGGTAGTATCTGGAACAAGTAAGGCTCACTGTGAATGGTGAGTAATATTTTGGGGGGTAAATGGTAGCTGAACTTTGGCCGGCCTCTGGGAGTTTAGAAGTAGAGCTGATCACCCCAGAAAAAGTTTGAAGGGCTGATGGATTGATATATTCCCCAGCATCAGTTATGCCTGAGCCCACTGGCCCCACATTTATTTATTCATCAAGGCTCTGCGTCTCTGTCTCTCTCTTTAAAACACAAACAAACACAGCAGGTTCTGCACAACAGTCTCCGAACATAAGCTAATATTGTGGGAGATCCTGAGCGCACCACAATAGTCTGATAACTACAACAGATAGCTGAGGGGCAGTGCAGTTCATGACCTCTCTGCCCACTCCCTGCTGATGGATACAGTCTCTCAGCATGTCTGCCTGGATAAAGCCTTTGGGTCTGCTGTTGTCTGTGGCTTTTGTCAGTCAGTGGGCGGAAAGACGGTGACAGGACTGGCAGACACCAGAAATAACACAGACTAGATGTCATCCTGATCAGCAGAAATGATGACTGTATCCGCATCAAGTGAGCAGGGGGCACTGTGATATATGGACTTGTGCCATGCAAGACCGACCTCAGAGCCTCATTGATTCACAGTATTCATTTCATTTTTTTTCAATAGGAAAGTTCTCAAACATTCTCTGGACACAGCTGTGTCAATATTTGATGCGAACATTAGTACCGCATGAGAGAGGCTGAAATGCCCGGTCAAAAGCAGCTCAGTCAATAGCAGCTTATAGAAAAGATCACATCTAACACTTGCAAATGTATTCCTACTGTGCTATTGTAGCAAAGAGGGAGATTTATAAGGACAGCCAGATTTTAATAATTGAATGGAAAACCTTTAAACTGGATTGGAACTGGACTAGTGGCCATCTAAATAAAACATTAGGTTCCCCCTTCAATCAAAGTAGAACATTTAATTACTTGGTTTGGAAAATATGGGTTGTCTTCCCTAAATTACATAACCATATAAAAACCACAGATATTCAAAAAGAGTGACTACTCTAATAATATGATGGTGGTCCCTATGATGTGGACTTAGAGGAGGATCTGTAAATATTAGGAGGATAAATTCTGTTTGATGTATCTGAATCCAAGAATTACATAAGCATGCAACCACTGTTTAAAAAGAGCATCATCTCCGGACCCTTGACTTAACATTAGTGTGAAATCCAATTTCCTGCTTTGCTTTCTCTTTCAAAATTATAGCTGCATCTAAGACTTGTTTAAAGCCCTGGCTCTGCTTGGGGAAACAATCATCTCTAAAATAGCAAATCAGACAACAGGAGAGCCATTTCAATTAATATACAGTGCATTCAGAATGGATGCACTATATCTCTTCATTTGGTCCTGACAGGCTGCTTACCACAGGGACTTGGATCCAGATACATTGACAATCGCCAAGAGCACGGCTTGTGGGGCTGTGAAGGTCACAACAGCACACTGAACAACTAATTGAAAGCTACTGTTGTTGTAAGCAGTGCCATACTAATGAAACGTGTTGTTAGCCGAGAGGACAGGACTCACCTCTGTAGTAGAAGAGGCACAGGTCAGACAGCACAAACCACCTCTTCTTCCACAGCTTCATCCCTGTACTGTCCTGCAAAGACACCATAGGAATAGGGCACGGTTATTCCACGAACATGTGGGGGAGGGTTAAATTGTAAAATGACAAGGAAAAAGTACTTCCTGTGGTGCCTTCACCCCCTCTGATATATTCAATTCAAGTCCTTCCATGTGATTAAGTATTTGCTGTATGATTTGTATTTTGAACTTTGAATTATTCTACATAATCTGTTGCTTCCAACTGACTGACATGTCACAGACACACCATCTCTTTATGTGCATGTATTTCTCTATATCGTGGTATGAAATGCCTCCTTGGACTTTTTGTCATTTGGAATTTGGAATTTTGTGAGAAAACAAAATGAATTAACGGAGACAAAGCTCATCCACTTTGTATTAATCAAATTTAACATATTCCTGGGATGGATTATGGGTAATTTATTTGTCTCTGAGGAAACATTTGATTTCTGATATGAAATAAACATAATAATGAAAGTGCTCTGCTGTATTTTCAACCCAATAACCAGCTTTCACTTTTAAACGAGAGCATGTTGTTCAGTGGCCAGCAAAAATAAACCTCCTGTGCGGAAGTTGTTCTGCAGTATCGCAATGCTGTGATCAAAGGAGCTTTCAGGCTGCTGCTTGAAAAGGATGAAGGGTGAGGAAAAGGGTATTAACTCCCACGTTTGCTTTATTGGAAAACCTGAGCAGGGTCCTTACTCGTGGATTCCACCCAGAGACAAAAGTAGGGGGAGGGACCTCAACAACTCTGTCATTATGGTCAAATGGCATGTGGGCTGCAGTTTACTTTAAATGGAAATTCAGTTCTGTGAACCAGCATGTTTAACACATTAGTATCAAAAAAATTCACAATACCAGATGCTGTTCAGTGTGTTCATAATGGAGACACATCTGAAATAGAACAATAGGATTTAAAATTCTTGCGTTCTTGCATCTTAACCACTCATTTTACATGTGCTCACGAATAAACTTTATCAAGAGTCCTGTCAGATCTTCCTCTTTTGAGGCATGAGGAGAAAAACGAGGCTTTCACCAATCATCAATCACTGTGGCATTTTCTTCTCCCAATGGATCAACTGAAGGGCTGCAGCTTTTCCCTCAGCCAAGGACTTCAATAGCTTCCAGGTTTCAATGAGGCAGGAAAATAAAAGTGCAAATCCAGCTTTTATTCAGGGTAGCAGATTTGTGAGTCTTTAGTTTGATCTACGTCACCCTGATTGAGGTCCCCAAAGAAATAGCAGCTGGCAGCTGTACCAAAGGAGGCCATCATGTGTTCACAAAACTGTGCCGGGAGGCTGCAATCAAAACTAAATGAGTCTCCCACTTAGGAAGCATGAGAGAGTCCTGTCTGGCCAAGAGCTGCCTCAAGCATCCCCTTTTCACCCTGCTGTAAGTAACCAGGGAGCTGTGATGAGGGATTGGTATTTAAACACTGCCCGTGCTGGTTGACTGGCTGAGCAGAAACACTGGACAAAGAAATGCTCAGATCCTGTAAGACATCAAAAAGCTTCCTTTGAGCTAATCTTAAGACTGTCGCTGCAAATGTTACAGGGAGAGGGAGAATGTCAGTCTCATTCTCTGTGTAAAATGGAGGAAAATTGTATAAAAAATAAAGACTGCATTCACAAGTTGACCTCCTGTTTGGTAAATAAGCTAAATTCAAACACCAAAATATCCTTGTTTCTAATTATCAGTTTCATTATAAATATATTTATAGAATGAATGACCAAAAAAAATACAAGCCAACATATAATAAAGTAAAATAAATATCCATATAACATACACCTGAAGGTGTATGTTATATGGATATTTGAGGTGCACCTTTGGGAGAGACAGACCGCGGAAATGTTTGAGGCCTCCAGGAGGAAAAGGGGCCGACGATGGACCCTCATATTGGCACATTTTGCAATGACTATAAACTATACACTATAAACCCTCTTGAACCTCCCATTAAGGCACTATACAGTGCACAGCCACTGCCCCCCCCCCCCCCCCCCACTGAACATGCATAACAACTTGCAGATAATTAGTAGTAGAATAGACATGCAATGTATTACTTTATTATTTTTGTACCATTTATCATTATTTCTTTTTGCTGTACTATAAATAGGTTGCTATGTTACTATTTCTTTATTTTGTTTCTATTTTGTTTTGCTATTTTTTTTAAGGTTATGCCAAAAATACCAGCAAGTAAGGATTTCATTGCCATGAAAGGCTTATTTTCAGTCTAACAAGACTTTACAGTCATGCTAGCACCTTTGTGAGTACAGTCTCTTAGGAACAGCAGCAATTAAAGCTAAATGCTAACATCAGTATATAAACAAGCTCACACTGACAGTGCTAACATACGGATATTTAGCAGGTATAATGTTTACCATCTTAGTTTTGTTTTAGCAAACTAACGTGCTTATTAGCATTAAACACAAAATACAGTAAGAAGATGGTCAGATGGAAATGAAAATCTGTGCCAATCTGTGGAAATCAATAGAGCCAATAAATTAATATCAGACTAAGGTACCTAGTCTGCTTCTCACCTCATTATATGATTTATTGGACTAAATACAAAGTTTTACTTGAAGTCATATACTCTTGCATACCTGTTTATAAAGCCAGTTTCTCTTGATTACTGGGGCACTTGGATTCCTCCTGATAGAGTTGGATCTCTTCCCAAAATTATGAACTTTTTTGGAAGGTCTTGAGGGCTAGAAATACAGTATGAATGTGTTAACAGCAATGTGAGCTCAATCAACAAAAAAATAAAAAACATTTAACAGAAATGATGATGTCATGATAATTATGTGTCACTCACTCTTCCTGCTGGGCTACTGGGGTTAGCGGCGTAGTCCGAGCCGCCTGTGTAGTTGGAGGCCTCACTCATGTTTTTTACTGCTCGTTCCTTCTTCTCATTCGCTGGCACTTTGGAGGACGATCTAGAAAATAAAAAAAGGACAGAGCATGCGAAGAGCACATAGGCAAGTCATCAGTCAGAAATACAGACTGCCAATTTATGTTCAATGACCTTGATAAAAGAAGAAGAATAGGAGGAAGCAGCCTTTATTGTCTGTTCCACCATCATTCCTCTGAAGTTGAAACTCTTTATTATAATGAGATCTCAACATGGGCCTATGAATCAAGCCAATTACTCCCACCATGTCACTGTAGATACATTTCCAGTTCTCCAACAGCTTTAAATGGACTGAAAAGTCTGCCTGACATATTGGAATGCAGCAGTTGCAGCCGTGAATCAGACCAGGATGTCTCTTAAGTGTTTTTTTTGTTTTGTTTTTTTAAGCAAATGTTGAAAGCATACTAAGTTCAATACATTCGCCATAGGATAGAAAACCTTATGCCCATGGAGATGTCCTACATTCTTTAGGAAGGGAACAACGTCGTGCTCTAGAGGGAACAAGACAGGAAAACCAGAGTAGAGCAGAAATACTGCAGCAGTGAAAAAAGTGTAATCTCTCAAGATATACTGGTTTCAGGTCACTGAATAAGGACAGAAACTGCCAACCCTGCACTGCAAATTCTCCCATCTATGCTGCTCATCAATATTCCAACATTCATAGCCTTCAGATTATATGATATCATCTTATATAAATGAGGCACTCATTTAATATGAATAATAATTCCATTCATCCATCATCTACGTGTGCTTTACATCTATCTATACCACATAGTTCAGTTTTTCAATCCGTCCATCTGTTGGACACAAGGACAAGACTTAACTTAACACTCAACAAAAAGACAACAAAAAATAAACTCAGAGTCAATTTAAAAACAGTTTAACAATTCAGACTCCATGCTGTTATATTCAAGGTGCACAAACACGAAAAGGAATCACAACGGATAACATCAGCTTGGCAGCAACAGCAGGCAACACACACAAGATGTTCATTCCCGTGCAGCACGCTGACAGGTCTGATACTACCTGCAGACCCTTCAGAAAAATGATGAAATAAAACAACAATCACAGTCCAACTTTGTCTTACCTGTTTTTAGAAGCAAAATTACATACATGTTACCAGTTAACGCTTAGTTACAATAAGTAGCATAATTTTATCATTATGAACTGTACTTACTGACTTATGCAAGGTTAAAAGGAGAATTTCATACGGTCTGAAAAAGGTTACATCACTTACATGCACATTAACATCCCAATTGTAATGAGGCTTTTCTTTAAGAGTTTAGTTTTAGTGTTTCAATGCTATGTGTAGACGTGACACATTTCTGGGGACACCACCAGGGAAGTCATAGGGTGGGGAAGTAGGTGACTAATGCTCTCTCAAGTTGAGGTGCACACAGACTGTTCCAAAACAGCTGATTGTGCAGAGTGATGAGTAGCCACTGAGATTTGCCTTCTTCTCCTTCTAATGAGCTTGCTCCAGAAAATGAGCCCTGAAGATTTTCGGCACTTCCAGTGACAGGCGAAATCCTACGTGAACCATAATCAATAGTGTGACGACTTGCCATCAAATCAAAGGTTGGGAGGGGCAGAGAAAATGGAGACATTGCTCTATTTGATGCTCTATATAGCCACCAGACCATTTCCAGGCTCTGAGCTCCAGTGCACGTGTGCTCGTTGGGGCTTTGCTGATAATTAGTTTGGGCTCAATAATCAATCTACATGCAATGAAATTGAAAACAGTGAATGTGTTAAATTAGCTGCCTCAGCCAAAGAGTTGGCCGGTGACAATAGAAAGATAAAGAGCAATAGGAGAAATTATGCTGCAATACACAACTTACAACTTTGTGCACAAATACACAAAGTGAAATTGTTTACTGCATCATTTGGGGTAATTAAAAATAATGCTTACAAATGCTCCATAACCATGTTTTATTGTGGAAAAAAATTCAGAATAACATTGCTACAATAACACATAAATATAAAATTGTGTTTTTTATTTGTGATCAAAAACAGAATAATGATGTTAGAGATGAACTTGACAAATGTTTGTGATATTTCCTGCCATGAAACAAGTGAGGAAGACATGTTAGAAGAGGAAAAGATGAAAAAATCCTAAAATGCAAAAGCATCCCAATGAGATGTTTAGTAACATTTCCAAACCACTGCTGTAGGTGTCGAGCTCTTAACAACATGGCTAAAAGATCTAAACTTTACTACTGTTTGGATTGTGTGAACTCACTTCAATTGCAAAATGTATTGAAATAACATTAATATAACAACAACATTGTGGTTATGAGAATTCATCATCACAATGTGAGAGGCCAACTCTCAGTTCCCAAGTTTTTCCCTATTTAAGCCTCCACAGTATTTACTTCTCAAGCACTTACAGTAAATACAATGCACACACGCAATGTGAAACCACCAACTGCTTCACATCTATATTTTGACACGAAGCTCCGACTGGCTTCCACTGAAATGTTCACATGAAACACCATATGGATTTTGTCACTGTTCATATCCACAACATGCTGTTTAGAAGTGTTTGTCTGCTTTAAATTACTATTTTCCTGTTTAGATTGGTGCTTGTCCCATGACAGCAGTAGCCCATGGAGGATTTGATTGTAATGTACAAACAAAGCAATAGTTGTATCAAAATACCAGAGCTACACAACATCCATCTTTGTGTTTACAGCTCCATGTCAACAGCAAAGTCAAAAAAGAACAAAAAAAAAAATCAAAGCCTGAAGAGGTCTATCTACTCAAAAATGTTACTATACTGTGTCTACCTGCAAAGCCAAGAAAGGAGAGTTTAGTTTAATAAAACTGTGCCACATATTGCTTAGTGTATGTGTAAATAATACAGTAAAGATTCACTGAGCATGCATACTAATTGCAATACCATTACTCAGTCGTCTATCTGCAAAAAAACCCAAAAAACACTGCAGACAGCTTGCATGTCCATCACAGACAGATAACCACACTTATCTGATACTCAGGTCTAATTTAGTGTTTTCAGTTGATACAACACGACCAATATGCATTTTGTCTGCTAGACAAGACTAGTGCACCAAGAGGTACACTTACCCCAACACACAGAGAACAGGCCAGCTCTACACATTGAGTCTCCCTGATCAAATCGTCCTCTGCTCACTGTGAGATGAAAGTGCTGCCTCAGGACAGAAGACTGTAACCAGTCTCACATTTAAGCTTTATGCATGCTTTATACTGCTGCTGGATTTTAATTAAACGTATAATTTGAAACATTACATTTAAGAAAAACTGCTTCAAAGTATTTACACCTAATTTTCTCAGTTTCATATTATAATTTGCATGTTTTTGTAAATGTTATATAGAGTATTACAATATAAATGTTTTAGCATATCTTTGCAATATTACTGTAACCTAAAAAGTTAACAGTAACATTAATTTACTTCTCAGCTCAACATACTGTATGCTACACTTACTTCAATACTACTATACCAACTGTGGTAGAGTTACATCAAATGATTTGTATGTCATGTGTTAAATAAAAACATCTGATTAAGATGTGAACATAAACAACCAGTGTTGTTCTCATTTTGTCTTGTGGGTTATACCACAAGACAAGTCCTTATCAATTCCACATACGAAGACAAAACCATATGTATTAAACAGTCACATCACTGCCTGGTCCATTACCGCATGGATTCTGTGTGCCTATGTGTGAGTGTTTGGGTCTGTGTTGGTGTTCCAAGCAAACCGAGGGGGATACACTGGACTGTGTGGTTGAGAGAGCTTTTTAAAATGACCATACAGCATTTTTAAAGAAATAAGAGTGCTTTAAAACACTAAACTATGGTGGTGATCCTGACCGTTTTCTTTTTAATGAACAAAAGACTCTTCTATGCTCAAGCATAGCAAAGGAACATAGCCAGAGCTCTTAACTTATGGATGTACATGTAGCCTGTACATCCATAAGGGACGGAGCATTAAGGGGTGTTCACAAAGTCAAGGTTTTTGAAAATGAAGAATTAACTGACCTGTGTGTGTCAAAGAAGCGATCTATGATCATACTTTTTGATGCCTTTTTGGTTTATTCTAAAGAAACTTTTTGTTAGAACCCAGCAACCACACAGGAGAGCAGATTTAAGGCTTCCTGGGAAATCAGAAAACTGCCAACAAAGTGAGTTGAATAGTAGTGATATAAATATGTTCAGCTTGACCCTCAGCTCAGGAAAAAGTGAGAAATTATCTCCCTGCGGTTAGTTGTTCATAAGGGCTTAGATGAACACAACAAATGGTTCAGAAAGTACGGTGCACCTTACCAGACTTTGGAATGCAAATGCATAACAGGTCATCAGGCAAAACACCCACAGTTTGCTGTTAGTGTGCAACAACAATGATTATTAACAGACAAACATGTTCACGTCTTTAAAAAAAAAAGAAAAAGAAAAAAGAAACAGGTGGAGAACACACAGTTATCCATTTGCACCTCATAGTGTATTACCTGCTAAACGCTGGGTGACACAACTTTCCACAATTCACACTACAAAACAGAGGAAAGACAAATTTGTTGAGAATAAAATCTTTCAAAAGAAATTTGCGGTTTTGAAGACTAGCTGCAAATAAGCAGTATTTTATGTTGTTATGTTCTGAATCAGCAGATTTGACCATATTCAAGACAGTCTGAAAAAGGTTACATGATTTACATGCACATTAATATCCCAAACTGTAATGATGTTTTTCCTTTAGAGTTTTGTTTTAGTCAATTTTATGTTTCCCTGACCTGTTATTATTTTAGTATGATGTTGTGGAGTGCTTTGCTGATTGTTTTCACTTAACAAACGTACTGTAAGTGAACACTTTTTGTTGCTGACACTGTACCACTCAAAGCGAGGACTCAGAAAATGACCGCCTTTTTAAAATGAAAAAGAAAAAAACAAGTGTAAGGAATTCACCAAGACAGCCTGACTGACCCATTCAAGCAAAAATTACCAGTTAACAGGGAAACTGTTTGATAGATAACACCTCTACTCTAACTTTCCTGTCCACCCTCCTGTATTTTGTCAATCTGAACAACTTTACCACACTGTGCCTGTAAAGAGAATGATGCTTGTAGTGGCCATTGCTGATTAGCACATGTTTCATTCTGCCATGATGTCTTTTCACCTGCTGCAATGCTGGACTGAGAGCACTTAGGAGTGGGTGATGTGTGTAAAATCCTCTGGCATTATATATGTCATTTCATACCACATCATTGCATTATCAATATATATCATGATAATGGTCAATTTTATCTTATATTAATTGAAAAAGTGTTTATGAATACAAAAAACTATCTAACAAATTGAATTCCATACCATATACTGAAAGAAGATACTTTGTCAAATTAAGGCAAAAAAATAAAAAAATTCAACACTGCCATAACACGGTCCTGCTCACTGATAATGGTCTAACATACCCAGAGATATTAAAAGGGATAGCTACTATGTTATAAGCTGCACTGAACACAGTGCTCTTGAAGTAAGTTTCATTCTTGCAGACATGGTCAGATGATGTTTTGGACAACATGTTTTACATGTGAGTTCTACAAATATTCCCTGTCAGCCTGCACAAGATCATGTGAACCACTAAAAATAGGCTCAAACATGTAAAGTAATGACAGTAGAATGCTGAGGCTGACATTCACGGAGGTGGGTGAAGTCACATGTCAAAGACAGGACTGAGCCATGACTTTAGCAGTAACATGCACATCACAGCACAGCTGAGAGTGTAAGTATGAGTGACAGTTATCTATGTAATAGAGCCTTTTTATGTTAAAGCAGATTAGTACAGGCTAATGTACTAAAGTAATTGCTTAAACTGGTCCCTCAATAATAACAGAGTGGAGTTTGCTCGCTCTGTGTGTCCCTGACATCTAATTATCCAACTGTGGGTTGTGTGCAAACTCCACAAAACTAAACTGATACAGTGAACTTTGACATGGAGGCAACAAGGCCCAGGCATCACTGATTCACCAGTTCTACTTGTGTTCAAGGTCAAAGGAGTTTTGCTTTATCTGCATCAAAACATCATAAGCATGTGATAGAGTCCGTCTTACTGACCAGAACACTGAGTGTCTGTCTTAATCACTGCCAACTACCTTAACTCTGTGTGATACAGCCACAGTATCTGCCTTTCTTTTAGGCTGTTCTATGTTGCCTCTTCACAGAAAGCTGCCCCACCCTGTCACTATTACGTAAATCATCATGGATGTGTAAATAAGTTTCACACATCATGATGGCAGACCTGTTTTTTTTTTTCTTCCCCAAACTGGGATACAACTGCAGTCTCAGAGTAGAAATGACTATTTGCCTCCTTAACTCTGTTAATCAAATCCAGGTTTCCTTAATGTTAATTATTCATATTTCCTTTTTGGTTGTATTGTTTTATAGTATTTATACTACATATTATGTCTTGAGGAGGGTTGAAATCATGTTCTTTACATATTATACTAGGCTATATACAAGGCACTAAAATTATATTGCCAAATAGAAGTTTTGTGTTTTGGATTTACTTAAAGTGTAGAGCAGATTAGGCTGTGGTTTTTAGCCTGGCCTCTTTATCCCTGTGGCAGCTTAAATCCGTCTTTGCCTTTTATTACTCATCCAGTGTAAAGACTTTCCTCCTTATTACTTTTGCTAAAACACAGCCAACTGTTGGACGAAATGCACTGTAATAAATGCAAAAATAACAATGAGTCAAGTTTTAGTTTTATCACTTTGCTGTTGCCTTCATGAAGTTGCCCTCTAGTACATCTGATACAGATTTATTTTGTAGATTTATCCTACAACGATAAAAACCAATTGCTGAATTAGAAATTATCTTGCCGTGGCATGTTGCTCCTCTCAGAGTGAAAAACAGCAGAGATGTGAGAGTAACACAGTGAGGGGAGGAATGTGTCAAGAGAGTGCAGTGTGACAGTTCTGGCACAACAAGCTTCTTCACAACCATCTTTCAATTATTCCATCTCTGCTGAACAAAATGCAGCACATAAGAATTTGGTGAGACAAAACAGCCATATCATATTTTAGTAAAATTAGGATTTTAATTTCTAAACCTCATATTGAAAAAAGATTAAACTGGTGCCATGATGGGCCATCAAGGAATTTGATTCCATTAGATTTCAATTAGCATTTATTTATCGACAAAATAATTGACACCAGTTGTGATGACATGACTTCAGTGCAACAACATAACATTGGGGGAAATCTACTATAACAGGGGTTTCTGAGGGGAATGAGAAAGTGAGTGGAGCTTATATATGCCCAAAATTAAGCTAAAATGGCTGGTAGCAGATGAAAATTGACACTAGTGTCATGGTGTGGGCTATGATGCAAACAGTCTAGACACAGAAGTAAATCTGAGTAACAAAATGGTATCTACCCTCTTTTTTCTGTGTTGGACATCCTGCAAGCATCTGGACAGAGTACCTGTCTTTGTCCACTCAACACTACAAGCGGGTTTAAGAGTAACAGGTGGGTAAATCTGAAAGTTCCTGAGGCGAACAAACACTGACTAAGTTTAGTCCGGCAGATTCACAGAGCTTGTTCTCCTTGAAGTGAAAGTTCAAGATGACTGGTCAACAATCCTGTCATGTGGGCAGACATGTGATGACTGTAGTGCTGAAAGCAGTGTGGATGATCACATGGACGTAACATTGTTGAACACATCCTTGTACTTATGACAAATGAAAAGGCCATGAACTCTCACCCCTGTCAAAAAGAGGGAACTGTGAATCATTGCATTCCCACTAGCTGACGTAAACATGATAGAATGGCTTTTTATTGTCAGCCTTTGCCATCAAGATTATTAACTCTGCCTTGGCACTTGTAGAAAACAACAGCCCAACTATGCAATAAAAAAACCTCTTCAATTATATGAATATGTAAGAAGTATCTAAAAACTGATATTTCCACACAGTACGTTTGTTCTTGTTTTTATTTAAGGAATTTGTTATGAAGATAGATAACTGAGGAAGTGCTGAATAGAAAAGGCTTTGAACTGAAAGGGCATAACTGCAAATAGAGAGTGGCAAGGCGAAGGCTTGCGCAATGTTGGCTACACATCTGGAGTTTCAACGACATACTGTAGTGTTCAAAAAATGTTACCCAGTAGCATTCTAAAAGCATACACAAGAGACTTACTGTTCGTTGACGACAAAGATGCAGTTGTCTTGTGATGGTAAGCCCGAGACAGGATGCTTGCAGGTCACCTTCCGCTCATTGTGACTATTGGGAATAGGGTGGGGGAAAAAAAAAAAAAAAAAAAAGAGTCATCAATGTTAGAATACACTGCACACACACATCAGTAAAAACAAGCCCATCAGTAATACTGCATCTATGCTTAAAAATGGTTTGTGGATACGCTGCGTATTGCCCTGAAAGCCCAAACATATTTTCAAAGAACTTAATTTGCCAAACATGAAAGCAGTTGATGTGGAGTTTGTATTGGCTGGGTAGAAATGGGAATATTCAGTGGAGACAGGACAGATACACAGTATGGAAATAATATTAGCGAGGTGAGAGGAGTTTATCAATTCAAAAACGTGCTGCTGTAAAACTGCAAATTTCCTCACTGTGGGACTAATAAAGGGATATCTTATCTTAAAAAACAGTGAAAACTGGTCCAACCACACATACGTTTCAGTATGACACTAGAACAAGCATTCATGCCATACCATAATCCAGGTAAAATCAAACCGATGATGCTTATGGAAAAAACAACAGCTCAAGTGCATAATGAAAAGACAAAGTATGGCACTAAGGGCACATAAAGCACATGAGGTATAGCAAAAGGTCCACAGCAAAATACCCGTTTCCTTCTTAAATAAGAGGATCACAACTTTTACGATGACTTAAAACAATATACAAGAGGAGAAAAGAGCAATTTAGACCTAGATCAGTGTGTGCCAAACTTCAACTTTCACAAAATCATGACCAAATCTACAGGCTCCATAAGGCTGCCGTGCCATCCTACACTTGTCAACTAATGCACACAGACCACACAGCCTAGTCTTTGTAGGGAAACCCAAGGATTGGAGCCTTAACAACAAGAGCAGCTTTCCAGTAAAGTCAAGCCTGGTCAGTGTGGTGTGTGATGAATTTGCCATGGGGTGGAAGGCTCAGTGAACTTCCCAGTCAGAATTACAAGCTTCACTGTTCTTCACTGTTACTAGTAAATCCTAAATCAAGTCTTTGTTTCAACAGTGTCGTTGGCATAGTGACTACTAGACTGATTAATTAATTCAAGAAGATCCAGGTGATCAACCACCTATCTTATACCCTACAATTAAAAGACAGAAAATCGATGGCAGTTTTATTTTACTGTTAGTGAGTTACAGGGAAGGGAAGTTCAGTAGCTGTAAAGAGTATGTTAATGCCAATATATGAATCAAGTATATTGACAGCTGCAGACATTAAATAAGGCATTAGAGAATATGAGTAAAGGGAAGAGCTGCAATGTCAACAACAGTCTTCAGAATTACTACTGCCTTTACTGGAGTTATTCTATATTTCAGCTCAGTCAGGCTGTACTATAAACAGGAGAGAGTCAAGCTCCATCCCAAAAATAACAGTTTTTAAACATGGGGTAGTCGTACTGAAAAGAGCAAATACCAAGTATGAAATAGGGGGTTTAGTTTCAGTTTAGCCTGGAGAGCAACTGTCTCCACAGCTCTGGTCTATAATTACTGGAGGCACTGTTGGCAGCAGAGCACTCTGTGCGGTCTTGGGGCAGACGAATGGCACCATTTTTCTTAGCTATCCCATCACACATGCCTGTGCTGCTCTGCACATAGGTTGGCTACAGACTTAAGAGAAGAAATAAAGTTTGAATAGGTATTTATGTGCACAGTAGTGTGATGAAAGGATGATGTTATACAGATTGGAATTAATAATCAGATCCAATGACGTATCAGTTTCAAACAATCCAATTTTTGAGAATCTTTTAGCTTTGATACTCTTGATTCCCTCGCAAATAATTGCTTAATACATGCACCCCAAGTTTGCTTTCATGTGGCACTTCAGCCATAGCTAAAAGGAAAACAGGCTCTAATATATGGGTGCATTTTTACCCACCTATTGATTGGCAATGCACGCCATTTCATTACAGGAAAGGAAGTGTTTGATACCTTATGGGATATTTTAAAAAGAAAAGAAAATCTCTCCTGTGTATCTACCTTGGGGGGTATATTATCTCCTGTAAAGTGAACGCAAATGAGTTCATAGAGCACTGACTGCCATAACTCCACACGCTTACAATGCATATACTGGATAAATTGGAGTGTTGAAGTGAACTATTACCATGAACCATGTTTGAGTGGCATGCATCCTTCAACTATGCAACAGATTATCTGTACATATCATTTTGCATACTTTTAATGTTGCTTAAGAAATGTAGTTATAGTTTCAATAAAGCTGTTTTGCATTAAAACTAAAGCAAATAACTGTGTAACATGGAAGGATTGCTAGTATTACCACTCTGCAGCTCTGTGCTGTTTTCAGCTGCTTTCTTCATTATTTTGGTTTGGCAGTCGATGTGGTGAAGTCCCAATGCTTCTAAATGATGGTACACTACACAAATGACTGTACACCACTTGCCGAATGAAAAAAGCCAAAGTAAAAAAAAGCCAAAGTAAACAAGTGAAACATTTACAGCAGCTAGCCAAAAGAGACCAAGACACTTTTCTCATGGTTAAGGAGACCAAACCAAGGCTACAAGGCAATCTATCCGTCTATCTATCTATCTATCTATCTATCTATCTATCTATCTATCTATCTGTTAGCAACACCTGTTCATCAAGACTTTTGAAGGGACACTGAATCCAAAATGATATAGTAGTTGATGTAACCTTTTTGTTCTGGGATCACACAAAATTCTTAAACTTTCTTTCTGGAGCACATGGCTGTTTGACATTTGTTTGATGACTCTCCCTCACACTGGCCTCTGACCTGCCTGTGGAGAGGTTAAAAATGCAGATGATGTCACCTTTAAAAATCAATAGAATATCACATCAAATAAATTTCAGATAAAATTCAATGTTTGACTTTAATCAAGTAATTAGCTGATACACTTATCCAGTTTTATCTGTCAGCAAGCTACAAGAAGCACCGTTGATGAACCTGAATTAAAAAGGATGTAAATCAACACCTAATATTATTGACTATTAAAAGTGTTCAGCCTCTTTTAGTTAAAATATCACTCTCAAAATGGAGCTGAGCAAGGTTCTGAAGGTTACATCTTTAAAATGAAAAGGCCCTCCCGATGTTGAGAAAGTTTTTGCAAATGTGCTGACTGACCTGTGTGCAAGGTCAGTGTCTTTACAAGGAGGTTACGTGACATCAAAGAGTCCCTACACCTATATGGGCGGAAGCTATTTGAGAAGGTCCTAAACATTCTCAACATGATCCATGTGCTATGGGAGGACAGTGAGGTCTTAAAGCTCAGTGGAAAACATGGGGCCAATGAAGTAACATGGTGGCTGTGGTCATGTGTAGGCCAGAACAGGCAGGATGAGTAATAGCAACACAGTTTCTTGTTTAGCAGAAAAATTTCCTTTTGGGCAACCTACAAAAGTAGCCCACAGGAATCAGTGGTGGTCTTAGATAGCTCTTAGAGCTATTTTGCTATCCTATTCAAACTATACAGTGACATTCAGCATACCAATGTGACAGACTTGACAACACTGAGAAAAAGGATGAAGGCATCCCACGTTGCAGATATGGATATTATTCAAAATCACTTACTGCCTCCACATGGCGTCGGGAGCTGATTGCAAACATGACAGGATCGTATTACGAAACAATTATTGACAAAATATGTGGGTTGATTCCCATGTCTTAAACATCATCACATCACTAGATAACAATGCAATCAAAGTTGATGACAGCAGCCACTTGATGCTGCACAGCTACCAGCTCAAAATTAAATCTCCCTTTAAGTAAATATGTTTTCAGAAATACCTCTGCCAACTCATTTTAGCTCACAACACCCTTTAAAATGGTCACACATGCTCTGAAGGATGTGGTCTGTGGTCACTTCAGTCAGGATTAAGTTAGCTTAAAACCATGGGGCTGTACAGTAAACGGAGCATATGGTATCATTTTTGCTTCAATAGAGGGCAAAAACATTGTATGCTCTTCATGTAGGCTCAGGATTTCCTCATGTTTTCCAGGGGTAGATGTTAGTTTATGGGGTGGCTATGGATGAGGGCCACCAGAAGGTTCCTTGCCTCTTGACCTCAGATGTGTGGAGGTGGGGAACTAGGAGTGGCACTAAGAGCCAACCAACCTACAGTGAGGAGGGCTGGGCAGGTTTCTGGGCTCTGGACTATCCTGTCCACAATAATTAGCAGTGAGCTGCAGTAATGAAGAGCTTAAGATCTAGGGGTCAACACTCCACAGGCTTAGCTTTTATTGTTCAGGGTGGGTCTTTGAGCCTTTACTCCCCTTCTAGTATAGTTTAACCACAAACAACTGAGAGGTTCCAAAAAGGATCTTTACATTAGAGAGAAGGGGAAAAGGTCTTCATGAGTTTTGACAACATATCACTGTGCCCTACTGGAGGCTCCTTTGTATAATTATTTCATTTGAAAATCAAACCAAAGCTGGAACCCAGATCTTTGCTTGATACATTTTTGAAGAGGTGAAGTGGGGGCAAACATTTGGTTTAGCATTCCACTCCACTCGCATCATCTGTGAAGCCAAAAACAGCTGTTTAATTTTGGGTAATTTACCCTGAGAAATTATCTTTGATGTTTATTCAAGTCTGAAGCTCATTAAAAATAAAAACAAAGTTGTTAGATTGCTGAGTTCCAACATCATTGTCAAAAAATCTGAACTCAAAAACCCATCTCTCCCTCAATCTCTATTCATTTGACGGTACAGTGAAGTAAAAATAGATTTTTAAAAAATAGCAGATAGAGTGTGTTGATTGTCAACCACTAAAGAGTTATTAAGGGGGTAAATAACCTCATTACATCTTTACTTTCTACAGACGATGGAAGAAAAATAAAACTATTTGTGGCTGTATGTTTTGTCAAATCTTTCAGTGTGGAGTAACTGTAAAAACTGAGGGGGATTTCCTGGAACAAAATTCTCTCTAACATGAAGAGTTTGAACTGCTGTAGCTAATTTGGATATGGGGGAATTTATGAAAAAAAAGGCTTTTAGAACCAAATCTGTGACTTTCACACACTCAACTTGAAGACAACAATTACCTGCTCTGTAATGTAAGTGAGATGAGAGTGGGGGAAGATTTTGATGGATGTGTGACACTTTGAGCCACTTACTGACATCCATTAATAACTACTTAACCACTGTATTTTATGGCATTGAGGGTGTGCTCTAAAAATGGACCAGTGATCAGTGGTCAGTTGTTTTAGTAGAAAAAATGTGTTGTGCAGCTTAGAAGAAAATAGTTATTCTCTTTTAATTAAGGGTTTCATTTCTTTACTCTTACATTTGTGCTGCTGTATTAGAAAAAAGGTTGCTACAAGATTCAAGCTCTGTGCCTTTCACTACCACTTTTAACTTTTGGAAACCTCAAGCAAACCAAGCCATGGCTCTCTGTCCTTTCTATAAATACATACTATCTACCCACAGCAAATGTTTTTATCCTAATTATTTTTAACTCAATGCCTTTCAAGTTGCTTCAAGGCCTCTACTGACTGCTTATCCCATTGTCTGGAAGTGAACAGAGCAGGTCAGAAAAATCATGCAATCTGTCCTCCTTTCCCAAGGATGATCTAATGACATACTGCACACAGTAGATGCTTTAATCAGGGCTCCTCACAGTAGCAAAAGTGAGAACATTTGAGCATGTACTGCCCATGAGGATCACACCCTTACACTGGCAGTGCTGTGCTAGTGAAATCATACCATCCTATTTAAACCACACTCTATGGTACACATTCAGCTCAAGCTTCCTTAGCCCAACAAGTCACTTTTAATTCTGCTTTCACACCATTTGGTGACATTTATATCACCTAATGAGACCGTATGTATACATGTAGCAGAATTAACCTCAATCACTATTTAAATGTAGAAATGCAGCCTAATTACCAATATTACTGTTCAAGATCACACACAGTTCTAGATCATTTCTAAATACCAAACATCATAGGAAAACCTACAGGCTATGACTGCAGCAAGAAAACTTCTTGGTCCCTTAAACAAATCCAACTGCAAATCACAAAAACAGAGCCTTTCAGTGATAATTAATTCTCTTGTTAATGCTCATAAATCTAATCCTATTACACAGGAAGGAACTTGGATACAATGTCAGACAAGGCGAGCCGGTACTGATTAACGCTTTCATATTATCATCAGGTGAGTACTCTTAGCTAGCATAGAAAAGAGTTGGGCTGCAGAGGAACACCTCAATACCACATGGACACTGACTGGAAGTATGAATAGCCTTCCTCACAAAAGCTGAGCTGAATAAGCAGAATAGGCAGTTTGTGAGAGGGCATGTGGGGGGCAGCAGGAGAACAGACAAAAAAGACAAAACAGGGGCTTTGCAGTCACTGAGAGGCCGCATGAAATGCAGTGCAGCAACATGAAGCAAAGTGGTGTCACGAAATGGCAATACCTGGACTACTATAATACCCTTGACTAATTGGGGAACATACCTTTAAGAAAATGTTGTGGTAAAACTGCACCACAGCACATCACTGTGGAGAACACAGCCCATAGTTTCAGCTGCATGCCGGTTAAGCTTTGACTTTCACCTTAGACCTTTTTTACTTAAACACAGAAACCAGCTGCTCATTCGGGCAACAAATCTGATTTTTTTCACAAACAATTCAATTAGCAGCTCCCTCAAAGCAGCTGTGACTGTGTGCAAAGTGTGTCAAGGTGACACAGCTGAACAGGCTATTCAAGAAGATTTCAAAGCCATGGAAACAAGCTGCCTCGTCGAGGAAAAATAAAACGCTGATTGCAAGAAGAGAAATTTCATATTTGTGGAGAAAACTCTGGAATCAGCTAGGGGTGCATTGCAGTGCGTCGCAGTCACACAAACCAAGCTTTATTGTGGCCTTCTGACTAGAGGCCGACATGGCAAAAGGATTGATTGCTTAAATGTTTGTTCATGAAAGAGAAACTAACTTTCCAATGTTGCAGTAGCCACACATCTTAAGTTTCTATCTTCACTTTCAGTGTCTGTAAAACTGCCCTGCCCCATTAAAGACGTCAGTAGGCAGCCATTCAATATGGCTTTCAGGGTAGTATGTGGAAGAAACCCAAAACAAGTGCTTTTGATATTTATGTTTTCAATTCCTTAAAGTGATGTAGGAATCACATCTATACTGCAAATCTCTGTAGATCCAATGCAGGACAAAGAGCAGAAGGGTAGCAACCAAAATAGAATTCAGACTTGTCAAATCAAGGTCAGCTACTCAAAGAAATAGATGGATGAGAGGCAGGGATGGTGCAGGAAAATAAAGAAATAACAAAAACATTACATTCAGCTCTCTACTAAAACAGTAGTAAGAAGGCAAATTAAATGAGAAGCATTTGAATTCATGCAAAATTGAAAATGCTTCTTTTAATAACGCTATGCACACATGAGCTAGTGTCATGCACCTACTGTAGTTGAGAAAGCACTTATTTGATGGCCACTTCTTACATTCATTTTCTCCACAGCTCAGTAAAAACACAAATACCTGACAAGGATGATAGGCCTGTATATGATAATACATGCATGGGTTTGAATATGAGGAGGACTGTTCTGTGGTTTTTGCTGATTTATCTCTGAAGACTCCAAGCCTGGAATCAAATGCAGCCCCGCCCTCCTCCTCCTCTCCCCTTGATGTCTTCTGCTCAGTGAGTGCTGGGACTGGACCACCACTCACAATGTCAATAACAGAGCATCTGTTTATCTCCATTACTGTTGACCTGCTCTTTAATGAGATTATATCCTTCATTTAAAGAATTTATTTGTAAGGTTAGTCTAGAAAACGTTGCCACATCCAAGATCCTTAAACTGTCAACTGTCTAAAGGTCTGCAAAAATGTGTAATCTTTTTACAGAAAATCATCTATTGATAAAAAACGCCTTAATTCAACAGACATTAGCTTGTGAATGCAATGATGTTTTGCAGTTGACTCAAGTGTTGGAGAACGCTCCACCCCCAGGCCCACCTCCACAAATAAACTCTGTCTGTAGGAAAACATTGAGAAAAGAAACATTGCTGAAACATCAATGTTTCCAGGTCTGTAGAAAACATACTCAACATTGAAGACAATGGTCACTGAATGAGCTCATTGAGAAAGTGAACAAGCACTATGGGACAGTAAAGCCCTGCCCTCTTTCCCTGATGGTTTCACAAGTGTCATTCTAATCTTTCTATGCTTTCTACAGTGATAGAGACGCCACACACAAGCTAAACCATAATATACTGTAAGTATGATGTTTAATATGGGGTTTTAGTTGTTCTGTATGCAAACATGCACTTAGTATTCGATCAATCAGACCACAAACCCCAACAGAAATACTTCAATCAAAACAAGAAGGATCAAAATAGTGTCCAGGGTTGCCATATTTTTCCATGCGGACACAAAAATAGTGTATAGCTAGCTTTATAGATGATACGTGTGCATGGTCTAAGGCCACACATAAGAGTTCAACAAAGTAAGACAGCTAACATCATGCCTAAAATAACATGCTACAGGCTCATGAGGAACAGGTTCAACTGCTGCCTATGTGTTTCCAGGATTTCTGGCATAAACGGCATGCTCAAAAAGCAAAGACAATAAACTACACGTTGCTAAAAAGTTCTAGTGGATGTGATCTGGGCTGAATGGGTTATTAAAGAGACGACATAGTCTGGGTCACGGCAGGAGAGACAGTGGGCAACAGTATAATTATGGCCTAACTCACTGTGATTAACCGATAGAAGCTTTTAAAGATCATCCAGAACCACTGTCAGGAAGAGAAAATATCATCTGATGCAAAGCAATGGAATGCAGTCATGGGGGGGGGAACTGTGTCTCTTAAGTGCTGCTTGTAGTAAAGTGATGGCCAACACTTAAGGAAAAATGGAAATGGAAACGCTGTTTCAATTATTGTGTGCATCAAAACTGGCAGGACAAGCTCTCTTCTGAGCAACAATAGATCTGCATCTAGATCATACAACGGTACACTAAAAGGTAGACTAACCAGACAAAACAGAAATTGAGCCATAAAGTCAAAAGTATTTTCCTCCAGGGGTTTGAAATCACTGTTGTGTGCAGTTGATGGATACTCCTGGGGCTCAGCTTAATTGACCAACAGAATATGAGTCTTTGAAACTATGAAAAATAAAATAGATATTTGATTTGCAATTTCCTTTTGACATTGCAGGTCCTAAGTAGAGTAGGTGCTTGTCACACCAAGCATGCACGATTTCTTTTATAGCTGATAACGAAAGAGAACAATAGTAATTATAAAGAAAATAACTGAAACTAACTAGAGAAGATATCACAGAAAAATGGCTAAATAAGTAAGACATAGCATTTATATGAGACTATATGAACTCCAAGTATACTGAATCCTGTGTCCAGTGGAAAAGACGCAGTTTGTACATAAAGCCATGTGAGGAACAAAACGCTGACTGGGAGCCTGGCAGGAGCTGGTTATAACTGAGGGCTGCATGTAAATAGCTTTCTGCTAGCTACCAACCATCACGGTGAGCACAATTAAACACCCCAAACAAAACAATTACCATCGCGTTAAAAGCAAAGCCCGCTCAGTGGACAGCATGTCGCACACATGAACAGCACTGCAGCTTCTCTACTTACGATGAAAAGCTCCCATGAATGTCCGGGCAGTTTAACAATCGCAGCGAAGTCAAACGGGCAAGAAAATCGCGCAGAAAAACGCTTAGCCGTTTTATCCAGATGTAAACGTCAGATGTAACGGCGTCTGAGTTTTTTCTACTTTGCAGAAGCGTTTGTTGTGAAGTGCGCTCTCGGTCCGTTACTGCTGCTGCTGCTACTGCTACTGCTACTGCTGCTGCTGTGCTCACAAGGCAGAAGCACTCGCACCGACTGCTGCGCCGCGTGCGCCCGTAGTAGAGACACCGTGAAACCCGAGAGGCGATGATGTCACGGTCCGGATGTACAGCAAGCAAGGTAGTCAGCGGTGCTTCTATTACTGAGCAGCACAATTACAAACCAAGCAAACAGGGAATGTACACAGACACACAAGACCGAGAGACTGAGCAGCTACAGCGTGGTGGTGGTGGTGGTGTCCTAGTGAAGTGAATAAAGGATTACTGGACTTTCCGCTTAAAGACCTTTTAAAATCGCACATAATGTAATCTAATACTTGTATGAAGTGTGGTGGAAAACCAGCAGGGACAATATGGCATAGAATTATTTACTGTTATATCACAAAGTGAATCCCAGTTTAATGTAATAATAATCCTGACAGTATAATTAATTAAGTTAATGTGACCTGGATAAGCAGCAGAAATGGATGGATGGGTTGACCAATTAAAATAATTATTTTTCATTTATTATTAGTCAACTAATTGATTAGTCCATCAAAAGAAAATCAGCAGCTATTTAGAAAACTTATGTAGAGTCATTTTTGAAGAAAAAATGTCAATCACAATGTCAGTTTTAGCTGCAAAATGTAAAGCTCTCTCTCTCTCTCTCTCTTTGTGTGTGTGTGTGTGTGTGTGTGTGTGTGTGTGTGTGTGTGTGTGTGTGGGGTAAATTAAATATCTTTGAATTTTAGAATGATGGACAAAAAACAGCAGGTGAGAGACTTTTTCTATTCAGTGCTTTTGAAAACTTGCAGATACCCTGTCACATGCAATTTACAATTTTCCAAACTCCACCACACATGGACAAAATGTAAAATTGCATGGAAAAGTGTGGGACAACCCAATAACAACTGAGGACATTTACTGTATAATACATCCACATGAAGTGACTCCATATCCCAGATTTAAACATATTCCATTCCTCCATTGTTTATTTTGGGACAGTGTCCAGGCAAGTCAATAATTCGCATATAAATGAATTTGAGCTTTATTTCCACAGTGAGCTATGTTATTTCTGGCATTAATGCCTTAAATACAAATGTGGGTAGCTGCACCGCCCTCAGCTCATTCTCCAGCAAGTCCTGACAAAGCGGCATGTTGAAAAATGAACTGTGGCAGCACGGGACTTTAGGAGGCTCATCATGAGAGATTTTTGGATCATCCTGATAAGAGTTGTGGTAAATGTGTTGCAAAACATTGTGGCCACAGAGTTCAAGTCATTGTAATACTGTATCTTCGGTCTGCCTTCCATTATTCCATTATAATCCCAGTTACTGGAACTATGCTATCTAGCTGAGGCTTGTTAGTTTCAATAGGATGAAGTGAGAGAAAGAACTGAATATCAAGTAGGTTCAGCAGGGAGCCTGAAGCTATTGAAGACATGAAAGCCTGGACAATGACCTCAGCTCCAACCTAGAAGCCAAACAGCTCCTCCACTCATCAACCTGCTGGGTGCAGTCAATGGTGCAGGAAGACATCCAGAGACAGTCAATACACACTTAACGGCTGCATTTCTCTCCCTCCTCCCTCTCTTTAGCAATACTTCAGCATTTCTTAAGAGTGTACTGTAGCTGTCAAAGTCACTGAGTTTTATAAAAACTTAACACAATGCTAAATGCATTTTTATGGGTTGAAAACACAATGAAGAGACATTAAAGACATTAACTCTATCAGTAACATGTAAAATACCTTGACCATACTACATTAATAATGCATTGTGCTTCCATACAAAAAAAGGGAGGGGAGGTGGGGGGCTGCACTAAGACATTCAGTCCTCCAGCTATCCCTGGTCCTCTAGGGAGGGCCTCCCATGCTGGAGCTTGGTGCCAGGGGGATATGGCCACCACCTGCGGCAGAGAATGGACACCATACCCCCAGAGAAAGCAGAGGGAATAATGAGTATCTGGAGGATATGTGATATGATATTTAGTGACCCATCCATGAAAGATGAATCTGTGGCAAATAAGGACCTTGTGCTCCAACGCCCACAAAAAAGGTGTCCGAGGGGAAAGTCAAAGCAAGCTGTTCAGCCATCTGTGTATGTGCTGTGTTGCCACAGGACAGTGTGTGGTTTTTTTGTCCAGGACAAGTGAATCAATGTTTGCTGTCAGTGTCCAAATCAAACAACTGTCTACTGCTCTGAACAAAATCCTGTCAACTGTCAAGCCCATCACATTGCTGTGAAGAAAACAGGACAGGGTGGTTACAGACATCAGTTCATATGTTTGATCCTTACAACACCCAGGTTGTGTTTAAAAGAAGAGTTTCCTTAACATATTGTCTTAGACACACTGATTATAAGTCAGTTTGGGGGCATCACTAGATGATTAAAAAAGTAAATGTCACCATCACAGCCACCATGCCTCCCTGAATTACCCCAAACATACATCTTCGGGCTGGGCTCAAAATCACAAATGCCGTAAATTTAAATTGCTCAATGTGTTTTACATTTTGCTGCTTCATGTCTCAAAATGTCACATGGGGAGACCGAAAGCACTTGTGAAATCAGTCACAATCAATCCAGCAGCTGAGCTATTGTTCTGACTGCAACTGTAGGCTATGTGTTGTAAGTTCCTTTTAATAAATTAGGAAACATGCCAAGCTAAGGCTTAATAGTGAAAAAAATCCAAAGTAGTCCTTACACCAGCTCATCAGGCATTCAGAGGGAGTGGGAGACCTGGCTACTGTTCCAAGAATCTCTTTAAAGGGGGAGTATGACCATACCAAGGTCATATAAACTGTTTTATCTCAACCCAAAACTTAACTACTCCCCCCATTTTATGGCTGCACACCATTAGGCTTTATGACAAGTAAGGAGAACATGGTGGGCAGCTCAGATCTGTTGATTGTTATCACAGCAGAATGGTTTGGCTCCACCACTCCTGTCTGGCTGTCAAAGCTGAAAGCCTTGTTAAATAACAATGCACAGTGTGTGGAGGCAGGTACAAAGACTATGAACAACAGCAACACCTGTGCAACAAAGTGTAATCCAGTACAAACAGCCCAACAATATGCTACCTCTGAAAAGCTTATAAAGTTTGATTCTTGTTGGGCTGTGTGAGACAGTTGATGGGTCACCTCAGGCCATAGTTCGTTTTGATTTTACAGTATAGTTGTGCTCCTGTTATTCTGTGAGCCCCTTGTACATAAAAAGGTAAAAATTAAACAATTTTGAGAGTAGCTGAGGTGTGTACAACACTTTTTAAGCATTTGAAGTTCCAGTCATCATTAAAGCCTACATGCAAGAGAGCCAATAAAAATAAACTGAATGGTCAAAGATGTTGAACTAACATTTAAGGTGTATTGACTGATTCACGTCAACTCATGCACTGAATAACATGACAGGAAACATTCCACCTTAAATTTAATTATTTTTCTATACCTAGCTAAGCTTAAGATGAAAAGGCAGCAACATGCCCTTTAATTCATCATTCACTCCTCTGACAGTTTGATTTCTGATGTATTTGCAAAGATACATTATACACCCAGCGTATTAACAATCAGTGCCTACTGGAAATTAATGCTTGCTTACCTACATTTTCATAGTCTAGCCTATTAGATGTCATAGGTGCTTTCCTATACTTCCTAACAAATAGCACTACACCTCCGGTGTACTGCTGGGGTATTGTTTTTATAGAGTCTTGTATTTCATTCAAGTATTAATACCTTAAATGCCATAATCTTCTTATGTGTCTAATAACCAATTGTCATGTGCAGTATTGTACTAAGCAATTGGACCCATAGAGTGGTCTAGAGATGAAGCTGTAAGGTAAAAATACCAAAAAAAAAAAAAGTCCTCCTATACTTTGTACCAATTATCAATGAGCAACAGAGTGTTTCTTTCTTTGCTACAGCTTGCTCTAGAGGCTTCATCCGGTCCTCGGCTGACAGATGCCGAAGAGAAGCTTTCAGACTCATTAACTGCCCACACAGAGTCACAGAGAGACAGGAAGGGAGAGGGGATCGCTAAGTGTTCACATGTTTATCCACTCTCAGAGGATCCTCTTCTACCTGCCCACTCTCTCTCGTCTCTGCCTCTTTCCTCTTCCACCTACACTCCCACGCTCTCTCCTTTGTCACTGAGGTGCAGGTCGGCTGCAGGTACAGTACGTTGGCTGCAAGCAACAGCAGCCTGAGGTTGATGTTGAAGAAGACAGCCGGCATCAGAGTGTTTGCCAATGCTCTGCAGGGGCCTCTGTTCCAACTGAGTGATAGCGAAAGAATACTGCATGCATAAACAGTTCCATTACCAGCTTGTCTTCAGGGAGCCAGTGAGAAGATGGGCTGAAATGGCCACCCTATTGGTGCCTTGGTGTGTGTGAGTGTAAGGAGAAGGGGGTTTCTCTCAATCCAGTAATTAGCTGTGTGTGTAAAATGGAGCTGAAAAACAACAATGGACCCCTGGGTCCCTGAGCGGTTACATTCAGACACACAAAACCAAGATTTAGGCCGAGTTCATACCATAGATTGTATATAGATGGACGTAGCGTCTGTGACGTCAACCATAGGTCTTTGAAGAGTGGTTTTGAAGCTCAGAGTGGGCTGCTCCACTGTTGCCATCTTGGCAGTGCCTGACTGCCAGCTAATCCAAAAGTGGGCAAAAAGGTGAGGTCTGTGTGGAGCTGAGACTATTATGCAAGGATATGCTCACCCACCTGTCACTCAAAGCAGCATGTCCTCAATTATTCATTACTTTAAGCTTTAATCAAAATTTAAACAGGTGAATTACATAAAAATTTGCACACCATACAGTTCCCATGAAGGGGGAAATTTAGTTATACAGACCAAAACCGTTTTTTGTACCAGGCTGTAAACATATTTATTTCTGCTGTAAAGTTGGGCATTTTAACACTGGCGTGGGGATTGACTCGCTTTTGGAGCCAGCCTCAGGTGATCATGGGAGGAACTGCAGTTTTTGGCACTTCCATGTTGGCTTCATTTTCCAGTCCCAGAGGCTGCCACTTGGTTCATACTAGGCATTAACATGCTTCTTGGGTGGTCCGATCACAAGTGGACAGTTCTAGGTACATCAGTTCACACCTAGCTTTAGAGTGACCACTTGTTATGGGATCTCACTTCCAAATAAACACATCACTTTTCTCATCACTGTTTGAAAAGACAATGCGTTTTTGTTTTTAACTGGTCGGAGGTAGCAGTGCATTTCCTGTGCTTAGTCTACCAAAAATTAAACGAAAAAGAAGAAAATCAAAACAATACAGTCTGGGTCTATTCCTCGGTGTGTTTCACGCAAACCAAATGAATTACTCACTAGTAATATATCTCCATGGGCTTTTTGGAATTTTCAGACATCTTGGACAAAGCCAGCTTTGAAAATGTGAGTGAGTACGTCATTCTGTGTGCGCAGAGGACGTCAGATGAGTAGGCTGTCCTCCCGTGTGGCCCAGGACACATTTGCATACACACTGCTAAAATAACGTGGCTATATGTGGCCCAGACCAGCTCTGAATTTGGCCTGAGTGATTGGATCTCAAATGCATTCTCAATGTGCCTTGGATGAATTCACACAAGTACTTTGAGCTGTCCGCTTGTGATGGGATCACCCAAGATGCATGTTAATGCCAGGTGTGAACAGAGCCCTAGTCACTTCAGTGACATCAGTGAAATACAAATTTAGTCATTTCTATTTGGAAGGTGAACTGTGAAATGGCACAGCAGATAACTTGCAATAGGACTTCTAGCTAATTTATGACATGCAAGGCATGCTCCAGGGAAGGGATACCAGCCACGACTGATGCTATCCAACATGATTCCCAAAGAACAGAGCAACAGAGAGAAATCTGAACTGTTTCCATCTCTGCAATTAAGACATGGCTGATGGGAATTGAGAAGTCTCAGCACAAGACAGGTTTCATTCTTTGCCTTGATTACAGAGATGAAAGCATTCACATCTGATACTGTTCTGAAAGTATTACTCTCTTAACAGCTATAATGATTGAGATCACACAGTATCACTGTAGTAAAGGAAAATGTCAGCCTGGATGACTCTTACTTTATTTTTTAAATGTTTTGTTAGAATAAGAAGAACACAATCCTTCACAGTATACTAAACTATAGTCAGATAAGCAACTGCACTTAAGAGTTTGATCCATGCTCCTTTCCAACCGCATTTCTGGGAGGAGATAATGAAAGGAAAATGTGTTTACACTTGCACACTGAAGAAAAGACTAATTAGAAAAAGATCAAAAGGAATGTAGCTAATTTTGCAGAGGCTAACAAAATGGACCAGTCAATGAGGAAGTAAAACTCAAGCTCCCCCAGGCTGCTAGGAAGTTTAGGAGAGCCAAATCCTCTCATGAATTAAAACACTCCACTGACCATAATTACATGAGCCGGCCAAAAATCACTCTGCTAATGACACATAGAAAATCAATAGGCAGTATCCAGGATTTGTCTCATACAAGAGCAGATATGCTCATTGGAGGCACAGGCAATGTGCAGTTCTGAGATTAAACCAAGATGCTCAAGTCACAACAATGATGAGGCAAATTAGGAGTGGGAGGAAAATTAGGCCTGCAGATCAGTTAACTCAGAGATTTTCCCAGCACAATGGCTGTGATGAGTGACATCACAGAAGGTCAGCATGAGAACAGAGGGGTCGAACAGACACGCTTCACTGCTCAGGCTGCTTTGTGAGCCTTGGCAGCACTGACAGTCACAAATTCCAAAGTTTGCAAGTCAATACAACAATAGTGATGCCTTCAGCCAGCCCTGGCTGCAACACAACTCAGGACTGCTTATTGACCAGGCTTGATTTAAAAAAAATCTTTTACATTAAATACAGTGTATCAGCAAAGAGTACAGTCATTCCAGAAAAATGTATATATACTTACATCTCAGATCACATAACTGAAAGCATCAACCTGTCAACTTTGTGCAGCATCAGCCTGTCAACTTTGTGTTTACAACACAGAGACAACCAAACACAGGGGTAATCATTTGCTTATGAATAATTTATAGTTCAACTGTTCAAGACAAACAGTAAAACCTTTAGGTAAGCACAGCATCAATCTGCAGGGCTTCAGGTTTGCAGAATGATGAGACAAGTATGTTATACTCTGTCCGGTGCAAGACTTGGAATCTGATCCAGTTATATATATGGTAAGCTCTGGGGCTAGCAACAGAATGATGCTATATGTTTTCCTTGCCTTGCATATGAATACAAGAGGAGATGTTCTTGTGCATACATTACAGCACTCACACTGCTTCTATCACCATTTCTCCTGCAGATACCCTCTAACTAGCTTTTCAGATGAACACAGCGATGTGAGTTAAATCTGAGTTAGCAACTGATTTGAAAGGGTTAACATGCACTGGAGTGAATGCAGGCTGCATGTACTCAGCTTTGGTGAACAGTAGTGGATGGGAATTTGTTATTGATATTTCAGCAATATTAAACCAACTCCCTGAACAAGAAAGCACAAGCATGCTGAGAGAGTAGTAAAAGTAGTAAGTAAATAAAACTGAGACTTTATTTGGTAGGTTTCATCATTCTATGTAATTCTGTGGGTGTGCAGTAATGTGTAGGGAACTACAGTTGCAGACTGCGAACAGTCTGTGAATAGTAAGGAAAGGGGGTTAACCTGTGAAAGCAGTTTCGTATAACTAGGTCAAATGTGAGTTGCACATACTGTACACTCAGCTGGCAGTTTATGAGGTACATCAAACTAAAACTACTGCAGTCTAATACAACTGTACCTCCAAGAAGGTTATGTTATGTTTAATGTTTGGCTTTTGTTCAGACTGTTTAAGTGTTTCATCAAATGTAAGTGTTTGATCAAATGTTATGACAAATTTGGAGGATGTAGTTTATGGTGCTGTTGAATTCTGTTGCATTATACAGAGAGGTGTTTCTGTTATAAAACAGCCTTCGTTTTAGCTGGGTGTAACTAATAAATTATTCAATTGACCAGTTTAGTAGACACACGTTACCTGTATGGAATGGGTCTATGAGAAAACCACGGTAGTTGACTTTCTCCACTAACAGTAGACATAAATAGTCTAATAATGGAGTCTCAGAAGACAATACGATTCTCAGGTCTTCTAGTAAGAGGATGGTAAAATTCACCACCTTAGCTGAAGACATTACTGTGGCACAGTCATACACAGTGTGCGCACATCACAAGCAAATATTAAAATAACTGTGAATGCATTACAAATCATGGCATCTTATTAATAGTGGCATAATCCTAAACCATGAAATAGCTGTAAAAAAAAACAATAGTTAAACCACAGCCCTTTCACATCCACTCACACTTCCTCCAGGTTAATACTAGCAGAGAAATGTTTTAAGTCAGGTCTTGCTCACTCTCATTTTCCACAGTGGACACATAAAAAGATGCACACAGTTCTCTGTGAGCCTAATGGATGTATCAACTCTTTCTTTCAGTGCAATGAGCCTGTAGGGAGTGGATAATGTAGGCCATGGTGCTGATCTGATAGATCCAATAACAACAACTCCATCCACATACTGTACATGGGAGCCACCATAACCAAGTGCAAAACTGATGATTACAGAGCACTGGAGAAGCACAGCGCAGCATGTATCATAGCTCATTCTATCCGCTCATTTCCACCTTGAGATTACATTTTAGTTTCAGATTGATTAGAGAAGCCTTGAGATGCAGTATCAGCTTTTGCAGCGCAAACATCTACTATATACAGTTCAGCAATAGAGCTGACACAAATGTTATGCTATGAAGCAACTCTGCTTCACCAGACTCGAGGCAATGTATGTGTGCATGTAATAAAAGATTAGTTATTTATCCATCCAAAAAATAACACTAACCTTCCTTACAAACAACCTTTATTTTCTAAGTGGATGACTCCAGTTCAGATCTCCAATCATCACAATCAGGAGAACAATTTACTGGCTCCAAAGGCCCCTTTTTCTCTCACTACTTCCTTCATTGCTGAAGGACTGGTTGAAAACTGTCTATTCAGTTCAACTGTTCACTACAACACCACCTCAAATGCCCCACTACAAAAAGGCTGAAGTTTTATGGCACTCGCTTATTTAAAGACCAAGCTAACTGTCTCACTGAATATAAATGAGAACAAAGCACTGAAATGCTAAAGAATTTCTTTTGAATAAGCTAGTCACAGCTATAGAACTGCTTCAACAGGTGCAACTATATAATCGAGAAAGAGGGACAGAATGAGAGTACTATTAGTTGAGAGTGAGAGTCAGAGATGATGGAAGGTACTGCACCAATGGCAATTGATGATTATTGAAGTAGAGACACTAAACATGTTTATTTATCTTACATTTCTCTCAGTCCTGTTCTGAATACCTAGTTTAAAGTACAAGTATATGTGTGCTATGAGAACAAAATCACTGTGTTCAAGTTTGAATCAAGCTCTTAAAAATGAAAAATGTGGATGACAGACACTGCGCCCTAATTCCATGGCACCTTCTAACCTTCTAAACAGGTTTTTAGTATGTACTGTATTAACACAGGGAGGGCGACAAAGTAAAACAGTCAAAAACTAACTACACACTCTAAGAGTGCTTGATTTTAGTATGCTGTTGATGAAACTCTTGTCCCACAATGCAATGCACAGAGGAAATGCAGGAGGTACTCAGCTGCAAAAAATTGAAAAATTATTTGAGATTGGGGGTGAGACAACTTCAGAAATACCACAGTAAACAAAAGATAAGCAGTAAATCTTTTTTGCTTCTTCCTAATGCAATTTAATTTGTAGTGCAATTTATAGTTGCAGTTAGATTGATGACAGCACATCTGTTATTTATTTTCCTGTTAGTATGGTTAGTAAACAGTATTTCTTGTACACCAACAGCAAAAACAGTACAATATAATAATTGCATATTGTATGCAAGAAGTATTTCATATGGAGTTGGGGCACAGAGACTGTGACAGCCCTCTGGATGTGCTCATCCTGCGTTTTTTTACCTACATGTTGAGATGGGAGGAGTACAGAGCCAGATCCTGAGTTGGCCAAGCTATTTCAGCTGACTCCTCATTCTGTCCCTATCTCATCATCAGCACCTCTCCTTTTGTGTGTGTTTTTTCCCTAGATTTTCCTAAGCAATACAACATATCCACTTAACACATCACACATGACTGACTTGCAGACCACACCTTATTTTATTAAGTTAATTGTCTTAGTTGAATTATGAATAAAGTAAAGCTGAAACCATTAGAAAATGAATTACAAATATGTATATAATCCATTTTGTGCTCAGCATTACAGTGTTTGGAATTTCAAATGTGAGGATTTATTGCTTTTCTTTTTTTCTGTCTGTCTTATTCAATATTATATTGATTATCCGTGGGTTTTGGACTGTTGGCAGGACATAAGGACCAACTCATAGATGTTAACTTGGGCTCTAGGAAACATTTGATCAACATTTTTCACTATTTTCTCTAATTTTATGGACCAAACAATAATCGATTAATTGGCAAAATAATCAGCAGATGATCAATGAAGAAAATAACAATAAAAGTAAAACTTATCATAGTTATACTCTTAGAAAAAAATGCTAGCTAACTTTCTTTAAATCTTGTGTGGTCTCCCGCTATGTCTAGCTCATTGAGCCTGAGCTGTGACAGACCCACATCGAGCTAGAAAAATGTGGTAGTAGCTTAGAACGAGGTCCTGATCCACTACCTAGCCTTCAGCATTGCTGAGCATGCTCAGTAAACCTGCCAGAGGGCTAGGCTCCTGCTTTGGCCTACTTCTGATAAAACCAGTAATGTCATGGAAAGTTTCCTTGCAGTGAGTGTGTGTGTGTGCGAGTCAATCTGACAGAGAATGTGTGACAGAGAGGAGTCTGCCCTCAATATAGGAGCAAAATCCAATCTCATCAACCACAGCCACAAACAAATAAAACCACCCGGGGTGATGGGCATTATTGATCCATCTATCATCCCGAACTTTACCAGGCAAAGTTATGGACATACTTGAGTTGCAGGAAAAGCCACAACCACAAAAAGACGGAAAAAGACTTTCATTTCAGACTGACAGAGAGATTGAGAGAATGGCAGGCTTTAAATGACAATGTAATGAAACGCAATACAGGATCTGTTAAGCTCTAGTTCCTCTAGTCCCCAGGCAAAAATAGCTGTTCGCGTGTGCTTAGAGACGGGGCAGCACTGTCTCACTCAGACATGGGTCCAACTCATTACAGAAAAGATGACCAACAGAAGTGGGTCAGCCATGAGAGTGACAAACCAAGAAACTTCAGGAGACAGAGAGAGAAAGAAAGAGAGAGGAAGTTCATGTAAATGAGAGTGTATGACTTCAGACAATTATCCATGATGGAAATTAGAAGGAAGGAGACGTGTGGAGTAAATGGTGTTTGTTTACACCCAAAAGACACAGTGGCTGTAATCATGCAGGGCAATATTTACTGCGACATGAGTGTTACCTCACAATTACATGTAAATTTGTTGATTACAATAATCATTTTTTCAGGCCTTTTTTTTTTTTCTAACCAGATGAGCTCTTTGGCAACAAGCGCAAAAACACTCATCCTGTGCTGTGGATTGTCAATAACAGCTTCAGGCTGCAGGAAAGCAAACAGCAGATGACTAAAACAAACATTTTGGGGAGCACATATTCCAGTTCTTTCCTCCGCTTTCAGTCATGTGAAGTAGGAGCACCTAAATAAAGTGCATATAACGTCAACTAATCGGTTCTGTTACCTTTATCCGCTCTGTTAGGTAGGTGCATAATATGTATTACACAAACCAAGTAAAATGGTATGGTGAAAGATGAGTGACAGATAAAACTGAAGACAGAAGCAAAACCTTTTTAAAATACAAAGTTCTGTGCAGACCCAAAAAGAACCTTCGTGCTAAATGCTGAATCCTAGAAGAAATGGATTGGCTACAGCTTCAAAACCCCAACCTGACTGCTGTCCTGTCGGCAAACCTAATCCAAGTCAACAGACATACACAGAGAAGCAGTGTATATCAGATAGAATTACTAACTTACTAGTTGTAACTCATAAGCACCTAAACAGCCATTTAGTACCCCCAGGCTATTTTTAGTGTAAAGTGCAAATAAACATGTGAGTAGTGGTAATAAATAAAAGACTATACATCCTAAGTGCATCCCAAATAACGTCCCCACTAAATTCTTTTCCAACCTGATTTGACATTCTATTATAACGCCCTGTTATTCTATATTTGAAATGGGGGCAATCAATGCCAGTCTAAAACAACGACTAGGAATGTGCAGAGGAAGGCACAGCTGACAAATGAGGACAGCTTTCAGTGCAGGGCAGTCAGCTGCAGTAGTGACTCAATCTGCCGAGAGTTTGGCACATTCATGTAGCTTTCCTCTTCTCACCTACCCTCATATTCGTCATTCAGATCAACAAGTCAAATTCTGACTTTATAGCAGGATATACATTTCATCATCATCTCTTAGACAGGGTAAAGTGTTTTCCATAATTTGACTTGTTCTATAAAAACAGACTCATCAGAGGGAGAAGCCACATTTTTATCTGTTTTAAAGGGAGTGGTTCCTCTTAGGTCACCCGCTGCTGTTTTTGTAGGTGCAGCTGCATTACTCAAATCCTCTGAGAAAAAGAATAACAAGATACTTCTGTCTAGCTTTAAATCCTGTTCCTTTATAGCTCAGCACGCCTACAACCATGCAGTCACGTCCAGCTTATTCATGATAACTCTGGAAGGATGATATTGCTTCACATCAACAAGCTCCATGAAAATCTGTTATAAATTTTGTGGGCCGCAGCTCCCTCCTGGTTACTGTCCTCTGACCAACAGCTGCATGTGTCAGGTGTAGAGTTATTAGGGGTCACAAAGGCAATGCATCAACATCCTGACAAGCACATAGATTATAAGAAGGGGGGGGGGGTTATTTGGAAAGACAGGAGGGAAAGACACAGAGAGTAAATTGGGTGAATGGTTCAACATACCTGACTGAACTGAAAAAACAATATAAAGTACAAATGCTGCCCACTTTTCCTATTAAGGGTAGGTGAGACTACAGAGACATGAAGAAAAAAGATTCAATAAAAACTGTTTCTACAGGAGCATGGGCCACATGCACAAGGCAATTTCCATAAAAATAGAGTTAGCAGTTGAGTGAACAGCAATGAATGGTCAGACAGTGGGAAGAAATGATCCCTGTTGGACAACACACTCTATTGTAAACACCTCAAGGAGAAATACACCCAGTCATCCTCCTACTTTTGGCAGAGGCAAGGCCTTTTATTTTCTAAGTGAAAGATGCACTTGTGTGCCACTTCTCTGGATTGATAATGCAACAAGCACAAGAATTGGGGGGCGAGGAAGGAGAGAAAAGGGAAAACACAAAATGTGACGTTACTATGACTGTGCAAAATTGTCTGACAGGTATTGTCAACCCCCCACTCACACACAAACAAATTCATGAATTAATGGGCACACACTCTGTAACAGAGGTATGATTTTTATTGGAGTGAAGTTTACTCTAATTGTAATTACAATGACATAATGTCTGCAGAAAATCCAACACTGCCCTCTAATGGCAACAATAATTAGTTACACAACAATTTCTACAGAAGAGTGTGGCAAATACAGTAGCCTATATCAATGTAATTACATAAATCCAGTAAGAACAAGTAACAGTGCTGCTGAAAATTACTTCAAGATTGAAGACTTCGGTTGCAGTTTACTCAGGGTGTGCAACTGCATCACCGAAGATGAAATAAAACTGTTTCCAGTTCAGTATCTTCTAGGATTTGAAAAATACTAATACAATCTGTGAGATAAAATATCATATCTAAAATGTTAAATGCAACACCGACCTTTCTCTACCATTGCAATGTTGCCATTTTAAAACTGGGTTTATGTCATAGACTACATTATGCTACTTTGATGCCCTCTGCTGGGTAAAAGGAGTAATTACACCTAGTTAACAAAACCACCAATAGTATGCAGGCTAACATCTGGTCTCAATCTCAATGCTATTTCTCCCTTTAAGCAGCACAGCCAGCTATCCCTGCAGCTGGAGAATGATGCAAAGGAAAATAATTTTCTGAAGATGAGCAAGGGGATTCAAGCAGGCTTAAACAATTAACCCCACATCACAGGAGGCCTGGATGATCTCAGTAAATTTATGCACATAGAATGAAGAAATCACAGCGATGGGGATTTGTGACTACAACTGGTTGACTCTGAAGACTCATCTATGTTTTGTAGAGAAGTTTCATAAACAGACAGACACAAATCGAAAGCACAAATTGGCAATTTTTCTTTTCTGTCAACTACCTTTTACACGCAAATATCCAATGTCAGAGCACCGGCTACTTCCAGCCACAGGAGTGCCCACACAGGGAAGTGCAAAAATTTGTCAAAGACAAAATTTACAGTATATACAGTAGCAGGACAGTCAAGATATGCAGACACATCTTTATGAATCATGATATTAAGCATCATACAGACATGGAAAGATACTGCTTTGGTATAGTAAATGTAAGTGGTACGTTACTCTTGCATCAGACACACAAACTACAAGCAAAACCTAAGATGGATTCTTAAAAATGTGAAGTCTTATTTTCATTTTTTTTATACAATCTTACTTTCATGCATTTTGAACCTATCACTGAGGCAGAGATGTTTTAGATCAAACAGACAAATGTTTAAAACTCAATCAGACAATGACAGAAACTAAACCTTGATCAAAGAATAGTCTACATTTAATTTTTGAAAATAACTTCAATCAAATGAGGAAACCTCAAAATAATTCAGATCAAAGTGCCTTTCATCTCTCCGCTGCACACATAGATGTGCAACTCATTCTATTAATGGCTTTGCTGGAGGGAAATAAAACAACAGTATATGTCTCTGAGACAATCAGACACTCATACAGACACAGCCCAGGTACTGTCAAAAACAATTGCTTTCATTCAGACCTCCAAATAACATCAATTAATTCTTCCATTTACTCTCCACTCCAGGTGCAGTCAGTGTCACAACACTATTTTTGCCTGCAGGTTCTTCCAAGCTGTGTCTAGGGCATCTTCAAGTGCCCTCAGGCCAATTTCAACACGTGGTCTCTCCACTGAGTTGCAGGTCTGCACCCAGGTCTCCCTTCGGTCATCTGTTCCCTTGTAACCTCCAAAAGGGAAACTAGAAGGGGCATCCTTTCCACATGCCTGAATCACCTCAAATTGCTCAACAGAGAGTGAATCAGCTGTTGAACTCCAAGGTCCAGCAGGGTCACTAAACTCCTCTCTCTGTCATGACAAGTGATGCAAGCCACTGTTTTTGGCAGCTTCAATTCCCGATCTTGTTTCTAAAGACTGGTGAGGGTCAGCACAAATTCTAACTGGTAAATCAAGGGATCTCTGACTTTACCCCATAGTCAGACATAAGAATCACATCACTGAACAAAACCTGCAGTCAGTGTCTCAATCCCACTGACTATCACATAAACCCTATAGACACCACCAAGTGGGACATCTGTTTGTTTTACAAAATAATGGGACACGCCATGTTTTTCAGAGGGAGGAGAGAGGACTTAGATTTAAAGGTGTTAGATCTCATTCTTACTGCATCCCACTCAGCAGGAAAACAATATTATTTCAGTGGGAGGTAACAGTCAAATGAAGCCAACAGAACAATATCTGTAAACAACAGAGGGAACAGAGGGACACTCTGAAACACTGATGCTGCTCTCCAGGCCTCAGCTGTGCCTTGATGTGCTGTACGTTAATATCACAAATAGAGAGAGAAGACGTGCAGCCACGTTGCCTGTGTGTAAAAACCAAATGGTTAGCGGCCCCCCCCTGGGTTACCGTGCCTATCTTAATCTCAGGCGGTAGACCTAGCCATGTGTCTTGTTTTATTTTGTGTGTTTTTTCTTTACTGCCTAAGAAGACAGATGTAGCTGGGATGCCAGCAATCTTTTTTTTTTTTTAAATAAAAAAACATTCCAGTGATGAAAATGGTGTATGTGTATTGCGAAGCAGCCACAGCTACTCTTGAATTTAACCACTTCATTTTGAATAGATTCATTTTACACAAAGAAACTGGTTAAGCGAAGAGCTGACACATACTGCAAACCTTAAATAAGCACAAACAAGGTATGTATTCCTTTTTCCTCTGGCACTGCAGGTATCATAAGAGACGGGTGGCTCATACTTCAGACAGGAGACAACAGCCAAGATAATAGCTTTCTGTTTCTCAAACATGTCTTGCAGGAAAAACTGAGAACATAAATACAAAATACATTTACTATTTTTTTGTGATAAAGGACATTTTCAGAAAAAATAAAACAACACTCACCCATGCTAAGTGTGACTTTATCCTATAATATTCACCATTCACTTCAACACATGTGATTAGATTACTACAGTAGACCTAGAGAAACCCCTGTCACTCACACTCACAGTACCTCCGGCAAGACACCTTAGGGAGCAGTCACATTGGCCTTTTCCATATACAAAACACATATAAAACAGGATTAGCAGACGTCCATGACTCATGGATAATCATCTTCAGAATAGTTTTATATAAGGTAGGAAGCTAATAGAAAGACAAAACGGCGGTGTCCCTAACATTAGTGTCCTTGGAGAGAGTGAGATGGAGAAGGGACAAATTCTGCAGACAGAACGTGATCTTGCTCCCACAAGACCCTGATTGATTTCCCCCCACTGTATCAGCAAGCCTTACTGTAAAACAAGGAGTGATCAGAGGAATTCAGTTCAGTTTGTAGAAAAGCTCTTTAGATGTAAGAAAACCATTTTACAAGCAAGTACCAGAGGCAATTTAAAACACCCATGTTCATCATGAAACAAAACAGAACGCTTCCTAAAAAGCTTTTTCAACAGTTAGAGCAAAGGGGAATGTCATATCTTGTTAGGTCACGTAAGAGGAACAAAAGAAAATCTCTGTGGTGGTAAAGAGAAATTAAGTTTGCAAAGGCAACATTAGGCCAATGCTTGCAAATATCTGTAGAAACATTTGATGTGCCGGTGCAATACAAAACTGCACCGACCTCCTTACTGCAAACTATGAAATGAACAAGAGCCACAGAAACACATGGATATCCAAATCATTATGAGCAGTCTGTCAACAAGGCACTGTGATACTCATTGCAGTATTCAAATTCAAAGTTTGAATTTGTACAGTCATCTAGAGCAACACTGCATAAATTCATATCTCCATGATATGGGTGGTGACTGTTAAAGATTACATGAAAACCACAGTAAAACAAGGGAGTGGGGCCAACCCCAGGTTTGTGATAGGAGAGATATTACCAATATCACTTGTAGCACGTCACGGATTTGAAACTCCTGGCTGGACATTTGTGAACACTGTGCAACATGAACACTGACCAGTTTGTGAGAGAAAATCTGTTGTTGATTTCATATAAAGCCTCACGTCTGTTCCTCTGTTGTTCCACATGCTTTTTCCCTGGCAGTGACCACTCTACTAACAAGCACACTAATAGTCCTGCATTAGTCAACAAAACACTGCTTTTTTCTAAGAAGACACACTAATCTCAAAGTGTCCATTAACATTGAGGTCACATCAGGCCACATTAAGTCATTGTGTTGATCCAGGAGTAAAATAAATCCTTGTTTAAACCAAAGCCTCCTGTTTTTGTCTGTCTGGAAGTAAAGAATATGTCTGTGATTCACATTTTGTGCTAAGGTTCATAATTAATGCACAATTATAAACAGCAACCAAGGACTGGCAACACACATCAATGCCCAGAATCTTATTGCATTGAGTGCTGATTTATTTTGTCAGTTTTCAAAACTGTGTGCAGTGTTGCAATGAGATGTGGGAGTATAAGAATGAAAAGTTGGCCTGATTCACACATACCTCTCTCATCTCTCCCTGAGGAAAGCGCTCGACATGACTCTATTAGTACCTCATTACTAGGATGACTCTGTTAACATTGCTGGAACATAACCAACAACCTGCTGGCTCGATATGGCTCCTGGGCTTTACCTACATACCAGTTCATGCTTCCAGAGGAACAGTATGAGACAGAGTGCATGAGTTACAAAGCTGTAATTGTGGTGCTTCCAAGTCGAGTTCAGGTTGAAAGCTGAAACAGTGAGAACAGAGCCAAAGTGCCTCCCATCTAGGTTTGATTCAACAGGTTTCAGGTGCGCAGTCATCATGAGGACAACAAGAAACATGAACACCAAGGTACAGAGATATCAGTGTCTGCGCCATGGACCCTCTTGCCCACAATTAAAATTCGGTTGAGCATGTCAAATAAGTCAGGTTACTTTGGTTAATTGGTGGCTCCATGAAAGAGACAAATGAGCCCATCAGCTTCACTGTGGGCAGGGCTTCAACTAAAGTAGTGACATTATCAAGCTTAGTCAGTATCAGTAGTTGCTGAATTCATCTGAAATGGACCCATTTTTTCTAAAGGGACTATTATTTAAACAGCTAGTAGCTGCTAGTAACAAAAGCAACAGAATTTCAGCTTCCATGAGGACAATAGCTTTGATGCATTTTATCAAAATGCTGCTTTCATACTCTCCTTGGGTTTTTATGTCCACAGGCTTTGACTTTCAATCATTTTCCAACACAGCTGCTCATCTTTTGTATTGATGATTCACCTGAGATAGTTTCATGCCCAGCAAAGCCCCTGACTGCCAGTCACTTACCAGTTTCTATCAAAAATTGAAGAAGGCTTTTACTGAACACCTGTTATAACCACTTCAGAACTCTATTACCAGAGAGTGGGATTCATTTAAGTCCTTACAGCTTCTTGTTGAGAGATCGTTCTATCCTTTTGAACTTTTTTGTGGGGTAGTGTGAAAGTTAATAGCCACGCTTGAATACCATTATTATACACAGACTATAGGCTTTGGCCAATAAAGCAAATAGTAAAAAGATCAATCTGAGTTCTGCATTATTTAAAGATGTTGCTGGGGACTTAAAGATGTACGACAAATCAGCCAGAAATTACAGCAATTCCTGTCAGAACTATCCTGACTAGGTTTCTAGATAAAAATAAATAAACATGTTTTTGAGAACACTGCCATTTTGACTGAAGGTAAAGCCAATTTTAAGCCTGGCAGTGAGCCAGCTTCAGCTGTGCTTTAGTTCTTGGCAAAGAGCAAACTTCTTGTGTACACATTTACTCTGTCACACTGAATGACTAATGAGCCTCCCTCCTCCATACATAAACAATGAAAACAAATAGGCAGAGAAGCAAATCTAACAGCTCAGAGGATCTTACAGTCCACTAATGCCTTGTTCCAAATCACTACACAGAAACTTCCTATAGATATGAGAAAGACTTACATTCTTTAGATGGATGCAAGTCTGTACCTTCAAGGACCAGAGCTCCATTTTTCAAGCATTTCAGAACTGAGAACTCCTCCAAATCTTGCATATCAAGTCTGATGAGGACTAAAAATACTCAAAGAGACTTGAGAGTTATTTATGAAGCTTCCTAGACTCTCAATAAGGAGTGGAAGTTTTTCTAGAGAGAGAGGGGCATCGCTGTTATACAAAACTGAGCCAAATGAAATCAAAGACGACATCTTGTATTTCATTCTGAGCAGTTAAGATGAAGATTCACAAGACTGTTGAGCTGTTAGATAATTTGAAGCAGGAAAATTTATATATGGAAAATAGCATCAGCATCATTTTCTTTTTATTAAGTGTTCATTTGAACATGGACAAGTATACAGCATGAACCAAAGCCTTCCTTGTACACATGAACACAATTCTGATTCTGATTGAAGTAAATGATTCACTGTTTAGTATAATATATTAGAAATCAGTGAAAAATGCCCATCTAGAGCCAATCAAATGTCTTGTTTTGTCTCACCAACAGTCCAACATTTAAAAATATTCAATTTACTATCAGGAGAGACCAAGAAAAGCAAGAAATTGTCACATATGAAAACCTGGAAAAATCTAATTTTTCTTGAAAAAAGGACTGAAACTATTAATCGGTTATCAAAATAGACACATTTTGATCAACAAATTGATTAATTAATACACTAATCATAGCAGCTCTAATCACAGCAAATAATTTCCCCCCTCATTTCGAGAGATTATTATTTAAATGCATTACGCTCTCTTGTTTTTAATATCAGTTAGTTTTGCTGATCTTCTCATTGCATTCAATGTGATATGATGATCTTATGTTGGTGCAAACAGCACTGTCAAATTCATATCACGGGTCATCTCTCTGCCACTGTGACATTTATACCAGTTATATTGCCCACACACACCATACCACCCACCCACCCACACACTCGATAGGGACCATCATCAGTCGAGTGGCAGGCAGTAATAAAGCTGTTGCACAGAGAAGACTTCTTGAAATGATCTCTGCTAAATCACACTACCTCACACAAGAAGCACAGAGACAGAAAGATAGCAATCACAACATCAGTCAAAGTTGAGGGTGTATTTATCTGAACAACCAGCAGAGGTCTTAGAGTGAAAAACAGTGGGCTCCGTCTCATACAGAGTGGAGGAGGAATGCCTGTATACATCAGTTTGTGAATAGCAGCACAGAGGTGGCAAAGCTGCATTTATCCTTGAGTAAGTAGTGCTGATATTTCAACCAGACTCTTGACTTCCAGAGACATTCATCCCTACTGCTGCAGAAACATATTGCAGAGGCCTGACAGCTGATTAGACTGATTGATCACTATGAGGTGCAACCATTACTACAGTTATGAAGCCCCTGTCAGCTCACTCTACTCGAGCTTTACCTCTCACACTCTCACACACTGAAACTGAAAGCAAGCTGCACAGACCTGATACGCAGTTTAAAAGCAGGGACACATCAATTTCATTGCACGTGGTCTTTAAAGGTAATCTATGGATTTTTTAACCACTACTGACAGAGTGAAGTGGTATTTCAATGAGTAGGTCCACTTATTGTTTGTATTTTGAGTTCTGTCTCCAAGTGCACGAGGACACACATGCATGTGCACAAACACAGTCTAATGTGACACACATCTGTGAAGAGTGGTAATGGTAATGCATTATAAAAGTGTAAAAACAACAAGCCAATGTAAACAATGCAGGTTTTAATATTTTTAAAAAAAGGGTTTGCAAATGTATTATGAAGTAGGAAATGCATCTACAATGCTTGTTACGCCATACTCATATTAACATTTTATATTAACATCTGAAGGTTATGTACAGTACCCAACTGTGCTATTCTCTTCAGCTATCTGTGAAACACCTGACCTTAAACAGACGGCTAGAACTCCGGGAAGCAGGAAGCACATATTGCCTTCGAGGCACCAATTTAGATCAAGGGATGCACATTTAGCTGTTTGTTTTTTCCGGGGTTTTGTGTTTGCTTCACAAAATACTCCTGTTCATTTGTAATGGGGGACAACAATTTTTGTATGTTTTCTGTGACTCCAAACACAGAACGGTACATTCCTCTTCTGGTAACTCCAGTGATGCCATTAAGCTTGTGAGAAACGCAAATGTACAATATCAATCACAGCAGGTATACATTATTCAATGAGAGACTTGGCACAGAGTTCAAATATTTGTTTAGGCAGGGACGGCCAGATCTGAGGACAGAGCGTGGGAGAGGACCCTGACAGCAGAAGACTCACTACCCCACAGTTGAGCAATAAATGCAGTGCATTATCCAATCACTTCCACTGTCTATGAAGCCCTCCCTGTCGACAGAAAGAGAATCAAATCCCCAACAAGTGACTCACTATGTCTACCACACAGATTCTATGTCAAGATGTAGTTTTATCTTCAAATAAGTTTTGAATCTGCTCTCTGTCTAATCTGATGGGTCTAATAGTACCAATACACCTCAGAGAACTTGGTGCTATTTGAGGCAGTCGTGATGACCTGAGTACTATTTATATCTGCCAAGTGCCCCATCTAGCAGCAGAATTTACAGTGCACTCAAGTCATGATGGGACTCGCACTAAAATGAATGCACAGACATACGAGAGGCCCGATAAGTGGTTGTAAAAAGCAGTTTCACTTTGGGTTGCTGTTTGTTGGGAATAACTTTGGAAGTGCTTCATACGGTTATGATATTGCATAAGGACTTTTTAGATGAATGGCTCCTATAAGTACCAGCAGTGGAGATTGACTAAAGAGAAAATGAGCCCACCAGTGCATCTAATCTCTCCCTCCCATAAGTGATTAAACCATTAAAGATAATGTAAGGGTCATCAGGTCACACATCTGGCACTTTTATCCAATATCAAAATACACTCACTATTTGGTTCTAGCCAGCAAGAAAATATCAAAGGCTCACACAGAAAGAGCCAAAAGCATTTGCGCTGTCACTGAGCTCAAGAGATACAGACAAGAATTGTGAAAGGATTAAAAACTAAAAGGAGAATCATAGAAAGAAACAATGTCCTGCTGATACCATACATTATATGTGGCCTGAGCGATATCTGCCTGCAGACCTCATGGAACATGCAAGGTCTGCAGGGGGAACGGACGGTGCAGCTGACACTGTTGCCAGGAGAGAGAAGGGAGGGAGTAAGCCAAAGCCACAGGACCAGGAGGGTACAATATTAATCCCTCCACTGCTGCTGCTAAATTGAAAACTTGGCAGCAACCAGTACATCAGTATAGCACTACACCCTTTATTCAATCCCCTAGAAGAGTGTAAAAAGAACACTGCAATATTTTAGTGGATCCTGTTCATGAAGGTGTGATCACTGTGAAAACAGAGGTTTGGTTTCTCTTTCTGCTTAGCAGTTGAGGAAAAAAAAGATACCGCTGACTGCCTGTTTGGATGTGGATGAAGACAAATTCAGAGGCTGAATTTGTAACAATTGGTTTCAGGAAACAGTATGCTGTTCCAAAGCCCTCTGTGGACATTTTAACATGGTGCTCCAAGAGCTCACAGCTGTAGAGCATTTGAGCAGAGTGACGGCTTCCAAAAGCTCCCTAATCATCACAGACCATCTGGAAAACAACTGGGCCGTGCACTGTCCACTGGACTGAGGTAGACAGGCAAGCGAAACAGAGAGAGGAAGAAAAAGATAGGGAGAGCAGGTATTTGCTTTTTCAAGGCATGATATGGCAGCTGTATCATTTCAAGAGCTTAAAATATAGTTATCACCAAGATCACAAACAGATATCATGGATCCAAACTAAAATTATTTATGAGCAAATAAAAGTTTCTTTCCACCTGCACATGTGCTGATCAGGTCTTGTTTTGTTTCTACAGCATCTCACCATGAGCAATTCAACTACACTGACTGGGTTTCTCTGCCACGGGACACTGTCTGTAATGGTTGTAATGAGAGTTTAAACTTTGAGCAATATTAAGTTCCTCAACTAAACAGGCACCTCATAAGCAGTTAGTGAGGCCAGATGGGTATTTCGAACATTTGACATCAGAAGAGAGCAGAGAACTGCCAGGATACTGAAGTTCAACACATGGCTTGAGATCAGATGCTGCAAAATTGTTCTCGCTTGTGCCTCTCCAACTTTATATCCCACTCTGCTTTCCAGCTATATGGATAAAAAAAAAAAAATTAAGTGGACTGCAGAGACGAGAATGCAGAGAAAGACGTAAGTAGTTCCCAAAAAAATATAAATTGTGAGAAGTCTGATTCGCTCTCTAAAAATTGGAATGAGCCTGGCATATCAAATTCTTATATATAGACCTAATAATATGTGGAATAATAGTAGACCAACAGCGTGACCACGATGAAGGCAGCTGCCCCCAGATTCAACCTGGCACAACATCAGCAAAAGACGGCTCATTGCAGATTACTGCAGGGATTACTCAAGTTCAACATCTCTCTCAGCATTAAATCAAAGACACCACACAACTAAGAGGCTTTAGGACCAAAGAATTACTGTAGCCGCGTGTTCCCCTAGTAAAGCCAAGACGTAGGCCTACATTCAATCAACATATAGTATACCATTGGGGATTAAATACATATTCTTTAATAGTGGACATTAATCACTGCATAGGGTTTCAATTAAAGAATATTGACCAGAGGGCACAAGTTGAAAAACAATGATAGAGCTTGCTCACCAGCAGGGCTCGTGTGAACTCCAATAGTCTAAAAATGACCAAAAAAAAAGTTTGTCACATATCATACTGAGACAGCCATCGCCCTCTTACTAAAGTAATTAGAACCACTGCAAACGAAAAATCTCTTGATACTGGTAAAAGCAGCCATGCCTCTAATTCCCATTGCTGAGAAAAGAATTACTCCCATAACATAAAATGGGAAACAATCAAATTGGTGCACACAATTTGCAAACAACAAAATGCATTACAAAACTCTGAGATGGGCAGCCAACAATGCTAGGAACAAAACCAGGGGCTAACTTGGTCTGACGTGGATTTTCACTGAGAAACTGTCTTAATCAGCACCTGGGGCAGGCACCAACATCAGAGGATCTTTTACACATATGTTCACACACAGAGCATCCAAACATACACGCACTTTTTTTCCAGTGCCTGCCAGATGGCAGGGACCCCACAGAGACTGAAACGCCTGAGAGCAGCTCAAAGCCAGCCTAGTTGACTGTCTGTCTGTCTCCCAGTCAGCACCCAGTCTCACAATAGAGAGTTATGGAGTCAGACAAGGATGATGTACAGCAGATCCAGATCCACTGGTTTCCCTCTTAAATCACCTCGCACACACAAGTGAGCTGCATGAGTACTGAGCTCTGACAGAGTAGTGAGTCAGCAGCCACAGCCATCATAGTCTTTCCCTGCCAAGGGGGTGAGTAAACACTCGCTCAGAGATTTGCAGTTTGAATAAGGCATTGTCCCCAGTGTGCCATTCGTTAATGTTAGCCATGTGGATGGAAACGTCTTACTTATTTACAAACATACTGCTAGAAACTGCATCCCTCTTTTTACATGATACTGGTGTGTAATAATGATGAGGTAGAGGTGAAGATTGGCATGACATTCATCATTCATTCATGTTTTAAAGTTTGTTCATTGTCAGTTCAGAGATGTGCATGTTGTTTCCCTGTAAATGTGGATTCTCTATGGGTGCTCAAGTGTCCTCCAACATGTAAGATGTATGTAATTGGAAATTGATTTGCCCAAGAAGTGTGAATGTGGTCATCGGTCTTTGTGTGACAGCCTGTGTGTGCTGGGATATACTGTGGCTTCAGAAAAACAAATGAAAGAAACTGGCTCTACTTGTTGCCTTAATAATAAATCTCTTGAAGTACTTCAAGTTGCTACCAGCTAGGACACACACGCTGTGGAAAACAGAGCCTGAGACACTTATGTGTGAAAATGGACTGTTGCTACTAATTTTATAAAAAGAAAATGTGAGAAGAAAATTAAATTGTGAGCATGGCCCCAGCAACACAGCATAGAAGAAGGTTAATTAGGTGATTAGTTTAGTTTCAGCAAGGAGAGTGAACTGGTAACACAGAATGAAAATTTAATTTATTTTAATTAATTTCTTATTTAAGATAATAACAAATATGAGATATATTCAGCTTGTACTTGTCCCCAAATTTGTATGAAGTATGTGATGTTTAACACTGATGGAAATGTTAGGATTTTTATGACTGAACCACTCCAAAAAACAAAAATATAATGTTTATAGTTTTGTGCACAGTCTTTGCCTCTTGCATAGAATTGCGAATACTGTGGTGCTGGTTTTTTTATGTGTGCTTGGCTGCACAACATGAAACAACACATGCACAACACATTGTATGGATGAAGCCACTGGTGGACCTGGCAGAGTTTCAGAGTTTAATATACCATGCACACTGATTTAAGACAGTGCTTTAACATTTAACTGTTGACTGGAAGTATCTTTGAGGGGTCCCAATGTACAATTTTACACCTGCCAGCTAATCAGACAAACATTTTCTATGTCCACGGCATAAACAAATGGAAAGAATGGAGTTGTAATGGAGGATTACGCTGAAGGTTAACAGTGAAGTGACAATGCTCTTGCCTGCAGCTGCAATCATGTTTCAGAAGCATAGAGCAGTTAGTCACAGCGTGAATGAAAGGCACAGTTGTGATTGGTGACAGCTTTCTTTTGACTATAAAACTCTTGATTTGATGCACCAGAGCAGGTGCTCTTACCATAAAGTCAAATGTTTATCAGTTTAATTAGCCTAAATGTTAAGGCCAAAATTGAGCTGACTTACTAACAAATTCAATTAAATATTCAACCCTATCTTGCATTTATTTCAATTCCAAGTCCAAACAATTGGTCCCCTCTCTCACACAATAACATTGGATCAAATGGCAATGTGCAATGTGAAAGTAGTCACTTGTAGTGACAAACCTTAAGAGAACCATCACCTGACTCAGCAGGTCTCCTCAGTTTTATGGAGCGTTTTAGCATCCTTCAAATTTCACTGTTTTTGGTCAGTGTCATCGCTCACAGTGTTGTTTTCAGCAAAAAAAGCTCTAAGTGCCCACTGTGCACTATCTGCCCAGGCACCAGACAACAGACAGACAAAGTTAGGTGCTTGAGACAAAAAGATAACAGAGCTAAAAGAGAGCGAGCATTGGAATTAAAGTCATTAAGTGGCCAGAAGAATATCTTCAAATGTATGTTAATGTGGCTCTGTATCTGCAGGATGTTTAAAGAGTCAACTGTACTGTATACAGCTTGTTTGTTTATGCTGTTATTGCAAGTTTAAAGCAACACTAAGCAAAATGCTGAGAGCAGTAGTATTTTCAAGAAAGAAGGCAAAAGGAAAAATGTGTATTCTTTGAGCCATTAAGGATTAGGGATGTTTTTTCTGACACTCGTCAACCATTAACCATTAACCGATAACTGACAAGATTATCATGTACTATGTAGAATAGACGAGTGTCTGTAACCTATTAAAAAATACTAATACACAGGGGTTATGATCCAGAGTAGCTAAACTAAGCGGGAGACAGGTGAGCACACAAAAACACACACACACACACACACACACACACACACACACACACACACACACACACACACACACACAGAGGCAGGAAAGAAGCCCCTCCAGGCAGATCATCACACAAGTCGATGGTCCTTTTAACTTCATTTTTGCAGAAGAAACGACCCGCTTATCTAAGAACACATAAAAAGCTCTGAGTTATAAATTCATGAGGTTATTATAAAGATCACGTGATTAAACAAGAGCAGAGGAGCAGAATTGCTTTTTGACTGGTGCGGAGAAATGCGCTTCTGGTGTGAACAACCAGACTACTGCTCACACAACAGAGTTGGACTGGCATTAAACCTCAAAATAAAATAAACAGGCCAGGCCTACCTAAAGTCCTCAGCGGAGTGGGCAGCTTGTCTAATGGTTTTTATTCAGAAATAGCAACATGTGGACATACTTTGGGGTTAGTCTGGTGCGTAGTCTGTTAACTGTTAGACCTGAGGCGGAGAATAGCCACTCAGACAGTACTAATGTCCAAGGACATTTGAACCATTTAACAGATAGCATTAATCGGTCAAAATTCTTATTGTCGGTTAATGGTTAAATGGTGAAAATTATGAACAACCATATTATTAATATTTTTTTGTCTAAATTTCTGAAGTTATGAATCCAGCAAACAAATACTCTGTGCATTTAAATTGTAGTACATATGTTGGTGGTTTGTCTGTATACATGGCATTTTTTGTCCATTCATCACAGTCTAGTTGAAGGAGCTATTCTGAAGTTTTGCTACTGGTACACAGCCAATGTTAGCATTAACAGCTGTTTACTTTCCAGTCTAGAAGAAACATTGGAAGTTCAGCATCGAACTTTCCGATACGGAGGTACAGTAGCGTCCAGTCTGTCCTGAAGTACAGTGCTGCTCAGAGGGCATATCATAACCTCTTGTAATGTAAATACAACAAGCATTGGCAAGACCGGTAATTAAACAGCATTAATGTTTGCTATGTAGCAATAGCAAAACTTAAAAATAGTTCCTTTAAGCAATAAAAGATGCTGATTTTAGGGACAGTGCCATCATGAAAATGTCATTCTGTTTTAAAAGTTTTGTGCCTTTCAAACAAGAACCTTTATGTGAGTCATTACACAAAATATTTGTCAATGTAAATATAAGACTTCTGAATAGTTTTTTACCACATTAGCCATTATGACAAACAGAAGCTTTAACAGGTTATCAATAAAAACCACAGAGCCATCAAAAAGGAGGATTTGATTATTTTGCTTTAAGTGACAATTACCACAATTGAATACTGATCCACATGAGAGCAACCCTGTACCCCTGCTTTTAAATGTGGGCCTTCAAAGCAGAAAATGAACCAACAGCTAAACAGATCCACTGGAAAGATTTTTGCCATAATTGGCCAAATTTCATTTGACATGCTTTCCTCTGTTGTGAGTGATGAATTATGCAGTGGTAGAAGTGAATGGCCTAATGAAAGTGTTGGTTGCAGAGCAGACTAGTACAATATTTATATTTTATGTTGCACTTCATAGTGATGAGCAGAAAATTGCTCTCAAAGGACGCTCACAAAATGTCATCAAATGAAACCTTAATAACTGGATAACAATCAACCTGGACTTTTGGCCTATTGCAGTATGAGGGTCAGCTGTTTGAGCCCTGTACTATACTTATTACTAACTCATTAGCCTTCAAAACAAGATGTCAGCCATTTCATTGTGTAACCTACAGCAAATAGCCCTGATTTCAGCAGTGAGGTTTTCCCCTCCTTTCCCAGACAGAATTAATGAGACAAGAATAGCGAACAGAGATAGAGAACTGGCAGGAGATCTGCACCTGTCTATTTTATAAATATAATTGCTGTGAACACTTCCTGCATCCAGTTCATAATTAGTCATCACTCTCCTACTATAATATTAAACCTTCTGCACCAGCCAAACTGACTTCACCCCATTTATCCTGATAGACACTTCTGAAAGGTCTTCAAAGGTGAAAATCCTCATTAACAGACAGTGACAGGCAAACACTTTGAAAAACCACAGGTTCAATTGCCCAAATCATGTCCCTCTGTCTTGTTCAGAATGAGGCTTAAGTTAAAAAGTAGGATTATGTGCTACAGAGATAAAATGGAAATCACAAATCTGCCAGATGGCAAAGTCTCATCAAAACACTGTTTATGTCACAAACAAAAACAAACTGAGCAGATATCGTACTCTGGGTGGCTGTAGAATTTACTAGAAAAAACGTCATGGACATAAAATGTCCAATGGCTTGACTCCCCACATAGCAGGCTGCACAGAGCCTACACAGCATACAGAATGGTGTATGTGTTCTTTAAAAACAGCATATTATCATCAGCAGAGAACCTTACTCTGTATCCTTTCACAGAAGTGCAGTTCAAAAAGAGATAAATCTCCCAGCTCCTAGCTCTCAGCCCAGGGTACAAAGTAACAGACAGATTAATCTAAAGTAGAAAGTGTCCGTTACTCTGATGTGTGGATTATTGTTTCAGCTCTTGCAGAACCAAAGCACCACAGTAGCTGGATGCCGTTCAGGGTTCTCTGATTTATCGCCAAGTTCAGCAGTTGAGACCAGAGCCAAAAGCCACTGGCTTAAAAACTTGAATGTATTAGGACTAATGGGTGGGTTCTATTGACCCGTTCCTCACTTGTCAATGAGCCACAGCAGAGAAGAGGGAGGATACAATAATACTGAGTGTGTGTGTGTGTGTGTGTGTGTGTGTGTGTGTGTGTGTGTGTGTGTGTGTGTGTGTGTGTGTGTGTGTGTGTGTGTGTGTGTGTGTGTGTGAGATTGGTATTTGTTCTGACAAAAACAAAAAAGCAAATGAATAATAGTCAAGTTAAACAGAGGCAGCAGTGAAACTGAAGTTTTTAACTGTAGCAACTTAACAATGTGTAGACAGATTTGTTTTTTACTGCTCGCAGTCCTGTCGAACCCTGAAATAAAAGAGTCACAACATACTGACTTTAGTTACACATGTCTACCTGTGAACTGAATTAACAAGCTATAGTTAGCAAATTTACACCTCCACGTGATCTCACTGTTAGTGGGGGAGCAAGTACTGGGCAGTTGACACATAGTTCACCAAAATAAAAAGGCGCATTGGCATTGGGCCATCTGCAAACAACCCAGAAACTCAAAAGAGACTGCTCAGTCTGAGGAAAGCAGTAAACCATGACTGATTCAATTAACATCTGCACTGACCGTCACTCATTCAAAACTCATGCTACTATAAAATAATCAAATCGTGTGATGTCCACACAATGACAGCAACAACCTGCGCTCCATCCTCCCCAACACATACCATCAGAGGACAGCCTACGTCAGCACAATCTGCTCACTGATGCTCACACTGTGTAACCTGATGGTAACAGCTAAGCCACGCAGCCAGCATGTGAATGGGCCAGATCCTTTCGCAGGCTCAAAAAAGACTTGAGTCACAGAAACGAATGAATGATCCAGTCACTATTTTGTAAGTCTGAAAACAAGAGGAGGGGGTTGGTTTTTTTGGTTTGGTTTCAGTTTGTTTATGTTCATTTGAAATGCAAAAATATAACCCTAAACCCTAATGAATCGGTGATAAAGTAATGATAACCTATCGTAAAAAACAAGACACAGACTTATCCAGCTGTCATCAGGCTAATGGTTCTGGACAGTTTTCCGAGGCTTTTTCAGAGGCATCCTCACATAAAGCCTCAAAATGTTCCAAGTACTGTCCAAGACAGTTATCACATAAACCTGTCAACCAATCTCTCTGTCAAAACAATGAGTCGCAACGATATTAACAGGCATGGTTTTACAAAGGCCAAGTACAGTACTCTAAGAGGTATCACTACTGACTGACAAACTGATCGTGGGCCTTGAATTGACCATACTTGTTTATCACTGCATGCAGCCAGTTTTATGACACTCACAGTTGTGACCGCATGACTTGAATTCTAAATGCTCCTGCTAAGTAAAACAACAAAGGGAAACCTCCTGGGCCAGTTCCAGTAAACAGGCTGGGAAAATGTGTCTTACTTAAACAGTCCACACAAGGCAGCCTTGGGCAGCGTTGGTCACATTTAGGTTTCTTATCTACATGTCATCCACAAAGTCTGTACCAGCTTTCATTAAAACTAAACGCAATGAGCAGGCAGTACAGTCCGCCATATGCTAGTATTTTCTGTAGGCACACAACAAGAGGAACTACATATAACATTTTTTATACTGACAACATGAAATTAATTTTTAATTTTCAAACAAAGGAGAGATGCTGTTTTTTTCTTGCTTAGCTGCAATCTACAGCATGCTCAGTTCAAGCAGCTGAACAGTTTGTTTATGGTGGCTGTCACTTAAATACAGGTGACTGAAAGATTCATATGTGGCTCACCTGCATCTTAGCAGACAAACAAATAAAACCACAGGTCCTCTTTGCCGAGCAGTGGTGCATCAGCTAATACATGGCTGCTTTAAATTGTCCTATTAAGTTTGTCAGATATTCAAAAAGCTTCTGATTACTATTAAAATGACTGAGGCAGATTTTAAATCCAAGTAATCACACAATATTACATTAGGTTCAAATGTATGAGTCAGCTGAGCTAATAAATAATAAACACATTATATCATTTATATTTATCATTCATGGTAAAAGATAATGTGTGAAAAAAAAAGACACGTATATCTCCTTAATCACAGTACATTCAACACTCTCTTAATCCTCAGTTAAACTGTGTGTACACCAGGTTTATCTTGTATCTCACACACAGTACAGTCAGTGAGTCTAATTTGTAGAAGACAGAGCGGCCGACTTCAGACTAGACAAAGCTGTTAATTAATCCGCAGCTTCTAAGGACACAACAACTGAATTTACATGTCTTAAAACTTTAAACTCATTAAAATGCCAATAATGCATGACACCAATGGTTTTTCACTTGCAAAAATGCAGTCTGCTCGCTTTGCAGGAGACAACATGATTAGTTTGTAACCGCCAGATACACAGGGATCAACCAATGTCATCCGCAAGTCTGCCTTGCACTGAGAAGCTCTGATAAAATACTGGAATATAAAATTACTGCCTTTCAGTCGGACCATCTGGCAACCTGCCACATGAAGCTCCTCAAATTCATGAGGAAGTCAAAGAAGGAGAGCAGATTGAGTGAGTATAATAAGACATAATATCCTAAATTCATAGCCTGTGTATTGCAATGACTTCAATCATACACAGGCATTCTTGTATTTGTCGCAGAGAAATCCATCCGCAAAATATCTATACCAGCTGTATGAGAGGAGTATTTCATTAAGACATGCAAAATAACAAAATATCTCAGCTCATATCCTTGGATTTAAAACATTCTGAGGACACATGATGAATCAGGGCTAACTGAATGACAGCGCTTGTGATCTCTTTTGATTAGTCGCATGCATCAAGCTGCCAAGGAGGAGAGAGAGGAAAATGAGAAATATACTGTATTTCAAAGACTATACAACATAGCCAACTACTAATGTAATTCATGTAGATCCCAGTTTTCAAACAGAGAGGGGCACAAACTGAACAAACCAAAGTCGTTTCGTGGACATGGAGCATATATATCACATTTTCTCCTGCCCACATAGCACATCAAATGATCATACTGCAGATACGATGTTCAAACAAAATGAATGGAAGACGACTTTAAATAAGAAAGTCTTTTAAAATTCCTACGTTAAATTCCTAATACTGTACATTGGCATGTACCTCAGAAATATTTCCCAGTGTCTACTTAATGACAAGTGTCATTGTAAACTGTGAGCAGACCATATAAACCCAAACAGTAAGGATAACTGTCACAAAAAGAGAACACATTATTCTTTGGCTCAACTCCTCAAGTAGGCTCAGCTTTGAGCGGGGTAAGTCTGAATAAATAAAAACAGCTCGCAAGAAGACAGCAACCACACTTTGCCCATGTCTGTCTCATATTTGCACAATGTTCCTGTGTAATCATTAACTTTTGCAATAGGCTTCTACAGCACAGAAATAGGGAGTAAAGGTTCCAAGTTTATAGCCATGTAATATTTACTTCTAAAACACAGCATGTTCTGAGAAGTAGCAAGCATTTGATAGAGTTTTTGTACCATTTGAGGTGAATAAGAAGGAAATAAATAAATTCCTGTTTATAATTAAGGCCTCATGGTGAGGTACAGGTGCTTTGAATTCGTATCGCATGTTTAGATATTGTATGTGGGTTCTGACATTATAATGGGTGTGTGTCTTGTGGAGGGAGGGAGTTTAACTCACTTGATAAAGCACCTTGCCCCCTCGAAAGTATATCCTTCTTCCCATCCAGTGGGTAGGTCTGTGAAAGAACAAGAGGTGGAAAAAAACATGTGAACACAAACTGGCAGAACAAACAGATGTTGTGTGTGTTAAATTAACTTTCGGCTACCTTCTCAGCTGTCAGTTCACACACTAAGATGCAGGATGCAATTAGTTGATCAAAAGAACATTAATTGGCAACTGTTTTGAAACTCTGTTATAATTTCAGTAATTTCTTGCTGCTTTTTACACTTAATAGTAGAGGATATAACAGCATAATTGTAGTAGTAGACATATCTCTGGGTTTTGGACGGTTGGTTTGACAAATTAGGCAATTTATACATTCCACTTTTAGGACTGCAACTAACCATTATTTTAATTATCGGTTAATCTGTCAACTATTTTCCAGGTTAGGTGGTTGTTTGGTCTATAAAATGTCTGAAAAGATACACATCACACTTTCCAAAAGCTCAGTGTTAGGTCTTCAAATTGCTTGTTTAGTTTGAGCAGCAGTTTAAAACCCCAAACTATTCAATTGAGTATTTTATATATATATATGACAAATGAAAACCAATAAATCCTCACAATTCAGAAGCTTTAACTAAAGAATATTTGGCATTTTCGCTTGAAAATAAACAATTATTAAAATGGTTGCTGATGATGGGCACAATTTTTCACAATCTTTTGACATTTCATAGGCTAAAAATAAATGATTAATCGAAAAGATAATCTGCAGATTAATCAATGAGCAAAATTCTAATAGTTGCAGTCCTACTGAGATGCAGAGGCTATTAGTAAGAGAGGTGGGAATGACTTCAGGTCAGCAGGAAGCTGCTAGTGTGTAGTCGCACGGTAACGTCACACGATGAAAGAAGCTAATTTTACCATGTTGCACACAGTGTTTAAGGCTGTTTGGGAGATTTTTGCAGGGGTGGGTTAGACAAAGCTAATTTTGTAGATTTATAGTTGACCTTTACTAGCTCCTCTGTCTATAGCAGCTGTTGCTGTATCTACCTGTCGACTTGGGAGATCACTGATGAGCGAGCTCTGGTTCTGTTAACCCAACATCAGGTGCACAAATCTGTCCAGTTATGTGGTCGACAGAAGTCGTTAGTTTATTCAAAGTGACACAAAATGCCTCCCAAATTAATTTGCATGCTGCTGGTTGTAAGTAAGAGTCAGTCAGCCAACATCCACTCTGCGACTTCATTGACCGACCAACCTGAAGAAGAGGCTCACGAGTCGGGCAGAGGTGGGCACGAGAGGGCTCACTTTTCACAGCACGAGCGCCAAAAGCCCACTCATGCATTAAGAAACACAGCATGGATGTCACAGTCTCTCTCTCACACACACAGTGTGGGAAGTATCGGTTTCGGTATATGGGCAACAACAACACATGACGACAGACATGGGAGACGTTAAAGACAACGAAGAAACTTGACAGCCGTTCAATGACACCTTACCTGGAGTTTTTCTGTGCCCGGTTATTACCGCCTCGCCACTCACTGGATGCAGCCAGGTTGTACTCTTGGCTTCTTCGCTGTTGAGAGAAGGAAACGCATTCATTACTACACGGCGACTTTGCTCGAAACAGAGACGGACAGAAACGACTTGAGCTGTTTTCTTTGAAGGGATATTTACTTAACGAAGAAGACGCGTCCATCCCGAGTAACCCCATAACTCCACGAAGAAGGGAGACAAGAAATCCACTCGGGTTGTAGATCCGCCGCCATGTCTGCCAATACTGTATGACAATCGCGCGGCTCCGCTCGCGCAGGCAGCGCGTACACGGAAACCTTGGCAACGACGGATGGCTGAGAGGAGGGCAGGAGCCCAGGGGGTAGGGTAGGCAGGTACAGTCAATACATGGTGTCTGATTTGATTGACTCACAAACATAACAAGTGTTTCATTTATAAAAAGAATGTTACATGAATACCCTAAAAACTTGTTTTTCTTTGTTGTTTAATTGGCTGTGTGGCTTTGTATGGTTGTGGCTGTTTTATTATGTTATTGTTCCCTTTTGCATTGCTGTGGATGTATATTGTTCCAAAGAAAGACACCTCTCAGCATTATGAACAACCATGGGGGCAGGGCCAGATTAACCTGCAGGGGGCCCAAGGGCAAAATTGATCTGCTGGGCCCCTATAAGCCTTCTTCACAGCAGATATATGAATACACATCAAATTTAGTATAAAGCTCTCTTAAGACACAACAATGTAACAGTGAGCTAGTGTGCACAACACCAGGACCCTGAAACCAAAGAAGCTACATCGAATTCAGCCATAACATTTTATTACTTACACATGTGCTAGTCCTACTGTGAGATTTCAAAATGTCTTCCATGAAAAAGACCCCATTTGTCGCTCTCTCTGTGAAGTGTGTACTGTTTTTCCCTAAAATACCGTCTGGCTCCAGATTTGATGTGTTGTAATTTAATTAAACACATTAATTTAGGACTATGGAACATGCATGGCTGGATTACTCACTGGACAAAGCAGGTAATTGACCTGGTGCCCCAGAATGCAAGGTCCTCAAAAGTTTAGTATTCCCTGCATGTCAGTTGGCTTTGGTAGTTTGATTAATTGCAAATTTTGACCTTAATCGCTCGCAATGATTGACCACCAGAGGTGAGAAAGGCATCAGAGTTTGAACTTTCTCTAGCTCTGTTTTGTCATTCTTGACACGGCTATTTCTGTCACATTTCACTTTTCATATTGAACAGCCAAGTGCAATGGAGAGATTGTCTTTATCCCCATTTTTAAATTATATTGCATCTTCCTCATCATGTCCGATGTGGTCAGACAACATGTCTCTGAACTAGTTCTGATCACGCACAACTCAACTCTTGATCCAGCCATGCCAACATGCATGATATTGGTGGCCCAGCTGTTTGAGAGGCTGACCAAGTAAAAGCAATGTCCCAAATTCAAGTTTGGCCAAACACCTTTGTTGCATGTTATCCCTCTTTTCTTTCTGCCCTCATTTCCTCTCTCTTCTGTCAACTGTCAAATAAAGTCATATGCCCAAAGATTTTAAGACAGTGCCTCTCAGTAATAGCAGCCACCACCTTGAGACCTTTATCATATCATATAGTGTTGTACTTTAGTACAACATATTCCAAAACAAATTATCAATTAAATTAATGCAAACCAGATGACACACAGTAGGCCTGGAGCTTTTGTGGCCCCTGGAGTTCCGGGGCCCAGTTACCCTCTCTGCTGACGCAGTAATCCAGCCTTGCATGGAGGGACAGACAGGCAGACACACACACAGTCTACTAGCGCACCCACACTTTCAACTCTACCTTTAGGTTCTTGGTGTCCGCCTTCTGTCATTGTGCTGTGAAACTGCAGCATCAGCCTTTCACACCATACAAAGACAAGTCATCCAACACCGCTGTGCCTGGCCTGTTTGTTGGCATTGTGTTGCATTGTGTTCTGGACACATGGTATGCCACGGTTTTTGAGGGGGCTGGTGGTGGTGGTGGAAAGGGGACATATCTGCCAACTGCCAGGTCATTCACTTTGGAGAATAAGTCTAAAGGAAGGAGAAACAGGCTGTGATGCCTACCCTGGTCAGATGTCAAACACTGAGCCCTTTGTATTCTACTTACCTGGGGCGGAATAACAGCTTTCTAGTAATGTTGCATAGAAAAGAGCTGCTTGTTTTTCCCCATGTAGTTAAGGCAATGGTCTGTGAGAGGAAGGAACGTAACAACATTCAGCAAAGCTGAGTTTCAATCAAAAATTAACTTCATATTGATTTGAGATGGGTTGCAGAGGCCCTGTTGCATAATGCATGGCTAAATACAATCCACCCACTAACCTTCCAATTGAATCTGTATATAGTTTTTCAAAAATCAGATTTTTTTGAACAGTTTACGCATCTTTTTAACAATCTTTTAAGGAAATATGTACAATACCTTACTTGCCCAAGCCCCACCTTTTTCTATCACTATTTAATCCCTTTCATAATATCCATGAAAAAGAACCATTAGGGTGGAAAGGATTGGATTAGAGCCTGATACCTACCTGTTTGTGCTGGTATACCTGTGGGACTGAGTGTCTGAAAGCCAGGATTTTCTGCTTCTCATTTTTCCAACAGGCAACTCAGCCCTATTTCTTACCATTCATAGAATTCAGAAAAGTAAAGTGAAACACACACACACACACACACACACACACACACACACACACACACACACACACACACACACACACACTATGTCCTATTCATGGCTCTTAAAATTTTAGGCTAGCCTGATATCTAGCACACAAAGCTTGGGATCAATAGGCATATTAATCAAAAGTTTTCTCCAGTGTACTATAAAACATTTTTCTAGAGAAACTCATTTGAATTCAGTTTGCCCTGACTGGACTTTTTCCACAGGACCCTGAGTTACAGGGTTGAGTGAGAACTTCACAGCTGCCCTAGTCAATATGCACATTTGCGTGGACTTCTGTTTCCAGGGTCTAACAGTACTGACATAACAGAAAGTCTAGCACCATGGATCAGTTCATGTATTTCTTCTTTTAGCTGGAACAGACATTTGTCAACTGCAGCCCACAGTTGCCAGGGTGAACGATATATGCTTCACTATAGTATATCATCAGCACTCAAGCAAACCAATACCATTTAGTGAAAGTGGGCGCCTCTAAATCAGAGTGACAAAGTATGTTTGTCTTTCTGCAAAAGTTAGAGCTAGTACAGGACAAGCTGTGTATAACCCTTTTAGTTGAGTAATAGAAAATGTAAATAAATTGAGAACAAGTCAAACAGATCTGGAGCCTTTAAGTCCTTCACCCATGCAGATTTGTTCTAGTTGTTTATTCAATTTTTCAGTACCTGATTTCTCTGGAATCTACAAAATCTACACTATACTGAACTGAGGCACTGTTCATAATGTTATGCAAATATAAAAGTGACTCAGAATGGTCTTTTAAGGAACTGAAATCTTTTAATATTCTCTGTTTCTTGTAAGTACAAGGCCACTTCCTTGTTGTAGACAGAATAAAAGAAACACAATTAGCTGAACAACACAATGCAACCAGCCACTCAAAGACTCAATTCAACTCACAAAATATTAATTCATCTCCTGAAGGGGACCCAGGGTCTGAATATGTAAAAGTGCAAGAGAGAGTCTGGTTAACATTGTTCAACGTATTCTTACATAATTGCTCCACGCTCAGCAAGGTGAGGGTTCTCTGCTCAGCAACACAGGCAAGACTTGAGGCATCAGAATGTAATTAATGGATGCACATTATGAAGCAGCTGTTGGAGGGCTTCATTCTGGTGCCAGCTCAGCAGTAGCCCCATGCCGGTCTGTGCTAGGTAAGAGGGAGGACTCTCCTCTTTAGACTGGAGCCACTTGGCATCTGTGCAGACCTCTCATTTGCTGGCATCAAAAGCCTGCACAGATAGAGCCATCTTTCAGCCTGCACACTGTGCTTTGAAATTAGTGGATTGTAAATGAAGGAATTTAATTATATTGCCAGCTAACAACTACTGGGGGGAAATTGGTTATTATGTGATTAAATAAAAATAACAGATAGAGCCTCAGGCAGGACAATATTGAGTCCACATAAAGAGTACAGTATAACTGGAAAAAAATCAAATTACAGGGCACAATAACTTCCTATGGGGCTGCATGTTTATCCCATCCCTTACACATTGCTCAATGATGTGAATATGATGTCATCTGTGCCTCTCCGATTGCAACACACAGTATCATTTGATTGGCATGCACAACCCGCAAACCAGTACAGCTATTAGGGCCAGTCAAGTCAGCAGTGAGGGTAAAAGGCAACATTGGAAAAATGGTATAATACTTAAATCAGTTGTAGCTGCAGTTGTCTGCAGTACTAGCAATACAGATGATAGGAATTTGGATCACTAGGCTTTGAAAACTTGTGGAAAAAAGACCCTGAAAGGAGGTGTAGTCCTCACAACTCACCTCTGAATCATTAAACACACATTCCTGAATCACTGCTAGTCACAGCCTGACAAAACCCAACCCACAAATGACTCTCTGTTCACCACAGTCATGACCTCACTGGATCCAAAGCCTTTTTCTGGGTGCAGTCCAAATGTTTTTCTTTCCAAGTTTTATGAGATTTCCACTAGTGATATGTGTCATTAAGACTGAATGAGTGGGTACTCTATTTTGTAATTAGAGGATGCTGTAAGTGGCCTGAGTCAGTTGTGACTGTAGTGATTGTGAGAGGAAATGCATTGCATCTCATTGCAAAAAAAAGAAGTTATTTTTCCCAGAATGACTGGGTTTTATTTTGCAATGTAAATTAAAAACAGAGCTGGACAAGTGTTCAGTGTGATAGTTTATTAGTGCTCACGTACTGAAAAGGTTGACTGTGTTACTTTCTGCAGAGCCCCAGACTGAGGTTATGAGTCCTAGCCATACTGTAAGACCAACAGCAGAACCAGGCAGGAATGAAGTATCATATATCTGTGTTCAACCTCTCAAGATTAATGAGACTGTTAAATATCTAAACTAATATAATCATGGTAACCTTACCTACATGTTGTCTTTAGGCATTATTGGTTTAGACAAGGACCTTTGTGTATACATAATGAAATTAACATGCCTCCCTCCAGCTCTCTGTGCATCATAAACTGCTTTATTAATTGATATCTGTACTTAGGAAGCACTACAAAAGGCTACTGTAAATGCACAGCACTTTAAATCATAGTGGTTCTCTATTGATTGCAGCTGCCATCATTGCTCAAAAGACCCCGCTGTGGTGTTTAAGTAATAGAGTAGATTATTAATGAAGATGAAGGACTACTTAACATTGATCCGGGTCAAGCTCCACTTTGATATAATGCATAAATAACCCGAAAGGGGTGTGATTCTCCTATATACACTGCTCATTAAAGCTTGTTGCATGTGCTGACATCACAAATCGTGATGCGCAGCACCTCCTGGTTTCATCTTCATGAGTGCAAGCCTGTGCCTTCACCCTGCAGTGTATTTATGCTTAAGTAGCAGATTGTAGATCAGTTCTTGGAGAAGTACTTTAGGCCGAGTGCTAGTGTAATGTAATGTAAAGGCATGATTATCTGACTCTGTGGGAGTGGATGAGGCCTCATTCCACTGCAGACATAATAAATGTCTGAGGTGATGTACAATCTTAATTAAGATGTGGATATGAAACCAACCACAACTACATACATTCAATATGAACAGAAAGAAACTTTATCTTTTTTTTTTTTACATAGAGTCTGATGACATGTACTGTATAACAGTGCAACCACAACATCTGAACATCTGTTTGGCTTTGCAATATTCAGCATGTCTCAGCATGAAGTCCTCCCCTGTTGACACACATATCCTGTGTCTGATGGGAAAGCAGAGCAGTGTGACAAACAGGTCATGAGCATCTTCTCAGGGCATCAAGGGTCATGTGAGCGACAGTGAGAAAGGCTCTCGTCCAGGAATAATTTAGCAAGAACTCCTCAAGGACAACACTGATATTCCCAAATGAATCTGGAGTTTGCTACAATAAAGTCAACTTTTTGGTTTTATATATATATATATATATATATATATACATGTATTACTATGGAAAATAAGGAAATGATTGGATTTTAGTAAGGTGCACACACTGCAATATAGATGTGATTCGATCTCACCCAGCACATTAGAAAAAAGCCTTGTACACAGAATGTTGTGTTCACATTATGTGCAGTGAAAAAAGTAGGAAAACAAAAGTACTTTTTCATGCTGAATCAGCAAAATGAACACAGGCATTTGAGCATAACATAACCCAGTCTCTGTCAACTGGCCTTTAAAGAAGAGAGTAAATAAAATACAGTCTATATCCCACTATCCAGTTGAAATGGAGTAACCTCCAAAGTAATTAATTATGTAAAAGAAGTCTAAATTACATATTCCAGAAAAGGAAGGAAACATATGACCCAGTCTTTGACATCACAGCACACATATTTATGTATGAACATCTGCTCTGCTTGGGGCTATTTTGGGCCTGGAGTTTTTAAAATTCAAGGTCACGCAAAAACAGCGAGATCTGCACCACCATGTTCATGATCAAAGTAACATTATGGCTTTAGTCAGGTCCTTATTTGTATTACATGAAAAGTTGTTTAGTTGCGCACTGTTGGGGATTTCTTCATTAGATTTGTTGTTAAGTCTAACGACTCAGACACAGGAAGTTATTGTGAAATCCTGGATTTCCACAGAAAATAAATGCCTTGGTCCGTTTGCTCCTGTGTCAAATCTTGTGATTCTCTGTGTGCTTAATCATGGTCTTCAGTGGAGTTTATACATAGTCAATTCAAAAACAAAATGAATGATACAACCACTGAAGCACACCCTATCTGTCACAGAAATTCTTGTATTTTTTTTTGTTTGTTTGTTTTCTTTTTTGTTTACAACCCGACCCACATCCTTTAGCACTGTGTAAATGAGCTATCTACTGAAATTGAAACTACTGAGAGTTCTGAGTGGGCGCTCTGTCTTATTTATTTGTTTACATAATGATGCCACACTCTGTAGTAACTTCCTAAAAGGATAGATGACTATGATTGATGAAGTATGCAGTTAGAAACCACACCGCTTTATACAACCCATCACGTTATGTTGACATGCGGGACAAGAATTTAATGTTCGACCACAAACGATCTGTCTTTAGAGACCTCATGAGGCGGGCAGTTTACAGCATGTTAATAAAACAACCCAAGCAAAACAGGGACTTTCAGTCATTCTGCATCACAAGTCGCAAGTGAAACTCCCAAACAATGTGTCAATGTACTGGAATATGAAATTAAACACAGCCAACAGGTTTGGATGGCATATCTAAGAATCTGAAATAGCATGATGTGTAAACCATGAGGAAATGTTTTCCCATCATTTGCCGGCACAGTTCTGCTCAAACATATCAAGGTCTGTTTCAAATGGTTTTAATAAATGGTTTTAATAAAATTCTGTGACACAGTGTCCGTGGTATGTGTCCTGTTTAGTAATATTTGTGAAACAAATACAAGTCAAACCACATCATCATTGACTAACACAAAATAATTAAATTAAAACCTCCTTTTTCCTGGTGCACAAGCTAACTAGTGGCTTATTTAAGTTGCTTATGTGGCAGATTGCACGTGGCATGTTGCGCTGAGTCAGTTTTTGGCTTTTACCTCACACTCCACACCTGTTCAGGTGTAGTGAGTTCACTGTTTCCTGTGGAGTATTGAATATAGGTCTCCAAACTTCACCAAACACTAAAACATAAATATATATAGTTGAGCCTTCTCGTAAGATGACCAGTGTCAGCAACAGTAAAAGGGCTGGGGCAGTAAATTGGCTCTGAATTGATGAGTGGGAGTGATGGGTTTGTGGGAAATCTGAGCTCATTTCCTCCCTCGTCGAGCTCCAGTAAGCATTAAGGTAGTACATCAACACTCGGGCATTTACTGCACATCACACAGAAATGTAAAGAATGGTTTATATCCACTCACCATAATGAAAAATCTTTTCTAAAGACTGAAAATAGAAAAAAAAAAAAAAAACAGCATTTTAATCAAACATCCTGTGATTAAATTGTATTTAACAATATTCCTCAAAATCATATAATTTTTATTCCTTGACATCTCTTTCCATGAGAGTGGTGCCACAGTATGTGTGTGTCTGCATAAGAATCTAAATTTGTCAGTCTGTTGGACAGGCGGTCGGACACAGCTGAGTCGTGTGGAGAGGTTGTGTCTGGGCCACTAAACACATCCCGTGTGCTGAGTACCACTGGGTAAGCAGGGCCATCTGCTTTCTATACTGGGATGCTGAAGCAAAACAGGCAGGGAAAGGGATGAGCTTCTTGTGGCAGCTTTCCTAATCAATAAGTATTGATTCCTCACTTATCTCAACTGCAGCCTGGCTGATGAGATGTCACACATCTGACCTCCTGCAGGGAAAGGAGAGCAAGGGATGGATGTCAGCGGGGTAAGTGCTGTGCTGTGTAACAAAGACACTGCATTACATACATACAAGTAAAAAAAGCTTGCATACCTGTGGTTTACAAAAAGCCATAGGCGCACACTGACTGACAGAAAGACAGATCTACACAGGAACAGGTATGCACAGATTTGGATTCACACACTAGAAATGTATACATACAAAGAAGGAGACACAGTCAGAGGACTTGCTCCTTTTTCAGGCTGGACTTGTCAAAGCTTGCATGGACAGTTATCCCCCTGCTATCGTCTTTTCTGCCCATCTACATACTTCCTCCTCCCTCTGCTGCTCTCACTCCTCTCTTGTTGCAGGCTGACAATTAATCAGTGTTTGATCGGCTGGGTGGCTCACATTCAGTGCAGTTGCTGTGCTCAGCAGAAAGGTAAAATAAATAAAGAGTGAGCAAACCCTTTAAACTGACAGTAATGATGGATGGATGGATGGATGGATGGATGGATGGATGGATGGATGGATGGATGGATGGATGGATGGTATATGATAATGATGACTTTTGTGACAATATCTTTATATATGGGATATCACACATAGATAGAAGACAGGGTTAATGTCACCCAAGTAGAGATACTGCAGGCAGAGCAGCAGTTTGGATAGCAGCATAATACACTTATTTGACAAGTGACAATAAAGCAGCAGTCGGTACATGCGCACACTGACACATGCAAATAACTCTATAGCCACAGATCAAAGAGCTCACTGATGACAAGAAAGTTTACCAGGGCATAGAAAGGTAGGAATTGTATCATAGAAAACTCCCTGCATGAGCTTTTGGGCTGTGAATGTTAACCATTTACCAATATTTCACCTGTCCCTTCTCCTACTTTACATTTACAACATTCATCAAATCACAGTTCCTCAGACTGAGGCCATCCTTTGATTCACTGTCTAATCCTTACTATACGGAAAGTTGGATAGCAACTGCACACAATTGCTCAGTTTCAGTGGTAGGCATGTTTTAGCTATCTCTTTCCTCAGCTGAGTCATTCAGAATATTTCTTAAACCAAGAAACTATTCACCAGCGGATTTACGTCCTTGCACATAAAGAACCTTCTCAGAGTAAACAATCTTGTCATCAGGTGCAAGTAGCACCTTCCTGATGACAAGGCTTAATCATGACTCGGATATTAGGCAACTCCATGAATGAATGAAATCCATTGATACCACTTCTAAAGCTATGGCAGATTTCCCAAGGATGGTACTACGTTGGTTTGTAGAGATTTGCACATCTTTTTAGAAATCTTAGAAATTAACATCTCTGTACATGCCATCCCAGTTGCATCACCCTCCCACAAGCATGAATTTCCACTTCTCTACTTCTCCCATCCTGTTGATCCAGAGCAACAATTTTCACTACAATGGACGAAATGTCAACACATCTGTCCAGTTGCTGACCAACTCTGAATAAGGCCACCTTAACACTATAACTTACAAGTTTCTGTTCAGATATCTGGGAGGTTTCTCTCGTGGAGTCATGAGGTGTAATCTACAATAAACAGCCTTTAATGACAAGGAAAGATAGAAAATGAGCTGTTTTCAGAAGCAGCTTAATGAGTACTGCTCCAATAAAATATTTATTCTAAATGACGCAATGTTATTCTCTACTTCCTCTAGCCTCCATGTGAACTTCAAGTATCATTTTTTTGCTTATTTGTGTACAGTGTCGAAATAAAGAGAAAAAAAACATCATCATATGATACAACATGACGGAAAATGACAGAAAGAGCAAAACCTGGCAAAGAATCAGAGAAGGATTGGAATAATTGCATTTGTGACTACCATGCAAATTACAGTAGTGTACACAAAATGAGCTCCTTGATTCCTAATTTGCAGTTCATGACTGCTGTGAAATGCAATTAATGGATTCTTGATTTATTTAGTGAGCTGTGATAAATGAGTTCCCTTAGCGCACTGAGACAGACTGCAGCGTACAACCCTCCATCCAGGCTAAGCATGGGTTCCTCTTTCAGGAAGTGAAGTTGTTCTGTCTGTGTTGATGTAAAAGGAGACTGAAAAGGAGAGGAAAGGAGAGGTGCAGTCAAAGAAATGTAAATTTAAGGATAAGTAGAGGAATAACTTGCCCTAAATTCACTGTTAACAAACGCCAACTTTAATGTAGAAACAAGAAATAAAGCTACATATCACCTGACAGATTCAGCATTTTATTGTTTTGAGGTCATATGTGATGACATTTATGTCAAAATAGCAGGCAGAGAGCCTATTGTTTAAAAATGAGTCAGGTGGAGTGCCATGAAGAGGGCACAGACTATCTTTCTTTTTTGCAGACAGACAGATGCCAGGGTAACAGTCTGAAAAATGTGAGACAATAAGATACCCTGGATTACTGCCACGTCCCTGCAGGTATGAGCACGCTTCTTGAGGATTTGAAAGAAAACAGGACACAGGCTTGGTAATAATTGGAGGTACCCTTTGGAAATCTCTGCTTTGTAGTTAAGCTTTGTTTGAATATGATGTGAGGGATTAATGAGATTGTGAGGGAAACATTTATAAAGTCAAAAAAATCCTCTATTTACACTAGCTGTACTAGCAGCAATGTTTTGCATGCATTTCATTTAACTACAATGGGCATGCAGTCTGTGATCTGATGAAGTGATGCTGGTGAAAAAATATAAATAGGACTTCAGTTGCAACATTCTCGAGGCTATTGTGTTCATTTAGAATAGAAACCCAATCATCTGCTCAAATCCGGAGCAAGGGAGGCCTAAATATGTAAATGTCCCAGTCAAACTCCATTTTGCTGCCAGATATTTACACAGTGTGAGAGGCCTGATGTGCTGCACAATGACTCAACTTCCACCCATTCCTGCCTCAGCATAACAGGTGTTTAGACTGTTTGCCATAAACCATGTCCCCGCCAGATGTTGCCAAGCAACTGATTAATTAGCAGAGCAACAGTGGAGCCAAGATGGGAGAGCTCATTTCAGTCCCTGTGGTCCAAGAGGTACTGGCTCTTGCACTTTGGTGTAACAGAAGTGATAGGAGACAGTGGTAATGTTTCAAGCACCCATGTTAAGAGCAGTGGTGAAGAAAGGTTTGGGTTAAAAAAACAAAAAATCCAGTTATTACATCCAGATCATTAAACATCTTTTTTTCCCTCCTCCCTTCTCCTCCTCATTAATAATAACCTGCTACCACAAATTCAAACAGGGCGGCAGATGCTTTCAGTTTCGTACTTTAACAGTGATCAGTTACTCTGTCTGTTGGTTGGACAGCACAGGTGGTCAGGGATATGCTGTTTACTGGTTGATTGATGGCATCATAGTCACAGGGACTTTAAGGTTCATGAAAATGAATTGAAACTCTAATGAGGAGTGATGGACGAAAGTTTGGTCAGTAGTTTCTCTAAAGTGATCAGATTCAGTGTGAGAGGGAAAGTAATTCGAAAGACAAAATCTGTGCAAAATAATACAGTGGATCTAAAAGCAGCAATAAATGCATAAAATTAAAATTAACCCAGACAATAGTATACTTGACAGGGTTGCAGAGACACAGGTGATGCCCTCTAATTAGCCCCTTGACATCATATGTTCTCACTGTAGCTACATTTCAGATATGAAGCAGATGCACACCCATCACAGGAAATATTGATACACAAAAAAAGATCTTCCTTTTGTACTTCTGATGTATAGTCTTGCCCTCTCCCCTGCCAGCATTGTACACGAATATGAATGCTTCCTATATCAGTATGAATTCTGCCCAACAGTTCACTTCCAGAGAGGCAAGTCTTTTTTTTTTCTCCCGTCGTGGACTTTTTGACAAGCTGTCAGAAAGCATAAATGCAAAGCGTCTGCGTGTGACACCTTTTCACTCAGGTGTCAACACATTATATTCTGAGAGCTCTGGTGATGGAAAGCTAAGCTTCACAAGACGAAGGGCATAGTGTCTGTTAACAGAGATGAAATGATAACCAAATCGTATAACATGATAAATAATTCAAATGGCTGTGGAATAGCCCTCAGAAAAATACAAGTGGTAGTGAGAGTAATGCAAAATTACTTATTAAAGTATGCTGAAGCTAAAGATTTTAATTTTATTTTGATAATGATTTAGGTAATAATACTGAGATCATTTTGGTCAAGATATTCACAGTATGAAATCTATATGCAGGCTCTTGCCTTTGATATGATGCCCTGAGCGATTTGCGTGGCCCAGTGCTTGAGTGAGGCCCTTAAATATGCAACAAAGATCTTCTGTTTCTGGGCCCTACATGAGCTCCTGTCGAGGGACTTTCTAGCAGTGCACAGAGCTTCAGGCTGAGGTTATGTTGCTCAGTTGGATTAGTAGTAGTAGCTATGCAACCTTTTCACATTACATTACACATGTACTACTTGCGTGCACCCCTGCCAACTAAAGTGACAAAATGAGCACAGAACAAAAGCAAGCCTTGCACGATACTGTGTTGATTTGGTCAATACAAATGGGCTGTGAATGGGATAAATTGTGGTAATGGACACCAAAACTGCAGTGTTCAGCCCCTGCTGTGTCTCTCTCCTATTGGAGATTAGGAATCTACCAAAAATACCAAACTGCATTGTGAATGACCGACACTGTGCCTCAAGAAGCAGTTCATTTAGTCCTGCCTTTCACAACCTGCCTCATAAAAACAGGATCTATGACCCTGAAACCCCCATTAACTGCCTCTGTCGGCTGTGCAAAACCTTATATTTATCCACGTCAAAGCTGCATCTTTAGAGCCTCTTACCCTCACTAATGGGGCTTGTAAGCTGAATCAGGCTTCCTAATTCATAACATTAGGTTGTGATTCGTGTGAGAGCTCTGGCAGTTTGTTACCACTGTGAGTAGTTCAGAAAGCACTCTATCTTTTTACATTATGGTGACCGTTGGTTCTCTGATGAACAGTACAAAGCTGTTGTTTTTTTCTTTGCCAGGGGTGGCCTGTGTCCACACGGCAGTGGGCCACACACATGCACAAACACATATGGACAGATGCCTAATTGACTTGCCCCAAACACTATCACTTCTTACATGCTCTAGAAAACAAGCTGTCTAATGGAGGATGGAACTCACATTTTGACGGCTAACCTCTATTTAGGTTAATATGGGTGCATGAATTACTTGGGAGGATGGAGCAGCTATGTGAACCTCGATAGAAAGCTAAATGGTCTAATTTTCCCGGTCAGGTGGACGCACTTCCCTCACATCACTCTTGGCAGTCAGTGAGGCTAAGAGACACCAATTAATCTCCCATGGCTATTATGGGGCAGGATGGCACAGAAAATGGATGGGCAGAGCACATTGCGACTCAGAGAGGATATGTAATTTGCTGGGGATCACTGAACATTGGCTGCAACCAGCTATAATTAAAACAGCAGTCAGCAAAAGTTTGACAATTATGCCATAATTTGTGACAGCATTAATTAAATTAGCACTCTTCATAGTAGTGCTTTCTAATTATAGCTATACTCTTCTGTATAAGCCATGCAAAGTGTTGGCCAATTCATTATATTTAGCTCACTTTAAGTGGCTTAAGAGTCTTTTGACAAATTGCAAAGTAACATAATGAGAAAAAAAAGCATGACACCTCATCAGAGTTAGCCACGTCAGCTTTAGAACATTTCTCCTTGTCTCCTACCAAAAGAAAAGAGAAGTGATAAGCACAGGCAAAAAGAGAGGTAGCCTTATTTGAGATCCGCAGTAATAATACTGCGCAACCATTGTGTCCAAACAACTCTCTCTCTCTTACTTATGTCAAACTGATTTTGTGTAACTGGACTATTTGTCTTTGGTGGCATGAGCTGGATATGGAGGAGCTGTCACAACATGTAGGCTCTTGCATACTGTATGCATGTATCACCAGTGTCACACATTCCTTAAGATGGATCTAGATCTGTATCATTGTCTCCATCCTGAGCTGAATAACAAATGAACATCTCTGCCTGCTCCTTTGACTCGCTGATTTCCCTTGGCAGGGATCTCTCCTAATAACCAACTGCCTGCCTCTCTCAACACACTAGCACTGTCAGAGAAAGATGACTCTGGTGCCTCGACAACATGCATGCTGCTGGATGGTGATTTTCTCTAACAGATGGCCAGTTGCTTAGGGCTATGGCAATATCTTTAGAATGGACTAGCAAGAATACTAAGCAGCTATGAATTGTGATTCATTTTCTAAGAACAGCAGATTCTTCACAGCCTTCTAATTCTTTTCCCTAATTTTTGAATTTTAAGATAAACTCTTTTGTTTCATTGTTAGAAATTAACTTTTCTAAACTGCTGTGTTTTCAGCAGTTTCCCCCCAAACTGAAGCAAATCCAAGATTTCTGATGACAAAGTCCTGCTAGAACCTAAAAGGAGAGTGAAGTGGAGAGATCCAGAAAATAAAACAATTGTTCATAATAATGAGCCCATCATTATTATCTTCCTCACCCAGCTGGCAATAAACTCAGCCAGCATGCAATTTCTGTGTGTGTATGTGTGTGTGTATAACAATGTGAATCTGCGGTGGAGATAAAGATTGTGTATAAGTGTATTTGTGTGGGTTACATAGGAATCCATTTAACTTTACAGCTGCCCCATTTTTTTTCAATTTGACTATATTAAAGGTGATAAACAGCAGGCCGGTTTGCAACTCTGTCTCCTACCATTTACTTTAACATGCAACTCATTTTCAGTAGCAAGTACATTTGGTAGGAAAAATAATAGTTGACTGGATTTCATTTTTTTTATTTAATCAATAAAACAAGGAAACATTTATATGAAACGTATCTGTAAAATGTGCACTGCATGAATAAGGCTTTCATTTTTAGGTTTAGACAATTCAACACACTTGGTAAAGTTTACAGAAAGACCATGGTGTTTGTTAAATATTAAGACAATTAACACTGACTTTGAGACTGCATGCATTGACTCTAAAAATATTTGACCAAAACTACTACTTCCTACATCTTCACCAAGTGTTTTGGTAGTTTAAACAACAAACGGGATACAGGATGTCTTGGGTCTTGATTTCAAAGTCCTTTGCTTCAAATGCCTAAACACCCACCCTGCCCTCCTCCTTCCGACTTCTCTGTGCTACAAGATTGGGAGAAACATGCAATTACATTTCCTCCTAAACATATTTGGCAAAGGCAGTTTCTAGTAAATCAATGTATTTGTCTCTGTCAGTTTTTGTTGTTTCTCAGCTCCTCACCTCTCCAGTTATCCCCTGACATCAGGCATTACCACTGGCGTTCTGCTGCCTGACTCAAGACTCCAACAGGCCAATGAATACCAAATGAGCCGGTGGAAATCCAGCTGGGAATAAATTATCAAAAGGAAACATGGTCTGCCCCCCACCCACCTATTCAAGTCACAGTTCGAAAAAGTCTCAGCTGTTCTCATCTTAAGCATCTGAACAGGTGCCGTTTTGACTCAGTATTAAACTTGAGCCCTAGGTTAAGATAAAACCCTGATCTCTTCACATCATACTATGATACAAAGCAAAGTGATCTGATTTTCCCACAATCTGCAGAACAGAGCTGAAATGTGCTGGTGCATCTGAGCTCCACATGTGCAATGTTATATTCCCCACCCACACCCCACCCACACCCCAGACACACACACACACACACACACACACACACACACACACAAAATCACAATCACAAGTATGGACTGCTGATCTTTTATTCACCATTGACCCTTCAATATGCACAGATGCACAGGAGCACAGAAGCAAAAACTGACAGCTACATACACATGCTCTGCTCCAAAATGAGACCAACTAACCGACCGTGGAGAGAGAGGTGCAGTGATGCAGAGACAAGGACCATATACAGGGCTTCATGTTCACTGCCTGGGAATTATCACATCAAACTTGTGTGCCCAATGGCTCTGACAGGCCGAAGGCCAAACCATTACAGCCTGGTGTAGACAGGAATGACTCTGCTGGCCTATGACTAGGCAATAACTATTGTTGTGCACCAGTGATTCACACCACATCAATAACATTCAGATTTACACAGACAACCAGAGAGGAAGTTCTTGTCAAACTTGCTAAAACAACCATCACAGAATCAGTGGTTATGTTCTCCATGCTTCATTGACTTTTGCATAGATGAGTTTTTATCAAGTATTCACACTTGTATCCACTACAGCTTTGACTTTTTGGAGAATGTGGACTTTATTCCATGAAATTAAACTAAAATCAGTCTCTGGTGCTGCATAGACTATGTGCATTTATTTGCATGATGTATTCAGATAGCAGTACCCTGTAGAAGTTATAGCAGACACTGGGATGCCAGTGCTTCAATTTATCATGCTGTTGTGCGAAATCATAAGCAAGTCATTTTGGCCAGATCAGATGGTGAAGTAGGGAGCACTCAAAGAGCTCATACATCTGCTAAGGTCACACAATTGTAGGTTTTAATACTATAATAAATACCCGTTTATAAAATGTTGGTTTGCACGTGGAGCTCGAAAATTGCTAATGCTAATTGACTGATGGTGGGCAAGATTTTTGGAGAATCCCTGCACCCTGTTCAGGAATATTAGGGCTTCAGACACAGATGGTTTATGCTAAATTTCAAGTTGGTCAAACAGTGATCATGTAACTTGCTCCAGTTGCACACTTTGCAGAAGTAATGCCATCAAATTTTATAGGATAACTATTAGTAGATGTGTACTGCTGTCAAATGTTATGATGTTTGAACAAGACTAGCATCTAGAGCCATGCTAGCAGGTCTGTAAGGGTATACTTAGGCACAGTGGTGCTTTGAACTAATTAGCATGTAGTAGCATGCTAATATGCTTACAATGACAATGCTGACATATTGATGTTTTACTGATTTTTACCACAGTCATTCACCATCTTAGTTTAATGTGTTAGCATGCCAACATTTGCTAATTAGCAGTAAACACAGCAAATTACAAGTGGATGGTGGCAATAAAGTTTGCAGGTAATTGGTCATAAAAAGGAGTGGCTAAATTAAAATTTTGACCGGATGGTGCTTAATAAAAGGTTAAAGGAACAACAAACCTAGGATTCATCCTCTGAAAACAATGAGTGTCTGCACAAAATTACATGGCAATCCATCCAACAGTTGTCAATACACCAAAGTGGTGAATTGACCTACTTCCCGACATTGCCAATCCCTCCTAGCATGGCTAACCACCAAATAACAGCTTGGTAAAGAAGGATGTTTGGATGTTTGCAAACTATTCAAAATGGCCGAATTTTGCTTCTTCCTTTTGTTTCAGGAGTTATGAGCCAAAATGCAGAGTTTGCAAACGTAGAGCTTTATAAATGATGCAAAATAATTAGTGTATTGTGACTTAGCTTGGTCAAAACAAGAGCATATTTGATTACTGTGTACTGTGTTGTCACTTTTTCTAATCACACTGAGATGTAATGACTTTGTCAAAAATATGAAAGGGAAAGACTACTCACTACAGACAATGTGCACCATGCAGAAACATGAAGGTAAAAGTTATTTCTTCACATATCCTATTCTGTCTGTTTTTTCCATGGCTCATGTCTGAAAAATGAGAGGAGACAGACGGTGGGTGAGTTTTAATCTTCCTGTGCCATACTTCAGAGAAAGCCATATGCAATACAATTACAATCTTTGATATTCTTTTATACAGCATGCCCATAGAATCAGAATGTTTTGTCACTATGGCAACAACTTTGTGTACTTCCCCAGAGACCTGCTGAAAAAGTCAGATTGTTTTGATTTTTATAACCAGCTGATTTCCTGTTAAAATATTCATACCACAGGAGCACAGAGACCATTGATATCTGAGGTAGGCTGTTGTTTACATGATATCTTATTGAGTTTTCAGTTAAAACTTGACATTTCAGTCCCACTGGTGTTGTATTCCTCAGTGAGAGTGGTTTACTGGCTGGGAAACATTAACACGCTAACTATGAAGGACCTTTATGTAAGATCTCTGACTTTTCTTGGGTTAATGGTCAGCTATTAGTGATTTTACACGCAATACACCACTTTACGGGGACCTCTTGTTTCAGATACAGTTACTGCAGGTTCTGCATAAAAGGTTCATGAAGATCATTGTAGATCTGGTTGCTTTGTGTTGCTCACACTGAGGCGACAGATGCAGCAGGGGACCGACCCACTGCAGTGTACCCAGTGACAGCACAGGCTTAGGCATATGTCTGAACTGTGAAGGGCTGCAGAACAGAGAGATGAAAGGTATGGAGGGAAAAGACACATACAAAGCCAGAGAAAGTCACAGACACCTTTGTCTCACTGACTGAGAGGAATGACAAGGAGTGGAGAGGGACTACAATGAGAAAGCCACATAGAAGTTGCCTTAGTATTTGATGGAAGTAAGAGATACAGAGAGTGGAGGGAGGGAGGCAGGAGTAGAGGGTGAGAGGGTGGGAGAACTTTGTGCAGAGTGAGAACCCTGACTTCTCTCTTATTCTCTCTCGTGCTGAATTTTGAAAAAGTAGAATTTTAACAGTGAGCTCAGGTAAATGTTGGGATACATCTGAGGTCTGACATTTCTTTTAGTATTTCCTGTATATTTTAAGATAACAAGTGATGTGCTTTGTCTTATATCTACAAGATGACAATGTGAAGAATAATGTGAAGTGGTGTGTTTTAAATGGACCTAATTTATTATTACGTCTCAATTTCCTTCTACACCATCATGATGGTGTAGAAGAAAGTCTTGCAGGAAATTGAGACGTAATAATAAATTACTTGTAGCCACATGCAATATTCTTCTCAGAATTGCAATTGATGATTTTATACAAGTTGTAAGTTTCACAAAGAAACTAAAGAATAACTTCCCAGGATCAATGACAAGGGATTGAGAGGCTATAATGATTGTGTGCAGGGCAAGATGAGGAAAAGCAAGGCCCCCTCCTCCAGGAGGGCTGAAATCCAGCATCTGTACCAATGCTACACCTCAGGCCAGAGGACTCTGCCTGCCTGCGCTCTCCTCAGGTTCCTCCACAAGGAGCAGATGCAACTCACAGCAAATACAGAGACAGCAGAGAATTTAATTGACAGATATGAGATTGAAGAAAGAGGTGAGTGAAGGGAGAACTGTGTGCTATGTCAGACTACGTACTGCCCATTTCTATGGCAAAAAAATGACTCTAATATTTAAGGACTAAGACTTTGTCACATAATCATGCTAATTTAGTTATAACAGAAATTAAGGTCTGTGCTCCAGTGGTGTCTGGCCTTCAAAGTGATTTGCTGTTAGCCCAGAGGCAGGTGGTTTAAATGATGAAGAAGGAAAATGGAAGAATCAGGCACATCAGTGGACTCGTAGACCAGATGTTGTCTAGGGCCGAGTATACTGTGGGATTATTTACACCACCACAAATAGCAAAACAGGGAAACAACAACACAAGGCTGGACACTACTCTTTGCTGAATCAAAACTTTTTCACTTTATGGTATCATCTTTGAGTAGGAGAGGGTTTTGAGGAGCAGTTTTTTAGCTCTTAGAACCTGTTTTCTAAATATGCTGCATACAATAGATTACTGTCAATAAACTAATTTACCTGAATACAGACAAGGTGTAAGATTGATATTTGGTGTCAAAGCTCTGACCTATAGACCAAGATGAGGATTGGGGAGTGTTGAATAATGTTTTTTTTAAATTGCATCATAGTTTCTGAATTCATCTGAAATTTAACCAGAATTTCAGTGAACTGATCTAAACTGCTGAACGTAAAAGCAGGTCCACAAGATGTAATCCCTAGGTTCAGCCTACCATTAGTAGCACAGACAATATAATAGACCTTTTTCACAGCACACATTTTTTACTTGTCACAGCAGGCAGAGCACAGTAAGCCATGACAATGAGCCAGCATGGACAATGCGAGGACGCGGGAGCAAGCTGACATACATGGAATTGATTTCAATGACATTGATCACACTTGTGCTTTTCCTGCTATAACCTATGATACAGGTTTATATTAAGCTCAGTGACTCTATGTTTCTTAAAGCAATGGTCATTAGAAAACTTTTTCTCCAAGGGGAGAGGGAACCCAGCACATCACAGGCACATACTTCAGAACAATACTCAAGTATTGTAAAAGTACCTCAAAATTGTACTTAAGCACAGTACTTAGTGTAAATGTACTTAAATACTTTACACCACTTTCAATACAATTACTTAGCCTTCAGCACACATGGATTTTTAATATTGTTCAATTACCCAACCAGTTACAACTGAATTCCTGAGTGAAAACAAAGGGGGTGCCTATTATAAAAGCTAATATCAAAAAAGAAAAAGACTAACTAAACCACCACAGCCACAATAAACACTATATTGATGTTAAAACATATCTCTAAAACAACCAATCCTCCATTGCCTCACTGCTCACGACTGCGCACCATTATTGTAATGAAATGCCAAGCCAACACTGGAAATGAAAGGGTGATCTATCAGCTAGCTAACATTAGTTAGCTAAACTGTAATTTCAGGCAAAAGTTAGAAACTAGCTATCATACGTACTTGACACAGTCTAATTCAGAAACTCTGAAAGTAAGAGAGTTAAGTGTATTAAACAAGCTAGATTGTTAGCTACTGCTACTTACATTTGCATACAGTGTCTCTATTTGTTTGCATGAATACGGGGGCACGGAATTGATGACACGAGCCATTGATCGGAGTGACGCAGGCATAAGGGACGTTCACGTCTGTGAACGTCAAGGTTAATAAATGGTATAGTCCAATGTAGGGGTGTCTGAAATCGTATTACAAGATTCTTCCAGGCATGATTATGGAAAATACATTACAATATTTACAATTACAGGTAAGAGGAATATATAAATGTTTCATTATTTGTACTTGCTGGAACTGTTTAAGTGAGTACTGCTGTTCACCTAGTAATCTTTACCAAGTAGATACATTTTGAGAGGGCTAGTTTATAGCCATGCTAGTGGCTTGGATGTACAGATGACAAGATTTTGTCTGTTGGTTGTTCTAGACTGGAATATCTCAATAACTAGTACATGGAGTGCCCTGATATTTTGCACAGTAATGGTGCCCTAAGGATGATTTCTAATGACTCTGGTGAGCCACTGACTTTTCTTTTAGTCCCAGCAGCAGGCCTAATACTTTGGTTTAAATATTTGTAAAATTAAAGACATTTCCTCCAGCCTACTTTGTGTTTTGTGTTAGCAGGCTAACATGCTAAACTTAGATGATGATCATGGTGAACACTACCTGCTAAACATCAGCATTTTAGCATTGTCATTGTGAGAATGACAGTATGCTGATGCTTGCATTTAGCTGAAAAAACCACTGTGTCTTGACATTATTAATTTGAATAGTTTTAATATGGCAACACCAGGAACAGTACTTCTGTTTCGTAAAACTGCTTTGCAGCTGGTAGAGGAACTGATACTGCTTATGACCGTCGCTGACAGTGTTGCTACTTTGCTCCTTCCTCTTCCTCCAGCCAGAGAAAGCAGGTTCATGACATTTGAGGGATTCCTGAGGTACATGGAGTCCAAAGACTGCTGCGTGTTTGACCAGACCCATGCATCGGTGTACCAAGACATGGATCAGCCTCTCAGCAGCTACGTCATCTCCTCATCACACAACACCTACCTGACTGGAGATCAGCTAGTAGGAAAAAGCCACCTGGACGCCTATGTTTGGTAAGAAAGTATAGTATGTACAATACAGTTTTTGTTCTTCATCATGATGCAGCACTTGAGAAAACAACCTCCACTTCCAGAGAAAAATTACCTCTATGATTCTTCACAAATTATGTTTTTACCTCTGTAACCTGTGCAATATATGAAATTGCACGGACACAGGTTAAGGACTATTTGCAAATTAGTCAACATGAGCTAATCTGCTAAATCCTGGATATTTCATTACTCTTTTTTTTATGTAGGTCAAAACAAATGATAAGGCCAATTTAAAAGAGATTTAGCTCTGATACAGAAATGCCCCTCAACACATTATCCTATCCTTAAGATCTCTCCTTCAAACCTACATGTGTTATCTGGATAGTGTCTTTTTCTCTTATTTCATTGACCCACTCATGTGCTGAGGCAGACAGTGAAATTGCTGTGGTCCCTTTATGGGACAATGGAGGTGATTACAAAAGGGGCTGATTGCAGCAGAAGTGCTGTATTTATGGTCCCTGTGAAAGTGCTGAGCGCCCTGGCCGGCTGGTAGAGTGGAACACTCCAGCCTAGTGGCCTGGTAGCTCTGGTTTACTTAGATAATGAAAGAGTCATCTCAAGAGGACAACAAAGTGGCAGGAGGTGACTTTTAACCATCCCTCTTGCTCACATAAACAAATAACCAAAAAATGTTTTATAAAAGAAAAACATGAAAGGAAATTAACAGTATAATTAATTTCTAATTCAATTTGCTTTTTATGTAATATATTTTTTTCAACAGTGGGGCTAAACCTATAATTGTGAATGTCAGTGAGTGACTCATAGTTGAGTGATCATATACAGTATCTAGGAACTTCCACCAGCTGTGTGTGTGGACTTTGCCTGAGCTGTGTTTGTGTTTCAGTTCAGTCTCTGACAGATCTCAGAACAGTTTGTTTCTGCTGTTTCTCTCCAGTCTCTGGCATGTTCATGGAGTAGATTCATAAAACCATGGGATGAATGCGAATGTTTAACTTTTGCACATTAGCACAGTTCTCATCACCTAGACCATAGTAGCTTCTATTCACTTCCACTCACTTCTTTCAGACTTAATGTACAATTATGTACATTTTACAACCTAAAATTTGTTTCATGTTCTGTCTGTTTGTCTTGTTTGTTTAATCACGAACAGAAATGTATTAAACAATGCTGGAATGCTGTAACTGCATTTTGTAACAAAGGACAGTTCATCGACCAGCCCACCACCTCTGTGCAGCACCTCTGACTATGGTGGAGGTTACCTGATACTGAATGTATTGTTTTGTGCAGGCATGACCACACCACACCTAGTAACTTCACTGCCATGTCAAGTCTCAGGGAAGTGAATACAGTGATTTGTCATTTTTACATATCTGTTTGTATATGTATTAGGCAAACACGATACCCTGTGTTAATTAGTGAGATGTAGAGGTGCTGCTGGTGTATTTTTGAACATTGGAGAGAGCCAGGCTAATTGTTTCCCTCATTCTTCAGTCTGTATGCTAAGCTAGGTTAGGCTAGTTGTTTCTAGATCTAGTTCCATACTGAACACAGAGATATGAAAGTGGTATCAATTTTCTTATGTAACTCTTTGAAAGAAGGCAAAAAAGCCTTTCCTAAATGTTGAACTTGAATTTCTTTGTAAATAAAAATAAAACCAAACAGCCAAAATAAAAATGATTTAAAAAGATATTAAAATAGATCAAAGTGAGCCTTGATCCTCCAGGCATTCATTCTCTGAAATGCAGGAGGCAATCACAACATGATACTATGACTATACTTTGCTCACAATAACAGAGGCACACAGCAGTTATACTGTGTAATGCACAATTTAGAATGAGACAATCATCATGACATTTTTGTGATTCTGGAGAAAAACATAACTGAGATGAAAGACTGTAGAGACAGTATCTAACAACATCCATAGACGTGTGTGCCCTAATTTGAATTTAAAACAGCAATAAACTCGTAGAAAAGGCCGAATTCATAAAAAGAAGAACTATTTCACAGTTGTGAGTGTCTGGAGTAAAAGGGTGATATAACTTTGCATCAGAAGTTACAAGAAAATGTACCATTGTATAGTGATTATTTGCCCCACCTCTGCTGTGAAAGCCAAATAGTTTTTGTCCACCGCCAACAGAAAGCAATATCTTGCAAAGCCAAGATACATTCTGTACAAACGACCGTATTTTTATGTGAAGAAAACACAGAAATGGAAATTTAAGAGCAGCATTTTCTGGTGTCACATTAGGAGAGGCTCCAGATCCACTCAGACAGAAGAAGCTATTGGAATAAATTATTAGATTTTAATGTTTATTATAGATTATTCATGGTAGTTAATAAAAATTTCTCCCATTGTGATGGCTTGACTTGTCAGAAAGCTTGAAAGATCTTGTGTTTGGAAAAGAAATGGCCCAGTTTGTGCCTCACCTCTTCACTTTTAATTTCTCACACAGCACATTTTAAGTGCTTATCATAGCCTTGCCACAGCTAAGTGTATATATATGTGTTTCTTTATGTGTGTGTGTGTGTGTGTGTGTGTGTGTGTGTGTGTGTGTGTGTGTGTGTGTGTGTGTTTGGCACAGTGCTCTGAGGAAAGGCTGCCGCTGTCTAGAGATTGACTGCTGGGATGGGCCAGATATGGAGCCTGTAGTCTACCATGGCTACACCCTGACCACAAAGATATTCTTTAAGGATGTCATCACCACTGTGGAGCAACATGCCTTTGAGGTAACAGCATGTAATATGTTACCTGACATATATTTCCTGGAGTGGTGCCCCAGGCATCAAACTCAATGTCCACCCCTGCCTCTCCAGGCTCCAGAAGACCCCACTGAGCTGCCCTTGCTCTAATTAATCTCTAAGCATCTCTGATAGTAAGTTGTCTTTGATTCAGGCGGTTCAGGCCATTCTCTGTGATGTGTGTGTGTGACTGAAGACATTGCAGAGAGAGCAGAAGACTACATCAAGGTTGATGCTAATTGTTGGAAATAAGGGTTGGATGCTGATTTTTTTCTGGTGGGATTATTTCCTGACAGGTGTCTGCTTACCCAGTGATCCTGTCATTGGAAAACCATTGTTCCCGGGAGCAGCAAGAGGTCATGGCCCACTACCTTATCTCTATCCTGGGGGAGAAGCTGCTGAGAAGTCCCTTGGATCACCCAACCACTGGAGACCTCCCAAGCCCAAATGTAAGACTCAGAAGAAGTGAGAGCTTGGCTATCTGAATGGTAGATCAGAAGCAAAATCTGTGTTTAATGTTAGAGCTGTGGGTGCAGGCACGGGGATGATGGTGTTTGTATGTATTAATCTTCATCGTCTGTCACAGCACAGCAAAACACGGGGAAAATTAGACCTTTTTGCTGCCACGGAGGGCCTCATTAGTTTCTTTCTGAGGCTTCCTTTGCCTGTCTCCCCCATTGGGACATAGGGGTAGATGGACGTCTGCAAGGCTCTTTAATCTTTAATCATGAGGTTCAGAGAATCTAATTTGATATGGTTGATCCTGAGAAGTGTCCGTCATTTTAAACACGCTGAGACACTTGACCCGATTGTTCATTTAGAATGAACCTGCTCGGGTTCTCCACTGAAAACATCTGCGTCAACCCATGAGTGAGTGACTGGCCTGAAAGATGCAGGCGCAGTCACTCCAGTCTATTGATAATGACAAGGAGGATGAAGGGTTTTTCTGTCTGTGTGGATCAATGTGTGCTGTCTCGCTGGAGTTTCTTGTCTGCCTCTGACTTCGACTGCTTTGGAATTTACTGCAAAAAAGGAGTTATGTTTTATCCTGAGTGTGCATATAAGATTATTTTCCCCCCATATCTCCCATATCTTTTTTTATCTCTATGACTCAGGAAGGGTGGGCTTATGTAGGAGCCTCAGCGCTAATGGTTTAATCTTCACTCTTAACCCCGAGCAAGTCACTGAATCAGTGTTCATGTGTCAAATTCATGCAGCTTCAGACCCAAGTTGCCATCCAATTATGAAAGTGGAACCAATATGCAATGCCCAGAGTTTTTCATTACTTTATTCCCCCCTCTAACCAGTTAGAGCAGAGGTTTTCAATCTATTTACCAAATTGTCAAAACCACTGGAAGGATGGTAAACCCAATTGTCTGCTCTCTATTTATCCATGGTGTTATTGTGGGGTTAGAATAAGCCATAGTTTGTTCACAAGTTATTGCTCTTCTTTATTTTTTAATATCAACATGAGGCAAAATTCTCTTCAAGAACCTCGTATAACATCCTAAATTACATCGACATAAGCAAAGCCTCTATCATTTTGTGTAGCAGCAATGTAAAATGAAAGAGTTCAGTGCCAAAGGAAGCTTTGGAGCTTGTAATTTTCATACTACATGGGTTTTTACAGGTTGTTAATGTCGGCAGCTCTGTAATTATTTTGCATATTTTTGCCTGTGCATACAGTATATGTGACACTGACAGGGTGACATCCTGTCGTGTAACTCCCCATGGAGCTGCTTCCAAATTGGAGACTATAATGTTTTTTACTTTTAGCATATCACAGCTCATCTGCACAGAGAGACTTGTAGAGTGCTGACAGATTTGGAGCCGGGGTGGTAAGATGTAGCAGCAGATGTGTGATTCAGTGATTTGGGTCACCTGCTGTTTTTTGCTTCTTTATCCTAGTATACCTGGCTGTGTGATGTGGATGTGTCTACTGAAGTATAGGTTCTTTGTGACAAATCATAGAGGGGGTGGTTTGCGCAAAAGGAGTGTTTTGAGGTTTTACGAGTTTGGTGTGAATGTCTGTACCCATGATTAAGATGACTTTGCATTTATTCACATTTGAATTCATACTATAATGTGTATTTGTGGGGACGCCAGGACCTGAAGTATAAGATCCTCATCAAGAATAAAAAGTTAAAGCCTCAGTTGAAGGCAGAGGAGGCATCAGGGACAGAGGCAGAGGAGAGTGTAGATGAGGGCGAGGATGATGATGATGAGGAGGATGAGGATCTTCAAACCAAAACAAAGTTCTGGTCTCCCAGCAAGGCAGGGTCAAAGAAGGAAGTAAGTGAGGACAAGAACAGTTTGAAGCACATGTAGACATTTTTAATGAGAACAAATAGATAAAGCTGCTGTCTTTGTTTTGTCCTCCTCTCTTACTTAAATGTAACGAGTAGAAGAAGAAGGTTGTGGTGGCTGAGGCTTTATCTGACCTGGTCATATACACCAGGTCTGTTAAGTTCATCAGCTTCACTCACTCTAAGGATAATCAGAACTACTATGAGAACACGTCTATGGCGGAGAAGAAAGCGCGCAAGCTAGCCAAAGCCTCAGGTACAATGTCATTTATTGATTTGAAATCATGAGACAAAGGAAGCGTGATTTAGAAATAATAAAAGACTGTGTATAATTAATTGCAAATATTATATTACATATTAAATGTCATTGTGATGAGCCCAGCAGATTCACATGATTTATAGATCTATTGAGCTCAAAGGAGAAGTCCCTGCAGATCATCTCTGGAAAAGAAATGCAATTATACCCAAGGCCATAAACCTCCATAATAGCGAAAGCAAAACATATTAAACATGACATATACAACATAAGGGAGTACTTTTTAGGGAATAAAGCACAACAGCACAGGCCCAGAAATGCGCCTTATATCCCCAATGTTCGGGAAGTGAAAAGAGCCCACAGAGGTTTGAATCAACTGATAATCAGTTAAACTGTCATCACGCTACTGTGCGGCAATATATTGGAGAAGCAGAGTGATGTAGAGAAATGAAATCTGTTTCTGCTGAGGAGAAATGACACTTTCCAGACACACACAAATGTTATGAGCTAGTTGGCTTGGCTTGCAGGCACCATGAACAGTCTCAGCTACTGTGAAGCTCTAAAAAACCTTGTAGTGTCTTGTCATTGTCAGTCCCTACAGGCAAATGACACAGCTATGGTGCGATCACAGGCTGTAGCTGTGTGCAAGTTTTTCCTAGTCTATCCAGAAAGAAGGAAATTATTGAGGCTGGAAAACTTGATCAGGACAAACCTCACATCACATTCAGGTTTCATCATGTATTCTTTAGAAAAAAAATAGATTTGACACTAAATTAAAATGATGATAATTTGTGTGTCTTATTTACAGATTCCTGATACAGTTAATGTTTTGAATAAAAGCAACAAGAATCATATCTGTACTGTCAAGAATCTACAATGACAGATTGGAAAATTACAATCTTGTAACCATGCTACTGCTTTCACTGTGTCACTGCATCACATAGTCATTGTGACTAAGTCAGATAGAATTAGTCATAGGAAAGTCACCTGTGAAGTTTGAATCACTGAACTTCCTCATCAATAAATATTTGTCAGACGAGACCTCTGACCTTTGTGTGTCGTGTGTTGCCAATCTCAGGTGCAGATTTTGTTCGCCATAACCAGAAGTTCCTCAGCAGGATTTACCCAGCAGGCTCGAGGACATCTTCGTCCAATTACAACCCTCAGGAGTTTTGGAACGTCGGCTCGCAGCTTGGTGAGTCGGACATCACATCTGCGAGTACAAATAAGATATCGTCAAATTTCATACACATGCATTTATATATGCATACACGTTTATTGAGGCAGAGGAATCTGAATCTGAATTACAAATTTCCAAACTGCTATAAAGGATTCTAATAACTGGATCTAATTCACCTCAGTAAATTATATATTGAATAATTGAAAAAAATAATGATGAATAAATTAACCCATCAATAAGCTGATAACATTATTAGGTATTTAATTTATTGATTTGCTGATATGTAAATGGGATAGTAAAAAAAATATAGTAACACAAAATATGTGAAATATGTAAATATGTCAACCTAAAAGAGGTAACACAATTTCCCCAAAGTTACTCTTATTTTCTTGCCAACTATGTTTCTGTTTTGGTTGAAATTAAATCCCTGACAACATGAATTCAAAAAAAAAAAATGAAATGAAATTTTTCTTTTTCAATTTGCTTTGTGTCATCAGTTTCAACAGGAATCAAAACGTTCCCAACACACAAAGAACAACCACCACAATCCATTACAAGTTTTGAAACGGAGCGAAGCGCAGTCTGGAAACTTTTATTGTCAAACTTCAAAGGGAACAACCTGGCCAAATGTCCTGTCGATTAGCAGTGAAAAGAACATTTCATTCCGGTCCACAGCCTGACCACCTCATCTGTGTTTTCCCCTGGAGCAAGTCCTCTCCTGGCCCTTATCACACCTGTTCTAAATCGATTTGTACCCTCCTAAATGTGCTTTTCTTTTTTCTTCTTTAAACTACATCCTTGCCTGGGTCACAGCTTAGTTTTTTCGCACAGTTATCATCTCTTTAGAGCCCAGCATGAGCACTGGGCTTAACACCATATCACACATGCAGTAGCAACGACCAAGAGAAATCTGAGCTTTGCTTCAAAAGTCATACATAAACATTATGTCCTCAAACTCTCTGGAAATGTGTGATTCACCCGTGAGCTTAAAGTCACTACCTTGATCTGTCTGGCACTGTCTTGGCCAGTGGTCTTGTCACTGTGCCTGTCTTACACATCCTCTTCATCCGTCACCATCGCTCAGTCAGCCATCCACCGACTCTGACATGGAGCCCTGCTGATTGCTGCGCAGACTGTACATGCTGCGGTGGCAGCTGTGCAGATGGTGATCGGCACTTTTCACAGTTGCAGGAGACTGCGGTACAAAGCAGCAGCCTGGATGGATCATTTACAGTTAGATGAGCAGAAGATTCACTGGGTCCCTGTGAAATACACGAGAAGTATATGAAACTATGCATTAGTTAGAACAAAATTAAATATAAATTTTGCATTATTAATTATCTGTTAGTCCCGGCTAACCATAATTAAGATCTATGAATGCAGCACAGCTATGCAGCACACCTGCCAACACAGAGTGAGCTTTGCACTGCAGAAAATCCCACTACACGTACACCCGCTGCACAGTTGGTGATTGTGAATGCCTCCCTGATGCAATGTATGCCATTTGTTGTGGAAACATTTCAAGTCATTGTATAATTTAGCTCCCTCCTGGAGAATGAACAAGAGTTTTAGAAAATGGAAGATATGCAGAGAGATCATCTCATGCAGCTTGTTTTATTTTAACAAGCTTCAGGCATTCTCAATTTTGTTCCCATAAATCTTTTTTTGTTGCTGCTGTGTGGCTCCTGGTTTTCATTGTCCCAATGCTGTTGTCCCGTGGTGTTTTGCAGTGGCTCTCAATTTCCAGTCTCTGGGCTTGCCTATGGACCTTAATGGTGGCCGTTTCCAGGACAACGGGGGCTGTGGATACATCCTGAAGCCAGCGGTGCTCATGTCCAGTCAGAGCAGCTTTGATCCTGGATGTAGCCACCACAGGCTCAAACCCACACACCTGCTGCTCAAGGTAGCTACGGAGCACTGGACGCTGAATAATCCACTCAGGGTGGATTTATGGATTAAGGTGTAATGTTAGAGGACTGTGCGCGTGTGTGTGCTTTACATGCATGTATGCGTGTGTCTATGCCTCACAATCTAGGGCATTGTGTAGCGAAGCTCATTCTTACCCTTTGCCTCTAGACAAATGTTGCTGTGAACCAGCTATGATGTAAAACTCCCTGAGAGTGTCTGCGTTTAATTAGATTATCTCCCTCAGAAAGTAAAGGGAGAGGAGAGAGAGGGGGATCTAATACAATTAGACCCAGGGTCCAATTAATAAATCATCCCTTTTCCATTATTTTAAGCATCTTGGGACACAGTTATAGCAGAACTTGTTATGTACAGTATCTAAGTCACATGACAAAAAGGTGGATGAAGCTGTAGAGAGCACAATCACAAACAGTCATGTTTATAGTGTGTGCATAAGGACCACAGTCAACACACGATAAGTCCAATTACAGAGATACAACAATTTGCTCACGTGCAGAACATAGTGGTGGGAGTCAGAGATATCTGGTGCTTTGTACAGCAAAGACAATATGAGGAATTGCATGGGATCACATGGGACTCACAGAGACTTACTGCAGAGGAAGGAGATGAGTACAAGAGCTAGGTGTCATCCAAGTTGGAAGTGAATCCCTCTCAAACAACTAAAAGCATGCTCTGAGTGCTGCAGCACAAGTGCTTCATATTGTTTTGTTCTTTTTCTGTGTCAAGGTGCAGAGTGGAGTGAGTATCCAGAGTAAAAGATGTTGTTAGATTTTTTTAAATGTCAGTTTTCAATGCGATCATCACAAACATAATTCCATTTATCTCCATTTTATTGGGTGTTGAAGCTGAACAATCACAAGTTAGTGATTAAATATCCTTTTACTCATGTTCTTAAACAGACTGAAGCTTAGTCTATGTGGGTTCATATGTTTCAGCTGGATCCTGTCATGGATCTTGGGCTATCAGCACAGGCACAATAGTAACTGTACTAAATGTACTTGTATCTGTTGCTTTAAAGTGCCTCTACTATAAGTCATTGATCTGCTGTACTTCTGATGAAGGAAATCTTGATCAGACAACACTTCATGAGGATGTATAGACTCTCACAAGTTAAAAGCACATCAGACATTGTCTTCTATTAGAATATGTACACACACTGTATATCTTCCCAGCACACTGCATGAAATATAAATGCGGTGTGCTCTGTTTTTGGATGCCCTGGGAAAAACCCAAACTTTATTTATTCAAATCATCACTGGGTTATTTGATCACTTCAGGGAAAACCCTGCAATCTTGCCTCAGCTCTCAACTCAGTGGCAATCAGAGTCATGAGTAGCATTCAGTGTTGTTACTTAGGTAAGGTCGGTTTTCAATTTTTAAAGATTAAATTATTCATCTGCTCGGGAAAACAATATTTTCCCTTGAGCTTTCATGAGTCTATTTAGCATAAAACTGTCAACTATAAACAATGGTCTGTTTTCAAATCTTCATGAAATGACAACTCCAAACAGCTATCTGTGCACTCAGAAGTATGGACCATTGTTGTTATGAAGCAGAATAATGCAGTGTTTTGTAGCATGACTTTAAGAGAGGAAAGGGACTATAATTCTGGGCCAGACACTGTAAAGCTCCATCAATGCCAAGCGGGGCATGTCATGATAAGTACAAGCAGGTTTGTCTTTGATCAGGGCCAGGGAAGGGAAGGCTCAGTGTGAGAGGACTGCAGATAAGCCTGCCTCTCTCCAGACTAGTGTAATTACAGCACTCTCCTCTCCTCTCCTCTCTTTTCCCTTCTCTTTTTAATTTACTGTTTATCCCTGGTTTCAATTGTATTCTCATAATCCCCCTGTGTGACTCTCCATATCACCTACAGGTGATCAGTGGGTCCAACCTACCTGTTCCCAGGAGTGGCAAAGCTCTGGACCCCTTTGTCAGAGTGGAGATTCATGGGATTGCATCTGACTCCCGCAGAAAAAGCACACATACTGTCAAAAACAATTGTAAGTACTGCAATTCAAACTGTACACTGGTCATGTTCGAGCATCTCAACACACAGCTTGACTGGCTCAGCTCTACTTTGTCAGACCTGTCTCTACTTTCATCAATCTAAGACATACTTTGTCAGATTTATCTCAAGATCTGTGAGATTCAGCTGATAATATTCAATCTTGTTTTGAGTTTTGCAGGCTCCTGTTCTGTATTTGTTCTTTCTTTCTCACATTAAAAATGGTGCTGATGAGGCAACAGCCATCAGTACTGAAATAATAGACATACAAGACTTAGAGTCTACAGCCATGCTAGCTGCTCTGTGGAGCTGTACTCAGACAAAGCAGTAACAAATATTTGGTCATAAACTAAAGTATTGTACAAATTAAAATGACCTGATGATGGAGCTAGATGAAACGTTGTCACAATTCATCCTAAGGGGGAAATAAATATCAGTACAAAATTTCATACTAATCCATTCAAAAGCCGTTGAGACATTTCATTCATAACCGCAAACATCAACCTTATAGGCATTAGAGGAAAAGTCATGGGATCATCCTTCAAAAACCATGAACATCTTTATGAAACTTCATGGCAATCCATCCATCCACGACCAAAGTGGTGGACTGGCAGGATGAGATTGCCATCCACAATAAAGCCAGAGTTTGCAGATCTCTGGTTTTATTCATAGAAAGTACCAGCACATTGTGGGACAATGTAGACCTTTAAGTGGAAACCACCTGAACTGGATTCTATGCAGTTTTCTATGACAGTATTTTGTGGTGTCTGTAGGGTTTTCCATTACTTCCTTTTAAATGTATTTCCCAGTAAACAGATGTTTGGCTTCTGAAGAGAAATGTGCTGATGAGTTTCTTCAACATGTAGAAGTGTATTTCCTTTGAAGAGAAGTCTGTCATGTCACTATTGCTATGACTGGAAACATGGAGCAGTCACTGCACCCTGGATGAAGGGCTACAGTGATTTTAAGCATCAACTGGATCCTCATGCATACACACATTTTTCATGTTCAGAAGTAACATGGTACCATATCACATCAACATTCATAATGAGTAAGTGTTTATAATGATAACTATGAAAATGATTGTTTGGGTCTTACGTTTACAGCCTGTAACTATCATCAGACTTTCAAGTGTGGGAATTAATCCCTCAGCTGCCGAGGTTTTTGACAGACCTTTCATATTTTAGGTGGTGCTCAGCCCTGAACATGCAGCTTGTTTCCTTTGATTTGAACCTGCATTTTCAAAAATGGCTACACGAAAAAGAACTTAAGACCAAAACATAACATTAAGCGATACAGTGCCGTGTTGCTGCTGCTGAGATGAGACAAAGAGGGTGGGAGAGATAGTAAAGAGTCCTGGAGGGTGCAGAGTGCTTACGCATGAGCATAAATCATAAAATCATTTCACACTATGAAATGGATGAGGTCACTGGTGAATACAAATGAATGTAGATTTAAGAAAATGTAGACAGAACAGAGGAACTGAAGCATATTGCTTTGAATCAGAAATTGGTTGTGAATTGCAGCAGAGGTGACTCATTAGTTATCTACGTGTTCTCTCCTGAACGCCGAGCCCAACACTTGTCATGTATCGTCATCATGACAGGGAGACTATTGTGCATCTGATAATTGCTTATTTTTCTATAGATGGAAAAGTCCATCTACGGGTCTGCCACTTTCAGACTCAACAATTATTAGATGGATTGCCAGGAAATTTTGTCAAAATTCAGGATGGATTGTAATAACTTTCTTAATTTCCTGGGGTGCCCTGGTGGCTCACCTGGTAGAATGCGTACCATAGAGGCGGCCCGGGCTGCTATGACCTGCACATCATCCCCCCTCTCTCCCCAACTTTCCTGTCTCTCTCTCACACTGTGGCTATCCAAATAAAGACAGTAAATGCCTAAAAAAATACTTTAAATTTCCTGACTTTTCCTGTAGTGCCACCAACAGGTCTGAAAATTAATTCAAATTCTTGTAAAACTAATGACATTCCCCTCAGCTGTACTTTTTGTTTAGTGGTAATTATGAAATATTAGCTTGCTAACAGGCATCATGGTTACACTTACTTAACATCAGCCATTGTCACTGTGAGCATGTTAGCAAGCTTACATTTTGAATATCACTTCTTAAAACAAGCTTTTTCAGAGAGGCTTTTCTTTAACTTGTGTCTACAGTTTTGGCTTCATAATAATGTAACTTTGTGTATTGTTTTAAACTTTCAGTAACACATTGTGGCCAGATGAGCAGAAACAAGCTACAAACACAACACTGTCATGGCAAACTCGTTTCTGGACACCTTTAGCTCTGTTTTTGGTCTCTACCAACTCCTGAGGGAAATATCTCACTCTTTAGTCACTAAATGATCCACTATGTTCACCAGCTAGATACCAACTAACCAAATTTTTTTTACTAAAAACTGCCACCTGCTATGAGAGTGGTCAGACTCAGCCAGAACAGTAAAGCTGTGGGCTGAAAGCAAAACACAGATGCTTAAATGCTCCATAGAGCTGAGGAGACCTGCAGAGTCCAGTGATCATTTTCTGTGTGTTTGTCATTACAAATGATCCCTGTCATGTGATCCATTATTAATATAAAATATCTATTATAGACACTAAATCCATCAGTGCTTATTGATGGAAATGAACTGGTTAATTCTGCTTACCATTACAGCTTTGAGTCCTCATTGGGATGCTGACATGAACTTCAACATCAGCGTCCCCGAGCTCTGCCTCATCCGCTTCTGTGTCCGAGATCAGACCGGCCTTCTCAGCAGCGAGTTTGTGGGCCAGTACACTCTGCCCTTCACCAGCCTGAAGAAAGGTGAGCCACAGAGGCAGCGGGTGGGGGGTTGGGAGTCAAATGGAGATAAATTACATGGAGGTGACATTGCGTGACCAATTATTGTATTTCCCTTCATTCACCATGTCAGCATTACTGAAGGTTGGCCTCTGCTCTGTGCTTCAGTTTTTATGGAAATGCTCCAGTGTATCTATATGATGCTTATGTATTTAGCAGCTATACATACATTTCTTTTCATGCCCCCCTTCCTTCTCCACCTCCAGGCTACCGCTGGGTGCCTCTCCTGTCCCGAGACGGATGCAGCCTGGATCCAGCCTCCCTCTTTGTTTTTGTCTGGTATTCCTAAAAACAGCTCTCCCTATCAGACTCTCTCTCTCTCTCTCTCTCTCTCTCTCACACACACACATACACCTCACCAACAGATAGAGAAGCGTGGCTGATGCAGCAACAACAACAACAAAAATATATAAATAAATCAAAAGCACCATTTCCTCAGATATAAATACCAGTTTTATTGTTAGAAAATAAATGTGCCTTTCTCTACTGCCTGCACACTGTGCTGCAAAGGAAAACAGGAGAAGAATAACTCTCTGCTAGAATCACACAAGTAATGCAGGAATCCCTGGAGTGACATATTTGGCTCTTATAATGAAATGAATAATTGATGCATGTACAATTATTGTGGTAGAGTTGATCACACATAAGACAACCAACCACAATATAGTGTTTTTGATTAATCATCTGTTCAAAAACAATTGATGTCATTCTTATGTTGGGGCTGAAATTGTTGTGCGATGCCAGGATACATTAATACTCCATGAACATTACTATGAAAGAGTAGCAGCCAGCATTTTCTTCCAAGCCTACCTCCCTGTGAGAGACCCAGCAGGGAATAATATAAATAGCATTCACAGAGGTATACATTATTGAACCAAATCCAGTGCAGGGGAGTCTATTTCTATCCTCGTTCATCACTAAATCCTATGAATGAGGCTGAGGGGAGTACGGGTCAGCAGGCCTGTCAGGAGGAGAACGGCATTAAGACCTGCCTTAGCCTTGAAAGAGAGAGAGTGAGTGTGTGTGCGCGTGTGTGTGTGTGTGTGTGTGTGTGTGTAGGTTCTTTTTCAGGGGTGTTTTTGTGGGCATCTGAGTGTCTGCCTTTGCGGGTTTTGTGCATGCATGTGTATAACTGTGTTTGAATGCCACTGACGGATAAGACAAAGATGGGGTTGGGGGTGGGTGTTAACTCAGCCCCTGAGGCCAGAGAGGCAGTGTTGTCATCCTGCTCACACACTCTCCTAGCCCCTCTCCTCCCTTCCTCACCCTCCTGCCTCCCACCTCCAATTCCACTGGTCAAGGACACAGTTGACACAGCCCAAAGGGACAAACACATTCAGTCTGGGCAGGTAACAAGCAGGCAGCTCCTAACAGCACTGCATCACCTCCCCCTTACTCTGTCACATTGACAGTCTCGACCACACACATTTACAACAACAGTTTTCACTCACAGTGACGAAAACAAAGTTTAAGTAGAAATGAAAGTGCAAATATGATAATAAAAGTAATAGTTTCTCTCCTTTATCCATCACCGAAGGTACATCCATAAAATCAAACTTAGTTAGCAAATGTCATATGATTAACATTTAAAAATAAATGGAAGAGGTGAATGATGCTTCACACAGTAAACAGTCTCTTTCCCTGAGTATTTTTTACTCAGCTTTGTAACTTTATCCAAACACCCCATCCACTGCCAGTGTATTCAGCTCTGGACTGAGGTTAGGTTGCATCTGATAAATAGGTAAAAATGTCAGTGCAGAGTTCCTCCTCTCAGGTGAGTTTGTCTCCCTTTAACAGTCTGAAAAAAAATCTCTGAATGGATTCTCTCCTCTCCCTCAGTGCGGCTGCACCCCCTGCTGGCAGCAGGCGTACAGTGCAGCGCTCTGATGTCAGATTGCACAGTTCCCCAGGGGAAACCATGTTTCCGTGTCAAGCAGCTTGTCATCCAGTTTAATGTTGGTTGCAGCCACAAAAGTCTTCTTGCTCTTCACTGTCACTTCCAGCACCATCCCATAGAGCAGTGAGACAGAATTATACTCCAGCTGTGAACAGGAGGCAGATATTTTAGTTATCAAACAGCTCTGCATTCAGAACACGCAGTAAGTAATTTTAGAATATTTGTACTGTACTGTTTGGCTTTTATCTGAAATTTCAGGAACAGAAACAGGATGGGGTTTTTTGTTCTAGTCATTTGAATCTGTTAAGGCTTTACTTTGCAACACAGAAGTAAGACGCTGTTAAGTTCGTGGGAAGCTACTGGTCAGAGTCTGCTGGATTCAACACTCAAAGATCACATCAGACTCGCACAGTGAGGAGAGTGGCGCCGCAGGCAGAGCTCACAGTAAAAGTGAACATTACACAAAGTCAGAGAGAATTTGTAGAACTTTGAGTGACAGCACATCATCTCAAGAGGGTCTCGATATACAAAATATTGATAAAATAAATATAAATATAAAATATTAAAAATTTAAATGATTAATATTTAAGTTTGTCAATACTGAATGAATATGAGCCTAGTAAACATCTCTTCCACCACAGCCTAATTTTTTTACTACTCTCTGCGCTAGGTTGCTGTACTATACTGGTTTTGTACAGTGGGGTAGGTTTCATCATTTTTCATAAAGTTGAAGCTGAAATAACAGGTTGTTTTGGCCTCGTGGGGACATTAGGAACAAACTGAACACAACACTGACATATTATCACCTTATAAGTTAATATGGAAACTGTAGCCGATTTAGACATCCAGCAGACAAGAAGCAACATTACCGTTCATTTGAGGTTGTGCATATGTTCACGTGATGAATTTAAGTCCAATATTTTCTCTCTTTTAGCTCTAATGTTGGTCTCCCATCAATTTCTGAGGCTCTTCAGCTGCTGAATACACCACTATGTTCATCAGCTAGTTGCACAGCTAGTCTTTTCCCTTGTGTAAAACATCTGTTCATATATTGAGGGTATCAGAGAAGGGGATTTACCAGTTCATTGAAAGTGGGGTTGTCATTATTGCGGACCACCTTTGTCTTCCTCTTGGAGCGCTGGTGAGGGTCCGGTCTCAGACGCGTGACCACATAGGCGTCAGGGTTAGAGCCGTTTGCCTGCTTCTGTTGAAAAACAAAAGACCAAAGGTGACAGCCTGCTCTTGAGTATTTCTGAGGAAGAACACATTTACTATGTTTGCTTTCATCTTGTTTAATGATCCAAAGAATGCAATGATAAGAGTGAAGCAAACTCACAACGTTCTTCAGGTGTTTTACCAAGACCGAGAGCTTAGAGTTAGCGTAAGAAATGTACAGCTGGATCTGAGGACGGGCTCCTGCAATAGATCAGTGCATCAGTGCCAGTAAATCATAGCATAGCATGTCTTATATATAAACGATCATCAGTTTCCCCCAGACATAGCACAGAATCAACCTTCACATTTAAAATATTGCCTTTAGCAGCAAAGTGTTCTTTTCATTTGAATCTTTTATAATCTTTTTTTATGCATCCACTTTTTATTTAAGAGCAGAAAATTACCTGTCGCCACACCTTCTTGGACTATGCTGGGGCCATCCAGGAACAAGCTGCAGACATATTCATTCTGCAGGAGCCCGAGTGAGATGGGACAGCCAGTTAGAGCCAAGCATAACAAAAGATCACAACAGAGAGAAATCAACCAGTGATGCAGAGTGAGGAACTTACTCCCTTGCATGGTCCCTCAAAAAGCTGTTTTAGGTATTTATTCAGCAGAGACATCTTCCTGGCTGGAGTGAATGACATCTTATACCAGCTAGGAAACCTTTAAGGGGAGATGCATCAAATTATGTTATAACCAAGAAGGAAATTCTAAACAAAATAAAAGAGCCATCGTATGTGAGCTGGATGTGCATGTTTTTTTTCTTCACTCACTGAGGCAGCATGGATTCAATGAAGTATTTCTGCAGCTGCTTATGGATCAGCTCAAACTGCCCGAATGTCTTCTCACTGGTCAGATAACCATCGTGAATGGTTACTCTCAGGGCATAGATCTGCAAATCAAACAAAACGAATGCTTTCATGAGGATGCAGGGTGAATAAATGAGGACTGACTGTTGATAACCCAGGATCCATGTTGAAACTCCAAGGCAGGTGCTACATGTGGTCCATGTTCTTAAACAGCTGATTCCCACCTAACTCCATCAACGCTCTCTAGTAACTGGCCCACAGCTGATGGGAGAGTTTCCCCTCAAGGATTTGTAAAGCATCATATTCTAATAGTTTTATAGTGCATCTGTCTTAAATCTTGACTTGATAAAGTTTATTATAATTTTTATTGTTATTAACTCAGTTAAGAATGTTACAAGCGAATAAAACCCATGCAGGGTGATCCTATAATTTACAATTTGTTTATTAGACCTCTGCAAACTAAACTCAAGGGGTTTTGCCTCCATAACCACAAGCATTCAGATAATTACTCTTAACCAAGAAGCTTCTGTATGGGTTTATCTGTTTTATGTTTCCTCTGTTTAAGTATTTATCAGAGAATCCAAATAAAAAAAAAGAATGTGGGAAACTGAATTTGCGTGTTTATACTGTGCTAACAAAACAAGCACTACTAGCACGCAGAAGCAGAGAAAATTATGAGTGCCCACATGCTTATATTTAACTTTTGATCTATTGGGAAACCATTTATTTATACTTCTGGGCAACTTGAGAAAATCTCGGTGCTTCTGCTTTGACTGAAAAGGCGCTTCATTCTACCTTCAAAGAGTTTAACCTGACATCAGGAAGCTTGTTCCGATCAAAGAGCAGTGAAATGCCAACAAACACCAGTAACAGTCCTCAGTCGACTCTGGAGGGTGAGGGAATAGAGACACATCCTGTGAGTGTGTGACAGCAAACACACACACAGTCAGCTGAGTGCCAGGGGTTACTCCTCTCAGACCAAATATGTGTGAACTTCCTGTCAGTTCCACATGTTTCATCAGCTCCCCTGGCTACGAGGATCCAACACAAAGCTCTGTGGTGCATCAGGCAAAATCTCTCAGTGACATTTTGTTATAAGAATGAAAACTGAGGCCAGCGTTTTCTGTCTGAATTACCAAAGCACAAAGAATACATGCTGCCTCACCACATCTTTTCCCTTGACGGTGTATCCCTGGATAACAGCTTCTTGGATGTTGTTGCTGGGACTAGGGATGCCCTCCCTGGCTCTTGATTCTTGTTTCTTCCCTTGAGCCATGCTGTGTGTCAGGAAGTTAAACTTCACTGCAACACAGCCCATGCTCTCTTTGATCTTCCTACATCAGGAGAGAGACAAACACATATAATAAGTGTCACATTAATACAACTGCAGAACTAAAACAGGAGAAGAAATGATTTGGCTCGAACGACAGACTGTGTACATTTGTGCATTAAATTACTTGTTGTGCATTAAATTACTTTGTAAAGTACGATGTGGCCTCCAGGTCAGTGTCATGAGGTCTGAGGTTGTTCTGAACATACTGCAGGTCATTAGAGTCCTTCAGTTCTGGCATACCTGCGTGCAGCATCTGGAAACCACACAAATGAAAAGATGTTCTACATCACATTATCTACTCTCAGATATAGCTGTAACCTTATTACTGAGGAGATGAGGTCTTACCAGCTCCAATAAGCTGAGTATCAGTGCAGAGCGCCCCCTGATTATGTTGTAAGCTTCACAGCAGAGCTCCACAAAGCGATGCAACCACTGAGGCTTCTGCCCCCCACCTGTGATGAAGTGCTGCATCTCAGATGTAAAGATGAATGGTGACCGGTCCCTATCATTGCAAAAAAGAAAAACGAGTGGTGGATGTGGATAATTCTTGTTAATACACAACATTGTCTTTGACTTGACATTTTTATGCATCTCTCTGCTACTCAAACACAAACAACACTCTTCACTTTCAAAATGCTGCTTGCCTTTTTTATTGACTTGCCTTTTAAAGTTTCCAAACTTCTGTGCATTGCCCATAATTTTGCCAAAGTCAATGTGGAACATGTGTCCACTGTGTTTCAACATGATGTTGTCGTTGTGGCGGTCACAGATCCCCAGGATGAACGTGGCCACGCACCACCCTGCGCACGAGTGGATGAAGTTCATCACAGCCTGCACATACACAGTGGGGGAAGGTTACACAATTTAACATAAACATGTCACAGCAAACTGAATATTCAAGAGTACAGTCAAGCATCTACAATAGTAAAGTAGAAGATATCAAAGATTTTGTAGTGGTCTTAACCTTCTCATAGTCCTCCTTAGTTTTATTCCACATATGGAACCATTTCTCCAGTGTGTCCTCACGAAGGGTCCCACCCAGACCCCACTCCTGCTGAATCTTCCCCAGGGTCACTGCCTCTGGAACCACTTCCACCAGACCTGACAACCACATAGAATATAAGCATAAGCAGTGAAAAAGATAGCAGAGATACAAGACAAGGGAACTACTAATGTACATTCAAAAACACAAGTAAATCAAACAGACCCTGAGCTTTGCCTGTAGAAAGACACCTGTAGGTGACCATTCGGAGGTCCAGCCCCTCCTGCAGCCACACCCTGTCCATCACACGGACTATCTGAAGTACCAGCATGTCCTGACGCAGGTTATCTCCTGTCTGAACAACACATGTTCTTTGACTCAGCAAAAGAGAGTGACATGAATTCTTTATTTTCCCTTGAAGGGAACTGGGAGAAAGACAACGTTGATCAATAAAGTACCATACCTTGCAGATGACACTGACGTTCTTAGACAGAGGGTCAGTACTGATGAACGTGATCCCCAGAGGAGCAGCATTAGAGTTGTAGAACTTACAAGCCTATAAGTAACATATGAAAGGAGTAAACACTCCTCAGAAATGGCACAGTGCTGTGTGTATAGTAAATAAGAGTAATGATATATAGGTGTAATGTGTTGTGTGACGTTCTTACATCCAAGGCCACTGCCTTAACACGGACTGCAGGATCCAGTGGGAGACAGCAGCTGATCCCATCTTTGAAGAAGTCATCGATCTTCTGCTTTTCTTTGTTCAACACATTCTGCAGACAAATGCATTCAATGAAAAAATGGAAAAAATAAAATGTATAACTTGCACGGTTATAGTCATTAACAGTAGAGGATTACGAGTCAGTAAGTGAGCGCATACATGAATGGGTAGATGAGAGATCTATTTACAGACCTTACGTCGAGCCTTGTCGGCGGTGCGGACATTCTCAGCCACCTGTACAAGCACGGACACCAGTCGGGTTTCATGCTCAAGCTCCTGCCTCAGTGTCCGGCCACAACAGTGTCGCAGAACAGCCTTAATCTTACTGTACCAACTCTGGTAATAGGGGTCGCTGTGGGCATCCTCCAGCAGCCTGCCAGCATAGAAAACAATAATACATGATGATGATAATAAATTAACTTTACTACACAGTGCATGGACTGTGTACACAGTGCATGAAAACACAGAAATTAACACAAAAGCAAAGACATCAGTGTATTTTGCATAAAGTAGTATTACTTTATATTCATTTCTTTTTCAACATTACTGGTGATGAATGAGATTTTACTTTCATGCAAACTGTCATTATGTTGATACAGTGAATGAAACTACGACAGTGCTCCAAATCTACATCCCCTCAGTTTGATGACTCTGCTGCTCACCAGAAGAGTTGCTGGGCTAATCTTATGTTCCTCATTGATCTCTCCAACAGCAGCATCACCAGAGGTCCATCCAGCTCCCACTCACTCTTCAGAGCCTGCAGGACAGGATGATTGATCATACACGTCACGCATGACATCAAACTACTGAGGAATCTGCAAAGTGTTCCCCCTCTACTACTAATACTGGTTTCTTCCTGTGCTGAAATATTAACTTGTAAAGCTACTGATACCTGAAGGATAACATGGAGGTGGGTATGAATTGTATTTTTTCACTCAGAGTGAGTAATAGTTAGTGATGGATGTTGGTGTGCTCACCTGGACCAGCTGTGGCAGATACACCTCCAGGTCTTCATCTGGGATCTGTTCAAAGAATTGAACTGCAGCACGCCGCACAGTCTGATCATGAAAACTGAAAAAGACGTATTAAAGTTACCAAACAAGACTTATGGAAACCTGAATCATGGTTGCGATCATGGCCGTAACTTTAGGTTACTGGTCTGCTTGTCGTATTAAGTTTACTGTTCCTACAAAACCAAGTTATATTTCTGTTCATAAATTAATGTATTTCTAGTTACACACACAGTTTTCTTATTCTTTTTTCCTTTGACTGCTTTCAGCTTTTTGACCAACAGTTTCACAACAAAATAAACATTTTCCCTTGTACTGTATATTATCTATTTGTGTCAGTCTTTGTGGCTTTGCATAATGCCTGTGTATATTTTTTGCACGTGAACCTTTGTAACCTGCCTGTCACTCAGCAGGAAGAGGGCCTCCTCCGGCAGATACATGAGCCAGTTCTCTACGACTGTATAGATTTCTGTCAAGTATTCAGGTTGCCACAGTTGGACTCCACCCAGCATCAGGTGGAGGAAAGTACATCCTTTGTCACCACAGTGACGCTTCTCCCAGAGGAAAGTCTTCTCATTTTCTGTTAGACTGAGAAAAGAGAGATTATGGTGTTTGATAGAGAAAGCAGTTCTCAACATAGAAGTGAAAACATTATGTATGTCCAAATATATGAAATTGAGTGCTGCACATATACCTGTATGTTAATTCATAATGTAATGCGTGATGTTTTCTTCTACTCACAAGCAGATGCAGTGCTTCTTAGAGACGTCCAGCATTTTCTTTTGCAATTCCTCACAAGCCTGAGAGAATACGACTGAACCGGTGAGTGCGATGGGCCTCTGGTACGTCCACTTATACTCATTTTGAAACTCAAGCTGGAGAAAAATGGAAGGATGAAAGATTGTGGTGTCGTTTGTGTTTTGGTCAACAGAGGGCACAGTTGTTCAGTATTACTGACCTGCATTATGACTCCAATGGGTTGTGTGTGGCTGTCAAACAGGGCAGGGGAGGGAGGAGCAGGCGACACCGCCAGTGTGGACAGACTGAGCAGGACGGTCCCTGCTACAAGAGTGCTAGACACAGAGTACAAATACTATATGTCACTAATTACTGTGTATACTGGTCTGCATTAGAGCTCAGGATATTATCAAAAAACAGGGAGTTTCTCACTTGTTCAAGCATAGTATAATAGAAAACACATTCTAGCTAATAACAATAACCTTTCTTAGTATAGCAATTAGTAGAATTTTAATTGGTTGGGTAGTAGTAGAATTAATGGGATGTAACTCATGAAAAATTAAACCTGCTCATTATTTAGAGTGAGCAAGATAAAGAAAATAACATAAGCAACAATAAAACTGATCTGAAAGCTGTTACTGACTCAGCAGGATAACACACTGACAATAACAGAATATAAGGTTTTCTTCATTTGGCTCCAGAGAAAATCCTTCATGCTGCATCCTAAATAGTCCGTAGATGTCTGACTGTTGACTGCGGCAACAAAAGAGCACTGCAGTCGAAAAACTGATCATTATTCCAAACATGTAAAGCATAGAAGCGACAGAAATTTGGTGCATCCCTGTTTTGTTTTTTTAAGTCTAGTTAGTTAAAGGGTAACTTTGCCAATTTTGGAATACTACTCTGTCTGTGAAAACATTTGCAAGATGTTGTCTGTGAGTTTGGAGGAGGATGATGTCATCAGAGGTCATTTTGGTTTGGGCACAGAGGCTACAGTTTCATGCCAGAAAGCCTACACGTGTGATACAAACTATGGTTATGGAGTTAGTTAAAAATGTGGCCATTTCCCAAGCAGGGAGGGTCCAGTGAAAAGATCCTATTAGATGCATCATGGAAAATGTAGGATAGATCAATGTTGGAGCTTAAAGGATAGGTACATGTTTTGTATGTCTTAAAACAATAGTCAGGTGCCCAGCTGAACACTGAAATAGCTTTTGCTTGTTATAATCAGTCCTCCTGCTCACTCTGGCCACTGACAGATCCCCTCCTTACTTTAAATGTAAGTGATTCAAAGCCCTTTGATGTGTGCAAAAATATTTTCCAAAGTTTATCTGAAGAGGCTTCAATTGTCCTTATTAGATAAATCAAATATCTTCCAAAGTCATAGTCTGCTGGTTTGACCCATCTCTTAGTTGTTAATCCCCCGACTTTATAGAAGTGCAACACTGAATTACTAGTTTGAGTAATCTACTCCCCTCAAAACCCCTCTTAAATTTCTCCAAAAAATATAACCAAAAACTGGTGGTAGAGAGGTGTAAACTGTTGTAGGCAACATACCGGTTGCTGTAAAGAGGTAGTACGGCCCAGCCTAAAAGCTCTGGGCTCTTTCCTTTCTTAGAGCCTTTGAGGTGAAATGTCAACATGCTCTCATATGGCAGCTCTTTCACTGGAACCGGGAAGACCATCCTAAAATCAAACACACACACACACACACACACATACATGCTTACTGTTTCTGGCACTACTATCCATTCCAGTTATCTCAAAACTTTTTCCTTCCTCTCTTTGCTAAACTCTTTTATAATTTTCTAGTACAAATACAAATCTGTAAATGAAGTTATATAGATTATTTCTCATGTACACACGTATGAGGGCACAACAGACCTGGTCAGTTAAAAAGGCAAGGACAGTAAGCAAAGCCAATACAGCTGAATCTTCTTTATCTGTTATCAGTCCCAATATAATACTTACACAAACAAGGAAAGGGGAAGTTGAATGTGATAAAATAAAATGTCAACCATGAGACTGTACAAGAAGTCACCCTTACATGCGGTTACACTGGATCTTGTTTCCATATGACAGCGCGGTGCTGATATTTTCAGAAACACCCGTGTCGCAGAGCCTCGTTCCTCCGTACGTCAACTCACAGGAAACAGAGAAATACTCATAACTAAAACCGAAAGCAACACAAACATAGTGCTCATATCAGAGATATAGTTAACCTTTGTGTCCATATATCACGTATTTGTGTATCTGTATGTGTGTACATACACACGTAAAAACGTGTGTGTGTGTTTGTATGTGACCAGAAAATGCATACATACACGGTCAGCCAGCTGAGTTGCAGATTGTAGAGGGCAGCAACGTTGAATTGGCAGATTTCAGTGTTTTCCTCAACGTCATGTGTTTGCGGGTTGCATGTTACCTCCTGACCTCTGAAGTCTGACTGGAAGTTGTCAAAAAAGATCTGCAGCACTTTGAGCAGCGCCCCATGGAGCATGATTATCGCTAGAGTACAGCACAGAGAATAAACATCAAATCAAAAAAAATGTTAATATACCAAATGGGTCATTTTACTTTACTTTTACTACATTTTACCTTTAGTGTCCCTATTAAACATTTATAAAGCAGTCTACAAATATTTAATAAATGGGTCATAAGACACTATAATATAATTATAAGCAGATAAGGACATTTTCAAATGTTTATTAATGCACAGTGTTTGTCAACAATTACAACTCATCATATGAAGACATTTTGTATTATTAGAATTTTACTATATTGTCATTCATTATTGTTTATAGAACGGCATACATACACAGTAGGAGTTATAGGTTGTGACAAATAAATGAATAAACACTTATATCTGCATGTTACAAAACTATCCATTAAATATTTATATACTGCTTATAAATAGGACTCATCGCTGTTCACTCATTCACTCATAGCAGTAATCTATACTCTAGTACACTATAGTGGGCACTAAACTGAGAAGTCAGCCACTCTTGAATCATCATTATTTTGCATCATCGACAGGTGTAATGTTCCACAGCAGTTAAATTTTAATTAATAATTTTTGCATCTAGAGAATGAACCGCATTGCATTGTGGATAGTGCACATGCTGTGTGAGCCGTTCTGAGGGCACTGTATGGGGCATATTTAACTCAGAATTCAGACACCCAAATAAAATGACAGACAGTAAATATTGGGCGCTACATAGTAAATAGGGAGTTAAAATTTTAGTTTAAATTGCTGTGCCTATCTGACAGTGGTCTTGCAACACTTCATTGCCTGCTGTTTCTTGTTGACTTGGTAATGTCCCTGGTTCGATTCCAGCCCAGGACCTTTACTGTATAGCATACCCCCCCCCCCACCCCCCACTTCTGTATCTCTACTGTGACCATCAAATTAAAACACACACACACACACACACACACACACACACACACACACACACACACACACACACCAATGCCACACCAATGTAGTTGAGTAATACTTACTCACCACTTTCACACTCAAATATTTCCTCATGACTCTGTAAAGAAGATAAGCAAATAGAGCTGATCAGTTGATCACTGGAATGAGGAGTTATTGTCTTCTTCCTCACTACACTATTGTTGGTTCACTCGCAATACCTCGACAAAGCCGTGGCAATGTTCTTTTACAGAAAGAAAAGAGTGGCTTAAAGCAGAGTTCAAAAATGACACACACTAAAAAGGCAAAGGGCTCAAAACAGATACGATTGCTGTGCATGATTACACTTAATGTAAGAAAAGTGTCACAAATGTGAGTAATATCGTACCAAAGGCATGGGGTTGAGTCTGTTGAGGCGACTGATGGCGTCCTCCAACTCCTGACATGAGAACCCACACAGTAGACTGCTGACGGTGCGAACATGATCCACAAGCACTTTAACGTTCATCCCAGACTACAGATATGATGAGATCAGATCCAAGAATCAAAATCAAATACTGATGGACATGTGTGTGAGAGAAATACACGTACATGTCCCCCACTAGTTAACTTGTCTTTACTCACCTTACTTTTCATAACCTCTGTCACCTCTCTGTTCAAACTACTGAGCACATCCTGCAGGCTCAACCTGAGAGAGGAGGGCAGGTTAAACACACACAAATGAAAAAGTGGTAGGGAGCCATAAAGTCAAGCTACCTTTCCTAATGTTTTCTACAAACAGACATCAGTTGATGCATGACCCACTGAACAGTTGTTGTCACCAAAACACATTTTACAAAGCCAACGTGGAATGCAGGATTACTTGTCATCTTACTTGCAGGTGTCGAAGACACAGGCAGGACGCAGGAACTTGTACACTAGGCACGGGGTCCTGTCGTCTGCGCCCTTAGACAAGAAACAATAGTTTAAATACTGATTGCTTTGTAGGATTGTGGCATTTTTTTGTGTAGTGTTTTTGAATAATACAGAATCGTATAATCGAAAATACATAAAGCATGTACAGTCATGAAATGGCAGTGACATTTGTATTTAGGTTTTTATGATAATTTTAGGACACATTAGGTTCACTTATTTTGTTTCATTTTTGCTGCTAAATGCCACCAGTCATGACGTTATGTGTAAACAGAGCAAAGTCAAGATAACAGGGTGGAGGTTTTTACAGCTGCAATAGCCCTGATAGCCATGGGCCAGGCACATGAGTTTTTGAAGGCAGCATTTGAAGTCTAAAGACAAGCCCTTCTTGGTAAATGATCTATACTGTAGGTGGGAACAGAGAAGGAGTTTGAACCGACTTACATCCCTGGCCAGACGATATTTGAGGTTGTCGACATGGAGCAGTCGGAGGGGGACTACTACTTGAAACTTGTTGTAGATCTGAATAGTCTCATGCATACCCAGCAGTTCATCACTGAAGAGAGATAGGGGAAAGTACATACAGTCCACCAGATTAATCAATCAATGTGGAAATACACCATATTTGAATAGAGCATCACAGACCAGGACATCAAAGGTTATAGATAATTCAACATTGATTTCTGGATTAGTGACTTACTTTCGGAGGTATTCTTCAGAGTCGCAAAGTTTTAGAAGATAATGGCCACTTGTTCTGGGAGGGAGATCCAGCAGCTGGAAGATTTGATCAATCAGACTCTTCACTGTCCTGTTCACTGGATAAAAATTGAGAGTTCAGAGTCCACACACTTCTGCCAATATCTGCAGGGACTTAAGACAGACACTGTAGTGTTTGACAAACATGGATCATAAGGTGTGGTATAAAGAACAACTCACAGTCTACAAGGGCACTTCGGAATGAAATTATTATTACTTCCGCCAAGGAAGTTATGTTTTCACTCATGTATGTTAGTTTGTTTGGTTGACAGGGGGATTACAGAAAAAGTACTGAACCAATTTGCACCAAACCTGGAGGGTGGAGGGATGGGGAACAGGCCAGGGAAGAACACATTCAATTTTGGGGCAGATCCAGATAAAGGGGTGGATCCAGGATCTTTTTTTCTTTCCTATATATTGTGAAATATGGCATTTTTCTAGATTTTGTCAATTTCTCAAGAAATAATCTAAAAAACAAAAATCTGACATATTTGAGATATATGACTTATCTCAGGCATGTAGGATTGTTTGGCCACCGATGAGTTGTGCACTCTACTGAGTGTTATAGTGTTTTTTCTTAATTTATACATTTTGATTTTCACAGACAATAAGTGACAAACCATGACATGACATTGAATTCAACACATACAGGATTTAGAATGCGTATAATGTCCACATCGTTCTTCCTGAATCAAATGATCTATACTTTATTCTCCATTACCACAGCTCTTTCTTACTAATTATGTCTTTATCTGTGCCCACATATTACTTTGACCTGTACAATTATGTTGTACATCGCTATGTCAATATATTATCTAAACCAGTTACTATAACAGTCCTTTCTCAGTATTTTCCAGTTCATTAAGAAAGAACTGTATGTAATAAGATACTGTGTTTGCTTTCGCTTCACATTCTCATCTCTTCATTCTCTCTGGGGATAGATGGACTGCCATTATTGTAAGTACCTCTGCATAACTGAGGGTAGAGGGCTAGTAAATAAGTATCTTACCGGGGGTGGGGAAGGGGACCTGCTGATTCTCCCACTCAGTGGCCACACTGACAGTCACCTCCACCTGCTGCAGCAGCGCAGGGTGAATTTGTAACAATCGACCCCATACCACACCTGAGTTATGAACACTGTCTGTGTGTTTGTGCTGCGACATCAGCCTGCCAGAGACGGTAAAGACAAACAGGTTGCCAATGTGAGAGTGAAAGTATGATGATATACTATATATGTTCTATACTTTACCTTTTTAAACAACTAACACTGCAGAGGATCCAGTGTCAGAAAGTTACAACGATGACAAAATGAATACTATGATATACAGTATACAAAATTATAGATATCGTTTTATTTTGAGAGGTCAGCCGTCTTAAGGGTTGATATTTTAAACAAAACTTTTTAAACTCATACAGCATATTATATCTAATTTACATATCAAAAAGATATTGGTGTAATGTTGGATACTTAATATTTAGGAACACATTTCGGTATCATTCTCTTACCTGGAAGTTGCGTCACAAAAAGAAGCGAGCCTCTTGGTGCTGCCTTGTGGAGTGTCTATTAGATTCACGGTCCATGGCTCCTGATGTCAATAAAAGATAAACAGACCAACTATACTTAGGCCTTTTTTCTGATCTTACCACTTTTAATTTGGGTCACTTTATTCAGCTATAAAAGAGGTTTCTGTCTCACATACTCACATGATTGTCTATTTCTGTCCTGGAACGGTTCAGTTTGTGAGCAGGCTCAGTGAGGCCAGAGGAAAACTGCTTTTTGCTGTTGCAGAGGGGTACTCGTGTTCTGGGGGGAACAGGGGGGGCTTTACGGCCTGATTTACCTGGCAAACATGCACTTGGAAGCCTGGTTCTGGGTGGAGGGGGAGGGGCACGGACTGGAAGAGGCCCATTTGTGCCTTGGTGGTCAGTATTCCCTGTACCTCCTCTGCCTTGAGCCCAGAGATGGCCTTGGGGTTGTGGTTGTGGTTCAGTTGGGGATAGGAGCCCAGACAAGGTGCACTCATACAAATGTGTTTCATCATTTTCAGGAAAGACCTCAATGTACTCGTAAATGTGTGTTCCGTGAAGATCCTCTCTCAGAGGCATGGGGAAGTCAGTGTCACTTGCGTTTTGTCTCTGGATTGTTCCATTTCGCCTTTCAGGAGGATCCATCACATTGTAGGGCAAAAGTCATACAAGTCCTCCTGGATGGTCTCAGTATGTCCTCACTTCATAGTATCGCAGAATGAAGAACTGTGTGCTATTATGACGCAAAGAGAATCATAATAAAATCAGAATTGCAAATTAATTACATTAGTGTATGAGACTTCAGTGCAGGCAGGAAAAGTAAGCTGTTTTACGACTGAACCTGAGGGTTTATGCTGGTCTAATGATTAACAACCTTTCAAATCTTAACAGGAAATCTACCAGAGCGCGCCACTAAGACAAAGGCAATACTTTGTTACACTTGTGTAAAGTGAAACATAACAGCACTCTTCTTCAAAACCAACACTATCATTACATTATGCCTTGAAGCTTTATGTCCTTATCCCAAGATAACTGAAATTAAAATTGTGTTCAGTCAAAACTAAAATCCAGCCTGGTAAAATATTAAATAAAATAAACTTTGTAGATTACTGAAGCTCTCACCTTTACTAAAAGCAGCCTGTATGTTCACAGTTCACATTTTAAGATTAGCTACACATACATAGATTAATCTATTAGTTGACTTACCATCAGAGATGGGTTAACTGGTTTTCTAGCCTGTGTCAACAAGGTGAAGGCTCGATTCTGAGACCATGCTCAGCAAGTTAGACTGGTACATGATTTGGAGAGGCTCCCATCTGTCTTTCCTCGCCCCTCCCACTATCCCTCCCCCTCCTCCCCCTCTGCAGCCCACAACAACCCTCCGTCCTCCCTCTGCTGGAGGAGACAGAGTATTACATGTGTGGTGGAGATAACCTAGCTGCACTTACACCAAACACCAGAGGCCTCTACTCCGAAACAAGTTCATCATACCCAGGATAGATTTTCATTGTCTGGCTTCACAAAGCCGAACAACTGTGGTCACATGACGGGGTTGATCAACTCAGGTTTTCTCGAGCGCCTACATTTAAAAGGGGCGGTGCTTGCTGCATCAGACCAGTCAGACACATGGACATGTCTGCTGGCAGCAGAGCGGAATATTTTACATATGAAGAGCGAGCTGTAGTGTTAGACAAATATGAAGAAGTTAAACACATAATTCAGGCTTAAAGCAGCAGTTGCAGCTGCCAAATGCAGGAGGTACACATGCCAAAAAACCCGTCGACTGTGTGAATGCGTAAGTTAATAGACTTATATATCAGTGCACCAATATTAGGACACAAATAGATCTGACTGTAATTAATTACATCTGTCTATGAATGTGTTGCTTACATTTATTCTTATGGCGTGTATGACACTTTTAGCCTTATTCTTTCATCTGCCACATCGGCGGTGTCACACGGAGTTGAGAGCAAATAAAAAAATCAATATAAACCATAACTCAAAGCGCTGAGTAGGTTACTGTAATATCTTATAGGGACAAGAAACACAAGGCTTTAAGTGCTTCATTCAGTCTCTGCTGTAGAATGATATCGGTATTTAAACACAAAGAAATGGCTTTGACATCCAAGAGGAAAAGAGTGACATAAAGACAGGATTGACCCTCTGCAACAATGAAGGTCACTTATAAAGAGTCATCAGGGAAAACCAAAGGCACGTGGGAGAAGCTTGCCTTAAAGCCTTTCTGCCAGAAAGCTTTTCCACGTGATTATGTTGTGAAAGGGTCTATTTTAACCCAAACCATGACCTTTTCCCAAACCCAGCCAAATAGTTTGATTGTCTAAATTTAACGAAACTGCATCTGAAAACAGAAGACCTCTCTGCCAGGGGTGGCCCTAATGAGTCTGCCAGCGAGCAGTCTGGGAGGTTTAAGTCTGGATTGGTGATCCCCCCACATTACTAAATAACCTGGGCCAGACATCGGTACTGACCAGGTTCAGGACTAGATTTCTCCTCTGATTGTTTGGAGGGGTGTTTCGGAGTTAAATTGGCCCATAACTCCTGTAGTCTGAGCCTGGCTTCAGGTGTCCAGCATAAGTTACCATGGTGATTTATGAAAAGACGTGAACCACCGTTGTGAGCCTGAAAATCCAGGATTAAACCTGAATTTTTTTTTTTCAATTTTGGCCTTCGTAAAACCAATTAACATAATATACCCCATTGTGCAGTAATTACTCATACAGGAAAGCTACCGGTATTTCATTGTGGTAAAAAAAAACTTCCTTGTGCATGTAGTTAACTCATCTGTCTAGTTCAACTAAACCAACAGACTATAGCACATCTACTGCTCACGCAGGAATGTCACTGAGCAGGTTGAGGTATGTAGCACTGTGTTACTGTAAGTGTGTTTTCTATGAACTGAAATGAAAGCAACAAGAAGGAAATGTGTGCTCACAGTCTCCATAAATGACACACAAGGTAAGATTAAATTACTCGGGTTTTTTAGTTGAGGAATGTTTTGGGTATTTATTAGGTCGTTCTTTGTACTGTCATCAACTTCCTGTTCAGGTCATCTGAAACACTTTAAAACCTAGACACTGAAGCTCAGATTACCAATCTCATAGCAAACTGTGTGTGATTGTTTGACTCTCTGTAGTGGTATTTATGAGTCTTGCTGGGGTTGATAAAGCCCAACATGGCCTTACACTGGGAATGACAGCAACGGCAATCCACTGAATGTCTCACGAAGGTGTCGGCTGAGGTGCACGGAGCAGAGGGGTGTGCTGTATGGAGGCGGAGATCGAGCAGAAAGAAATGCATTTCAACCACACTACTCCCCACATCTCACCCCTCAACCCCAAACCTGGATTTCCTGGTTACTATGCACTCATCCCCTTTGTACTACTCATACTGATTGGATGTGTAGTGGCAGTGGTAAGATCAGTACTGTTATATCTGGTTTTCATTATGCATATTTCATTTCACTTCACTGCACCACCGGCTTAGTATTAAATGTGTATTGTTGTACTTCTCTGTAGGTTGTTTACATTCGGAGGAAAGCAAGGTAAGTTAATTTCTGTGGTTTGAGCAGCCTTTTCGGATCCGTTTTGTATCTTTTATGTTCTGTCACAATTTGGTCTTTTTCATAGTTTTTTTTCCTTCAGATTAGATGAGCTACGTCACAGACTGATTCCTCTGTACAGCTACGACCCCGCAGAGGAACAAGACTGGAGCGATGGTGGCAGGGAGGATGAGGATGAGGAGCTGGCTGTAAGCAAACCACTACAGCTTTTACTAATCACATACAATAAGACCGCCATTAATGAAAATGTTCACTTCATCCAGAATTTGTTTTTCTCTTTTCTTGACAGGAACCTTTGTACAAGGAGGGAAAGCTGTCCTTTTCATCTGGTTATGGAACTTGAAAAAGAAAAGAATGTGCCCAATTAGAGGAAGGATTTCTTCTTTTATATTTTGTATTACGGATGCTATACAAATGTAGACTGGTTGCTGTTTATATAAATATTTGGAAAGTATCTTGAGGAGATAATCTTTCAGCAAATATATGTGAAACTGTAGAGGATCCAGTTAGAAAAAGTTGTATTGATGATCAAATGAATGAGAAATCGAACAGTTAATGGCATAACAACAAATAATTAAATCACTATTTCTTCCTTTGTATTATGTTTATGCAGCACACCAGACAGTAGATGGCACTGTAATCCTGTCTTTTGTCTGATTTGAGAAATATGTTTTTTTTAAAGACTATACAAAGTGTTTTGAAGGATAAGGGAAGATGGGCAATAAACTGGACGCTAAAATCCCATTTTTAATCTTTGTTGTTTGTGTTGTGTGCATATTTCTGATGTTGTTTATGAATTGAGCTCAAATAGCTTCAAAGACACACCTGTTTCTGCTTAGTAATCAGCAGCTTTCCTGATGTTTGGAGGTTTCACAGGCTGACACAACTTCACGTTCATACAGGAAGATGGGATCACAGAGAAAGAACAGGTGAACAACGCACCTACACAAACGACGGAAAACCATACAAGCACTAATTGATGCATGTGACTAATTTTATGAAAACATGTTTCCAATTTGTGCTTCTGTGTGTGTGTATTTACATTAGTCTGGGCGTCCGTCAGTTGGGACCACACTGGTTCCTGACCTCCATCTTGTTGGCTACAGCTCTGGTCCTCCCGGCTCTAACTCTGGACAGCCTGCTGTGTTACTACTGTCCTCTGCAGCATAGAGGCAAGTCCTGCGCTAACATCACCAGTCAGTGTCTGCCTGATCAGCGCTGTTCCAGCTCCAGAGGTCGCTATGGCTCCGTCCACATCCTGTCTGCTCAGGGCTGCGTGGACAGTGAACTCTGTGGTTCCCATGAACTCCTCTCTTATAGGGGCGTCAAGTACAACGTCAGCCACACCTGCTGCTGCAAAGACAAGTGTAATGGCCGGCCAAAGTCTGAGGCCGGCCTGAAGAAGCTACTGGGGATGACCAAAGACAAAACTGATTACACCAACGTCTCTAATTTTCTTAGAGAGGAGCCTTGGGATTCATGTGCAAACTACACATCATTAAGGACCACCACATTACCTGCTGCTGCGTAAAAGGAGTACTTGTAGGAGACTGGGGAGAGGCCTATCAGTCATAGGCGCTTATCCGAGTCTGTGAAATATAAGTAACATGTGGTCAAATGTTTATAATGTGATGATTAGTTTTTTTTTTGCTAAATGAATGTGTAAATGATCAGTGTTTTGTGTGCTTACTTTTTTGCTCCGGAGAGAAAAGCCATCCTCCTGGTGTATTTCAAAGAATAAATGCTCCATTTAAAAAAAAAAAAAAAAAAAAAAGATTATATGCTGACATTATCTGTGTGGTTATTGATAAATGAAGCTCAATAAAAGCAAAATGATTAAGCTCCCGTTTGATGTGGTTGGTCTGAATTGATGTTACAAACAGGTGTGTTAGAAGGTGTGGCCTGTGTAGGAGGATCTGGTGGTGAGACTAATGTTCATGTGGAGAAGAGTTTTGTCTGTTTGATTAGATTTAAAATGTGCAGGTGAGTCATCATAGTACTACTAGTACTTTTTTTTTTTTTTAAGTTGCACATTTAAATTACCGTATATTTCTTCCATCAGTTTCTACCTTTACAACCTTAAGCACATTGAATGTGACAATCAGTAGAAATCATGAACACTTGCGCAAGGCTTAGTAATGTCAATGACTGAACTTACTGAATTTCTGTGGCTCTTTCACTACCATTCTTGCAAGGAGGAAAAACATGAAACTGAAAGATGACAAGCGGTAAAAGATGACTAAGTGACTTTACATGTCAATATATTAATCAGGGGAGTACTACAGAGCTTGTGAAATGGTTATATGAAGTCTTTTGTGACTCTGGATGAGCTTTGTCCAGTCTGAAATAATTACTCAAGTGATGTGACCTGATGTTGGATTGTAGACATTGTGTTTATGTAGTTGTATAATCAGAAGTTTTGGAACTAGTGATTTTAGAGCTTGACCTATACTGTTTTTATTAATCTCTCTGAACTTAAGTGATGGTTAATACTAAATTACTGATGTACTCCTTAAATTTAGTGATTTTATTTTAACATTTAACATTTTAGGTCATGCCAATAAAATACCACATGCCTCTCTCCTCCTTGCAGGCTGAACATGTTGCAGGTCCTGCATGTTTCTGTGCTGTGGTTCTACCTTCTCCTCCCCTCGCTGCTATGCGACAACCTGCTCTGCTACTACAGCCCCATCCTGGAGAAGGAGGAAACGGTGCAGCTCATTGTGACAGAGTGCCCTCCTAGTGAGCTTTGCTTCAAGGCAGATGGTCGCTACGGCAATCACAGTGCCCTGTCGGCTAGGGGCTGCATGGCAGAGAAGGACTGCAACCAGGTGCACAAAATCCGCCTCAGAGGAACTGTCTACATCATGAGCTACGCCTGCTGTGACAAGCCGTACTGTAACTCCTGCCTGGCCGTCAAAGCCAATCTCCTCTCCATCACTGTAACACTTGTCACTGTGGCTGTGATGGTTGGCAGCTTGTGACCAAAGACTCCTGGTGTGCTATCTTATGAGCATTTTTAATTTCATGTCAAGGGGTGACGATGTGCATATGGGTCAAGACCAAGGCATCTCTGCAGCCTCAGCATGGAGTAATGATGAAGGCCTGTAGTAGTGTGTTGTGAACGCCCAGTCTGAAGACACTTGGGTATGCACCAAGGCGATGGCAGAGATTTCACCACATTTTTTAAAAACATTTTAGTAACAAGCATCTGTTTTTATAATGTCTATCAAATAAATATTTGAAATTATATATTTGTATTTTTATACTTTTCTCTCCCCCTCGCACAACATGCACCAGACAAGGCTGGCAATTCTGGCTATTCTGTATTTTTCTTATTGTCAACACAATTCACAAAAAAGACCAAAACCAACAATCAACTGATCCTCCAAACAAGTGGTGTCTGTGTTTCCTTATCTTGGTATAAATCATTCCTCTGTGCCATGGAGCTCCATTGTTGTCCAAAAACTAATGAAATCACATAAGCGAACCACACTGGTGCACCAGCTGATATGTTCCCTTATCACAACAAACAAAGGCACTGCAATTTATTGAATCAGTCCCACATTCACCATCCTGGTGCTGTAACTGATCCCCAGCAGATGATGTACATCTTTGGCAGGATTCAGTGCGCTTAGAGGAGTGCAACAGACGAAAGGGAAGTTGGAAAGTAAAAGGGAGGCTTGTTGACAATAAGAAAAGTAAATAGACAAATGCCAGGTTTGTCTTTTAATAATGAAAGAGAGCATTTGAAGCAATGTGTACAGTATGAGGTTTGGACAGTTCTTTATTTCCCTTTTATAAGGCTGCTGGGTCTCCCCATAGTGGATATACATATATATACAGGAGATTGCTATACTGGAGTTACACTGAGGGCAGAGGGTCCATATTACACAGACTTCAAAAAACAACACTAATAGAGCCTCACCTCCAGGTATCAGAAATCAGCAGAGAGATAGAGAGAGAGAGAGAGATAGAGATAGAGAGAGAGAGAGAGAGAGAGGGGAATGGAAAGGGGGGAAACAGCACAAGAGAAGAGGTATGAGAGGGAAGAGGGGAGATGATGCAGTCTGAGAGCCTGACTCAACTGCCTAATAACTTAACACTAAAAAATAACATACAGATTTCACGCACAGTGCATCTTAAATAGGTTACGTGAAGAACCATTTACCATAAATATCTGTATTTTCGGGAACCAACATATATAAAAAATGATTTAAAAAAAAACAAAAATTATTGTTCAGTCTTTATTTTTTTCTTATTTTCTCCTTTTCCCATCGTGCAAATCATTCTTTCATTCCTTCTTGCTGTGGAGGCCGGGCTTCATCTGCCCAGCCCACATCCATTCCAGATAAATGAGGAAAAGGAAACAGAACCCAGCAACCCCCCTCCCTTCCCCCCTTAAAAGCATATGAATTAGTAGAAAACAAACAAACAAATGAACAGAACACCACAGTCAACTCATCACAAAAAGAACCCACAGACACACAGAACAGCAAGAACACAGTACTTTTTTTTTTTTCTTCTTCATCACCGTTATTCCTCTTAATGGTCAGTATCATCATCGTGGTCTTTCTCCTGGCGTACTGGTTGGCGGCAGTGGAGTGGTCCTCCCCCTCCGGCGGCTCAGTGGAACTGGGAGGCAACTCTCCAATCGGCTGGTCAGTTCAGCAGTGATATATTATCTCTCAATTTCACAGTGTGGTAGGAAAAGCAGGGTGAGGAGAGGGAGGAGGAGTGATGGGGAGGTAAGCCAGAGGGAGGGATATCGCAGGTGGGAACAGGAATCAGAGGAACCACAGCAACAATTAGAAAACAACTAGAAACCCCCGACTGTCCATGGAAAAAAAGTAAACAAAATGGCCGCTTCACTCCTTCTGAGTTTCATTCCCGCCGACCCGTGTGGTTGGGAAAGCCTTGATTGGCTGGCGTAAACTGATCGGATGGCCCGTGTTTCTAGCAGACAGTAGGGAGATATGGGTGAGGGAAGTCTAAGGCTGACTGGAATCCACCGGTGGATGGGACTCAACAGGGCGATATGTCGTCAGGAGAAAAAGGATGTGCGTGGCAGGTCGATGTGTGATTGGCAGGTCAGAGGGCGAATCCCTTCTGCTTGGGTTTAGGCACGCTGTCGCAGTGCCCGCCTCTTGCGGCTGTAGTAGTGACGCACACCGGTCTGTCTGGCAAAGTTCATCATGTAGTTTTGTTTACGGGTGCTGCAGGGATACAAAAGACGGTGAAAGAGGGAGGGAAAGAGGAGTGTGAACATTAGTGACCGAGAAAAGGACACTAAAAATCCACACATTCCCATGCACACACTCGGATCCATGCACACAAACACGCAAACAGTCATATGCAGCTTTCGTACTCTCTCACATCCGGGTTCATGCTGGCTTTTTTTTTTTTATCATGTTTCAGCTATAACCTCAAACACTCAACACCTGTATGGGTCTTATGGCTCAGAGAATGGATGGTGCTACTCTACACAACTAGATTTGTTTATGTTCTCCACAAATGAGAGGCACCTAGACAGCGAACATGGTGGTAGAACTAGCTACATGTATTCAATGGCAGACCAAATGTCACAGGACAAGACATGGGACACAATTTACAAACACACCATTACAAATACTAGGGAGGAACTCTGACACTGAGTGTTTGAGGTCAGAGTTAACAGCCATCACTTGGAGACAAGAAAAGTAACTAAACCAAGGCCATAAAAGTGCGGGGTTATGAGCAGAGAAGGGGTGGTTTTGAAACTAGAAAACATAGAAAAAAGCTGCGGAAGATTGCTCTTGCTTAGCCTGTTCAATGCCTCTTCCATCCAGCAGGGCGGTGCCAGTGAGCCAGGAGTGCAGCCAGGGCAGGCAGGGGCCTCTGCGAAGCAGGGGGAATAAGGACGGTGGGGGAGGGGGTGGGGATGGTGTGCGCGTGTGTGATGGCTGTGAAGGTGGAACTGTGAAGGTGGATGGCAGGGATGGCTGGTTAACTGCTTATGTTTGTGCGTGTGTGTGTTTCTGACTTATGGTCAGAAATCGGAGGGACAGCGAGGAGGGAGCTCCTGGCTCAGAGTCATGTGTTGTTGTCCTCATACAGACAGACAGCCATGAGTGGAAAAAGGATGGAGAGCTGTCGCAACAGTCGGTCCACAAAGCCATGCAAGGAGCTGGATGGAGGAGGTTAGTTGGATGATGGCCAAATATGCCCTCATTTGTAATCAATGGTGCAAGATGCCCTGCATTGCAACTGATGTTGATGTATGAATGGGAAAAAGAAGCCCCGTTTGTGCTTGGGCTTGAGTGAGATACATCCTGGACCCACAAACAGTCATCTGTTTCACGTAGGATCACTGAATTGTATGTGTCGGCTTGTAAAGTAGCAGCTAGGTCAAGAACACTAGAACAGCCTGTAGCAGAGGTAGTAGCCAGAACAAAACAAACAGAAACAGCTATAGTGATGGATTACATCACACATATACACACAAACACAGTACCACTGACATTCGTGAAAAAATGCCCCAAGGACTGTGTAAACTGCACATTCGAAATCAAAGCCATTTCACAGGAATCTGTTCTCATCTGGTGACATTGTGTTGAACTGTTTTAGGGGATGTGATGTCATAAATCAAATTTGACAAATAACAAATGTGCCACCACCTGTCAGAATTTCACTACTCTTGTTATATTGTGAATGTAGTTTTGTTTTCTGCCCTGAGAGCTGTCTCTTAAGCTATTTGTGTTGGATCATTTTATCAGCGAGCTTCCACCTGGGCACTGTGAGCAGCTGGTCGGCTTGTTGACCTGCCTGGTGCTCGAGATAAGGCCAGGGCATGGAGATGACTGTGGTGATAATGAGGAGGGGTGTTTCAGTGAAATCGAGGGAGGATGTGCGTAGTGTAAGAGGGAGAAGAAAGGGCTGGGAGGAGGGTGAGGGAGGGGCTGCATTCAGGAAGAGGCGGATAACTTACCTGACACTACAGCCATGCCAGAGGGAGCAGAATACAGAAGAGAGCAGAGGTTAGAGCGCGAGAGGGGAGAGGCAGGAGGAGGGGACTGCTGTCTCGCAGAAAGGTCTGGGGGGGTAGGAGCCCCGGCCTGGGGAGGCAGGGGCCCAAAGTGGGGAGAAGGGAGAAGAGAGGAGAGGTAGAAAGATAGTCAGAGTTTCAAAGAAGAAGTGATTGTTAGTGGGAAGACAGAGACAATGAGGAAAAAAGAGAATATGAAAGAAGAATGAAAAGCAGAAGAGTAGTTGGTGAAGAGTGAGTGATAGACAGCAAAGAAAAGTAACAAAGATGAAGAGAAGGTGAGAAAAAAACACAGGTAGAGGTGAAGACAGAGACCAAGATATATAGCAGTAATCCATCCGTTGTATGCCAGAATGGGAAAAGAAAGAGAGAGAGAGGGAAAGAGATTTGAGGAAGGAAAGACAGAAAGAAGGAAGAAAGTAAGGAAAGGAGGAGGAGGAGGAGGAGGAGGAGGAGGAGGAGGATGATGATGATGATGACGTAAGGTAGGATACAATGCGGCACAGGCAGAGGAGTGAGCATGACCACATGATCAAAGACGTCAGTGACATTAAGCAGCAGGGAGGAAAGGCACGTGGCACAAAAGAAAAGATTGAGCAGGAGTAGGAGTGACAGGAAGAATGTGTGAAGGAGTGGAGGAGTGGTGAACAGAGAGAAATAAACAACAGAGCAAAGTGTGAGGATCACGGTTACTCTTTTCAGCAGACACTGTTGAAAACCGTGCAGGTGCGAGGGAGGGAGTGGGACAGGTCACGGCCACGTAGACCAGGGACAGCTCAGGTTAGGCATAGATGTATGTTTATGTGTGTTTGTGTGTGTGTGTGTGTGTGTGTGTGTGTGTGTGCACGCGACTGTGCATGAAATATCAGAGTGCCTTACATGACTGTTGTATGCAGCATTTGAAATGCATTGGGTATGCATCTAAATGAACAATAAGCACCCACATCACAGGGAACATTGCTCTGATACCCACAGCAACATGCAGAGAATGCATTCAAAATGCTTGATGATATTGCCATGTTAAGAATATGCTAGCTGAGTATAGACCATCTTCATGATATCTTCAGTGCCCTGCAGAATCTCCAGTTTTGCCTCTTTTAATCTCTATATGAAAGCTGGAACTGACTTGCCCGTGGAGAAAATGTTTATTGACGCAGGCTACAGACTAAACATGAATGTAAAAAGGAGGAAAAAAGAAAGAGAGAAACAATCAATGAATCAGTGCAGAGTGTTTGCAAGTTCCATCAAATCAAATTTAAGAATCTGTAAGAACATTTTTATTCCCTGTAGAAAGAAATCTCGGACAACGTTTGCATGAAATGGATGTGAAAAAACACAAAACCAAACGCTGACTTCACAGTAGAACAAGGACACATTGTCAGAGATGTGAAGCCACCATCAGTGTTCTGTATTGTATATGATCCTGGTTCAGCGTTCTCTGCCACGCCTTATAATGGCCACAAGGGCAACTCGCAGATGGGCTAACTACAAATGGGTGAATACTGTAAATGGGTAAGTGAATGGGTGCTTCACATCTAATGAGTGCTTCGGCAAAAAAACAAATGGCAACATTTTGAACAATGTTGGAATTTATGACCTCAGTTGTTTAATTTAACTCTCTCTAAGATATTTTAAGGTTATTCATGTGACATGATTTAAAACATATTAACACCATTTAGTCATTTCAAAGGAAAAATACATAAATTCTTGACAAATTGTATTTCTGGGAGATGCATGGGTTCTACAAGACACTGAAAATATGACGATTTGACAGCAGGAGTTGATCTGTCGTACACAGAACAGCCATCCACAAACAGAACCCTCCACAAGCACACTGCAGGCATTTTTCTACTCTGCTTGCCATCAGAAGCTGTGATGAGCATTTATAACAAGTGAGTGCTGATAGGTTTTGTTGTAGGAGGTAAGCAGCACGCATGTAGACGTGCTTACATTATTTCTATGCGTATACTGTATCTCTGTGTTTGTGAGGAGTAGAGGGGATCATTTTTACAGGTGAGTCTGAGGCAGAGGTAGAGACAGGGGCAGATCAGGGCTCTGTTGGGGGCCAGTCTGGGGGGCCGGGGGCTGGCTGGGAATTGGGTACTCACAGAACTACTTCCACATGGTCCAACGCCCACTGGTCATGTCCTGCACCATCGTGACGCGGCTGCCACCATCGCAGCATCACCCCTTTAACCCTCGCCTCTCTGGAGAGACCATGGAAACATTGTAGGGTCAGCAAAGGTCAACACATATGTCAGTGGTTATACTGTTGTAGCTTCAAAGCAGCCTAATAAAGTTTTCCACACTGGTTTACACAGTAGTACTTACTAATAAGGCACCCTTTATAAAAGCTGTAAATGAAAACTTTGAAAACAGATTTATGGATCAGTTATAAGCCATTACTAGGAGCAACCGTTGGGTTTCCATGTTGTGAAAAATCTCTCTGTGGTGTTTATCCTCCTCCAGGGTGACACTTTGTCATTTTAGCTAGCTGGTTTGTTCATCAGGAAAACCCCCTCCAATGGGCTGTTTGACTACTTCCTTTCTGGGAAAATTATTATCCATTATCCATTACCCTTTATTAATGATTTACTAACATTTATACACTAATAGTAAAACATTTACTGATGTTTAAATGCCAACTTAAAAGCCTTTATAAAGGGTGCCTCATTAGATGACTGTACAATTTAAACTGAGTGTCTCTATGCATCACTCACAGTGGAATGTTGTAGGAGACTCTCTGCGCCTTTATGAAGTCTTTGGGCTGGTGCTGGGCAATTACATGCCAGCTGACTCCATTGTTGACACTGTACTGCAGCAGCACGGCTCTGTCTACTGTATCGGCCTGATCCAGAGCTATGTTACAGCTGTCTGTCTGTGCCACACTGCCAATCTGCAGCACAAACATGATCTTACTGCAAGGAGACAGAGAAGGAAGGCAAAGGAGAGGTTAAAGAAATAAAACACTAAACTTGATATGACAGATAATTTGCCATAGCTGCGAGGAAGGCAGGTGTTTACATAATTAGTTTATGTACAGTATGTTTTGGTTGTACCTGTACCTGGCTCTAGTGAGGTCCAGCGGTTTAGTAACTGCCTGCCTCATCTTACAGCCATTGAAGTAGAGTGAGTCTCCGTGGGCATGCGGTGACAGCTGCCCACAGCCGCTGCCTACTCCGCCACCCTGGATCAGCTGCCAGCTCTCCTGAGACACGCTGCCGGACTCAAAGTTGTCCTTGATTGAGCTGGGCAGGTCGCTGCTGGAGAGGGAGCAGTCGTCACCTGTTCAGGTGAGAAGAGGGGAGGTGATGAAACTGGGAGAATGAAGATTACACTCTTTGTGAAGTAAGAGCATAAACACAAAAATACCCCAATCCAACATCTTTGCTGAAAAGTATAAACGATAAAACAGTGTGTGTGTATTTAGCAGTTTGAATGTAATACGCTGTTTGTGGCCCACCATGGTGTCCCTCATCACAGATGCAGACCACTCCACTTGTACAGTAGCCGTGGCCGCTGCAGAGCCCCGGGCAGGCCTCTCCAATATAAACATGGTCCACTCCCCAGCTCTGCCGCTCTCCTGTTCCCTCCTTCTGAATCCAGCGGAACTGGGTAGCCCTGGAAACATACAACAAATCATAAAAGGCACTGCAACAGAACTGTAACTGTTGCCCATTATTCTGCACATCTGTGTAAATATATGAATTGAGACAAAACAAAAATGAGACAAGAGCTCCGATATGTTCCACTGCTGACCAAGGAACTAAGTATGTGCTCCTACCCTGAGGAGACATGGTCTGGCAGCTGGACAGTGACCCTTGTCCATGCTGAGCTGTTGACTGGACTGTAGATTGTGGACTCATGGAACTGGAAAGGGGAGCAGCCCACGTTGTTGACTGACGAGGGGAGGCACTCTGACTGTACCAGCTGCCACGAGTCAGACCTAATGGGAAAGACTGAGATCTGAAAACAGTCCGTGCAAAATGCATCCGATGAACAAAATAAACATGTCAAGTAATCTTGAACCGGTAATATTCCTAAAATGGTAATAATCTTTACACAGACTGAAGCTATTGCTGTTTGATTCTGACATTTAACATTGATAAGGTCATGTCATGGCACCGCCTGCTCTGACTGGTTGTCAGGTCAGCTATGTGTATCATTCAGGTCTATGATCCCAGACTGTTGGTTACAAAGACAACAGCTCGTCAGTCAGTCGATGGGTATTTCCATCACGGCTGTAAAAATATTTCTGCATTAGCTACAATTTGGCTGTTAACCACTGTATTGGAAAGAGAGACCATCAAATAACAAAATGAGGCTTGACAGTATATTGCAGGCATTTGTTTTATCACTGTGTGAAAGTGTTTTCATCAACCCACAATCACTGGAGGCAGTGGACACAAGCTGTGAACAAAATAATGACATGTTATCACGTTTTAAGTGAATATAGCAAACTTTAAGTATGCCTCTCCTTGTTTTTTTTTTACCTTGCGTCCTTCCTGTACTGCAGCAGGACAGAATGATGGTCTTCACAGGTGTCTGCCTCACACCCAACAACGATCTGCAACAGGGAGAGAGGTATTAAGAACTGAAGCCACAGTGTCCAAGACAAATGACAGTTGTTAATTAACTTACGTCGCCCTCTGGCAGTACTGTACCTTGAATTGTAGAACATAGCCAGGCTGCACTATGAGCTCTCGAGTGGCCAGGATGTTGTGTGTCCTGTCTTGGTTCTTGTTTGGCCAATACAAGTGGAATGATGGGTTTCCACAGAAGCCAGCTGTGCGTACAGCATTAGGGTAGAAACTCCAGCTTTCCTCATGAGAAACACCCTCTGGTGAAAGGCAAAGAAACAAACCAGAAGAGGCGGAAAAATCACAATGATTTCCAAAATATTAATTTAGTTGTTGGGCATTGATTACATCAGCACAGACAAACTCACCATCATCAAAGGTGTCAAGCAGGGTTGATGGGTTGATGTCTGAGCCCCCCACCAAGATGTTATCTATAGCCCACTGGGCTCTTTCCAGGCTGGGGGTGGCCAGGCCAGAGGAAATGGTAAATGGCTGCCACCAACGCAGGCGAGTGGCATTGGTCAGAGCTCCCTCTGGGAGAACAATGTAGTCTCTCCTCACTGACACATACTTTAGATAGTCCATCTCATGCAACAGCGTCCAGGAAACACCTGAGGAACCAATATTGACAGAATGAGAAAATGAAAGAAAAAAGAAAAAGACGATTAAAAATAAAAATGCATGTTGTTAGTCCACCTCCATCAGTAGAGTAATCCAGCAGCACTCCCTCTCTGCGACATGTTGGACGATGGCACATGGTCATGTTATCTTCACTTCCAATCCTGGCCCAGTACTCCACAAACCTATCCAAAAAGCATGCAGTTTATAATGCATTGTATTTAAAGCACAATATTTAAAGCCAGGTAGAAAATGCCTGTGTCTGGGAATGTCCAACAGAAGTTGAGTACTGACTTGGCTCCACGGAGGTCCAGATCAGCAGTGACAGCCTGTCTTGCATCAGCCCCTCCAAAGTACAGGGCAGTCCCCTCTACTAACACACCGCAGTCTGTACAGGGCCTGCCGCCCTCCAGCACCTGCCACTGAGGTCCTGCTGCCCCTTCCCAGTCAAAACGCTCCTTCAGAGATGCCTACAGAAAAACAGCACAGAATCTAAATCATGGATATCTCAAACAGATAACATCTAATCATCATTTTCTGCGTTTGACACTAGAATATACATAAAAACTGATCAATCCACCTTAAGAGCAGTGCTGGCGTAGCAGTTTGGTCCAGTGAATCCTGGGTCGCAGAGACAGCGTTGATCCAGACAATCCCCATGTCCCCCACAGTGGCTGTCACATGCTGGCCCGATGTAAAAGTTCTCCACACCCCACTGAATATCTGAGTGCTGCTGGAAAAAACGGAACCGCACCGCACTGAGGAACAGACAGGACAGGTTAGTCAAACAACACTGCATGCCATTTTCATGTTTTATATGACAGTGGTTTTAATATTTTATATCGTGACAATAATTTGATCTATCAATAATTAAAGTCAAGCATGTAATGGTGGTAACATTAAATATGAAGCAGGACTCTATGTTTTGTCAAAAGCATGTGGAGGTAAATATGAGTAGGCAGGATGACTCACGTGTCAGCAAGGCTGTCAGGCAGGGGATAGACTGCCCTCTTCCAGCCTTCAGCAGGGAAGAAGACTGACGGCTGTGAGACCTGACCGCCACAGCGGGGGTCAGCAGGCAGGCACTGGGGCACCAGGTACTTCCAGGTCACTCCGAAATCAGCTGAGTACTGGACATGAACCTGCCGGTCTGCATGACGTTCTGGCACACTGCAGCCTACTGCAATCTAAATCAACACACGGATATTGATAACATATGGTTATATTACCAAAGTAAATTTACACAACAATGAACTTGTTACATAATGAAAGAACAAATATGTGTTTTTTTTAGGTTTGTTTTAGTTACCTTGAACTGCATGACCCAGCCCTTGTCAGGAATAATATCATGTGTGACAGCATACACCTCTCTCCCATCAGCATTTCCACACACCATCACCCCATCAGGAGAGCCGCAGAAGCGCTGCACGGAGCAGTCCTCTGAGAACAACCAGTGATCACTCACTGAGAATAAAGAGAGAGAGAGAAACATAGAAAGAGAGAAGCAATTATTAGAAACTTGTTTAGTTGTGGCATTGATTTAGGTCCCTGGTCCAATTTTTGATGTACCAATGGGTGTTTCCTCCTGCTCATTCAGTTGACCTATCCTCCCTGCGGTCCCATCAGCAGGAGCTCTCTCGTGGTTGGGCAGTGCCACCCCTCCAAATGTGTCGGATATTTGTGCTCGTGGATCTGAGCCTGCAATAAGGACGTTATCCAGAGCCCAATCACTGTGGTCTGCTCCCTCATGCTGTGGCTGCCACCAACGCACACGCACCCCTTCCTGCCGGGCAGCAGGGGGCAGCAGCACATTCACAAACCTGAACACAGGCAAGAAAGTATCAGATATTCTGGTTCACTGTTCACTCAGTTGTATGCAAGTCGCTATGTCCATGTGTGGCAGGTGAAAAAACTCACCCAGGCTTGGTGTACAGATCATAGAAGATCTCAGTCAGGAGGTGCCAGTTGATTCCTCCATTCAAACTGTACTCCAGAAGCACACCCTGGTTGCGGTTGCTAGGTGGGATCATGCAGCCATACATAAAGTAGAACTGAATGAACTCAGCGTTGGTCAGATTCAGGTCCACTGTCACCAGCTGGCGGCTGCAACTCTGTGCACAGGCACATAAGAGAAATGTCAGTCGGGGGCTCAGCTAGTATAGGCCTGTGATGGATGGATGCCTGTCCATCAGTCTCTGGTCTCTCTTTATATTTCTCTATTAATCATTCCTCTAAAAACAGATCCAAAAGTTTCAAACATGATCTCTAGTTTTCTTTTTTATTACAGACAACATTACCAGAACATAACCAGAATAATAGAACTGACTTACGTATTTATATAGTGGGTAAGGTTTGACCTTTGACAAGACTGATAATTTATGTTGATACAGCCTATTACTAGACCTAAATGACCAGTCTTAAGAGGCCTTTCTGGCAGTGTGTCTTTCCACATTAATATCAGCCTGTCAATAGGTATCCATTTGCAATACAGCCCTACAGTAAGTGCCCCGGGAAAGGTTAAGCTGCACATAAAGGCTGACAGCTACTTACTTAGTGGTCTTTTAGTCAACAGATTAATACTTGAAGCAACATGTTTCAGATGTCGTTAGATGTCTAGCTCTTCAAACTATCTCTGTATCATCTATTTGCCCCAGTACATCAGCTCAGGTCAGTGCTTTTGCAGTCTTTATTGCAGAAGTAAGTTATTCACTCCCTACCTAGTATGAGTATAAGGCTGGTTAATGCATAGCTCATGTTTACATGGAGACATCATGATCCACTGGAGAACAAAATGACCAGAGAATTTCAAAAAAGGAGAAAAGGTGAGAGGAACATGGCATCACATTCCAATCTTATTCTTTCAGTGAAAAAGAAAGAAGGAACAAAGGTGAGAATAAATAAGAATCGAACAATAAATGTAGACGTATACTTACACCACTGAAGTGCAGAGCAGCCCCAGAGGCCACAGCTCCGCACACAGTGCTGAGTTTTCCACCAGTTAATACGTGCCAGTGGCTGAGTGAGGGAGCTCGACTGAAGCTGTCCTTCAGCTGGGAGGGCAGAGGAACCACAGGCTCGTCACAGTACTCTCCACCCCACTCTGGGTCGCACCTAGGAATGACGGTGGAGTCAGACGCACATAATCATATTCAAAGACAAACTGGCCATCAAGTTGAATTTAGTTAGTTGGTTTATTGACTATAATTTTCCAATACAATAAATAAATGGCTTTACATGATCAAATATAAACATAATGTTCAAACAATACAACACAATAAACTACAATTACTGCCTGAGAGTTGTATGTCTACGCCACTCAGACTAGCTACAGGTTACATCCCCAAGAGTCAGATCAAGTATTAACCATTTGTGTAAAACTGTCATAGTGACCTTTACCTTGACCTTTGACCACCAAAATCTAATCAGTTCATCCTTGAGTGAAGTTTCTGCCAAATTTGAAGGGATTCCCTTGGGGAGTTCCAGAGATATTGTGCTCACAAGTATAGCCTTATTCTGATTAATTGATTTGTAGCCGCGTTCTGATTGGTCAATTTGTGACAGAGTTCTGGTTGCTCGGTTTATAGCCTTATTCTGATTGGTGAGTTTGTAGCCACGTTCTGATTGGTTGATTTGCAGCAATCTGTATCAACCAATCAGAATACGGCTACAAATGGCCATTACTTACACACAGGAGCTCTGCTGGCAGCGGCCATGTCCAGAGCACATATCTGGGCAGCCATCTCCGATGTAGAGGTTATCCAGAGCCCAGGTCTGCTGCTTGTCAAAGGGAGCCTGCTGGAACCAACGGAATCTTGTGGCTGGAGACCTAAAGACATAAATTAAAGTCACAGAAGGACCTAAACTGTAAACCCTGACATTGTACTTAGTAATTTGTATCAGACTGTAATGTAGTCTAAATGTTTGCATAGGAGCCACTACAACATGGCTACTTATGGCTACGACTTTTTAAAAATTGGAATATACTGTAGAATCAGGATATGTTATAGGCTACATAAGTGTCCATGTGTCTGAGTAGTACAGGGCAGTGCTGACCTGACATATGATGGTATAGGCAGGGTAACGCGTCCCCACTTGTTGTATGTGTCAGAAACCAGCAGCCTCTGTAGGGTGTAGGAAGAGCAGTCAGGGCTTGTAGGCAAACAGTCTCTGACCACAGGCTGCCAGTTCAGACCCAGATCCAGAGAATACTCCAACTCTACAGCTGCACAGAAAGAAGAGAAAAACTTATTGACAATATGTATAGTCATGAATCTGCAAATAAACATATATGGCTTGACAATCTAAAGCCTAAATGTAGAATGTGAGGACTTCTTTCATGTCAGTATTAATATCTAATTTAAGATGGCAAATCTTTTCATGCAGACTGTAATCACGCTCTATTCTGACTTCTTATTGCTTACAGTAGCAGGAGTTGGTGACAGAGCAGGAGGCAGAAAACTCAAACTGGATGAAGGCATCTTGACCCAAGCTGATGTCAGTGGTAACAGCATAACGAGTGTTGGACTTCTCTATGAATGCAAACGCAGGTCCATCAGAGCCACAAACAGGCATTCGGGTTCCTCCAGGGTGAAGAAGCCATGAGCGACCATCAATTGAAGAGAAATCATCTTCCAGAGGTCCCCAGCCACTGGCACTGCCACCTACCACCACCTAGGAAACAAAAGAGACATTGCATAGTTAATACAAAGAAGGCAGAGAAACTAGGAAACTAAATTCACATGGGATTGGTCAGAGGAATTAAAAAAATGAAAGAATGTTTGCGTGACTGTTTGCATTGACAGAAAATTATTAAAAGCCTTATGTATGTATGGATGGATGGATGAATGGTTCCTATCTTACTGTACCTGGTCAATGACCCATGGACTGTAAAAGTGTCCGTTCTCAGAGGGCTGCCACCAGCGGAGGCGAGTGGAAGGTGTGCGGGCACGCAGCGGGATCTCCAGGGCCACCAAGCGAGCCTGATTACTGCTGTTGCTGAAGAGAAATTCCTGGAGAAGTCCCCAGGTGAGACCTCCGTCCACAGAGAACTGCAGCAAAACAGGCTGGGAGCGAGGGTCTGGAGCTGCCTTACCACAGCCGAGACGCAGGAAGAACTGAACAAACCTACAGAGTACGAGCATTAACACATGAGATCACAACAACAACATTTTGATGGTGTATTTTTATGAAGCTGGTGAGTGATTTTCTTTGTGTGGATAGCAGTAGGTATACCTGGCATTTGACAGGTCCATGTCATTGGTGACCAACATGCGCAGGCCGTCCTCGCTGAAGAACAGGTGGTTCCCGCTTGACATGATACCACACTTCCTGGATGGTTTACCGCCGCTAAGAAGTCTAAAACGCTCAGCATCTACAGCTCCCCCTCAAGTCACAAGTACATACACAAACACACACAAAGAAACCAACAAAACAGTAAACACACAATCATAAATCCATCATATACTGTGGAAAACTGAAGTCTGAATAGAACCTTTATTTACTACACAATGCTCAAAATGACATTATAAAATGCTTTAAAAATATGAATGAAAACATCCGCATTAAGGCATTGTGTACACAACCGCAATAATTCGAACACTAATAACTCTGTAATAATAATAATAATAATAATAATAATAATAATATATTTAAAAAAAAAACAGAATAGGATTTCTGATAATTCTGACTGATCAATAAATACTGCACAGATGGAGATCTATCGAATGCAATAATATATACTGTATACATTCCTTATAAACTACTTCCTGGTGGCTGTTTGTGTGCACCTGCATGTTGGAGTACCTTCAAAGTCCTCCTTGAGGAAGTCGGGGTTGGGGGCGTCAGACACAGAACAGTCAGATCCAGATAAGCCGGGGTCACACACACAGTGGGTGCCACCAACACAGGCCCCGTGGCCATTACACATGTCCTGGCACTGCGGGCCTATGTAGACATTGTCTAGTGCCCATGTTGGAGGAGAAGAACCAGTTGAGAAGAAACCTTGGTACCAACGGAACCTCACAGACCTTTATGGAGGTTAAAATACAAAGATTAGAGAGAGAGAAATAAATAAGTTATCATATTAGCATATCAAAAGATTTAAAAAGTGTCCTCAAAGGTTTCCCCTTGTTTTTCTTTTGCCTATGCACTGTACAGGATGTATCCAGTTCTTACCCACAGAGACGAAGCTTGCCAAAGTGAATAACCTCCCTCCTCCAGCCCTGAGTTGTACCAGGGAAATAGATGCTTGCAGGGTGGAGCTCTGTGGAGCACAGTGAGGACGGCTGTGGCCCACCAGCACACAGGGGCACCAGAAGGTGCCACGTGGCACCAAAGTCCCGTGAGAACTCAAGACGCACTGGGTGGGCAGAGGAGCTCTCAGCTGTGCAGCCCACATTAATCTGGAGACATAAATACACATGACAACAGCAAAGATGATGAACCATAATTTATAATTTATCTTAAATGAGTGAGTATTTTGATTGTTGCTTTGGAAAAGAAGTCATCAAGGCTGTGTACCTCAAACTGGATGATAGTGTTCTCATTTACGTCAATGTCCCTGGTGGTAACAGAGTGCTCTCCAAGCTCACTGGAGACGAACACCAGGGCTGACTCATCCTCCTCCCTGCACCAGTCACACACACAACACACACAGACACACACAGACACACAAACACACACACACACACACACAGACACACACGGGATTGTTTTGCAAATTTTATCATTGTTGGACTCTTAGATGATGTAAAAACTAAATATGCAAAACAAGACACCATCACTGTCAAAATGCAAAGTTAAGTGTTTGTTTTCCATACAGGCCAGTCTTTTGGTAGGGGCAGTAGAGGCCAGTGTTTCCCCCGGGAAAGAACAGCCAGTTGGAATCATTGGGGCCTTCCTCAAAGCTGTCGATCACCACTGGTGGGTTGTGTAAGGAGCTGCCATCAATGATTAGGTCATCTATCACCCACACCTCCTCTTTCTTACCTAAAGGGCATAATATTGTGGAGATCATTACACATTGACCATTGACATGGCCTAAAGATGGTTGTGTGTGTGGGAAAGTGCAAATCTGACCATACAAGTGTTTGGAAAGATGAAAAGAGATAGGTAGAAAGAAAAAGGGAGAGAGAAATTAGGAGGAAGACAGTTCAGGAAAGATGAGATGAAAGAAAAGTAAACAAAGAGAAAAAATGAGATGTAAATAGTTTATTGTACTTTCCCACAGTCTGTCCACTCACCACTGTTGTAAGGCTGCCAGAGTCTGAAGCGGGTGGCATTGGTCTGAGCGCTGGCTGGCAGTGGCAGGTGGAGGAACAGAGTGTCTGTGGAAGCTGGAAAGTAAAACTCGTCCAACAGCAGCCAGCTGATGCCTCCATTCACTGAGTACTGCAGCAGCACGGAGTGGGAGCGCTCTGGGACACCTACAAAAGCCCCAAAGATGAAGCATTACACCAATACTTGAAAAAAACCCACAATCTTAAACACTGTCACATAAAAATACAGCTATACAAAGAAGATAAAAAATGAGTTATGTAGGACCTTTAGTGATGAATTTGAAGGAGAACTGGATATAGAGAGTGTTTGTGCAGTCCAGATCCCTTGACACTATCATTCGCAGACCATCCTGCAAACAGATTGTTGGTGATTGATCTAGATATTTCAAGCAGTGATTTAACAGAATTATTATTGTTCTAGATGTTCTTTGCATAATAGGTAGGACCCCTACCCCTTTGAAGATAAGGGCAGTGCCAGATTTAAGCGGCTCTCCACTCAGAGTTCCCCTCTCTGCTCCATACACCTCAGGCCAGGTCTCCTGCTGCAGGTTCTCATTAAAGTCCTCTCTCAGTACAGATGGCAAAGGTGCCAAAGGCACGCAGTGTGCCCCTCCATAACCCTTGTCACACCTGTGTGAGAAAGGGAGAAAAAGTAATGGTAAGTAACATTAACATGTAGGCAGAAAATAAATGTAAATATGACCAAAGATTAAAATTCATCTTTTGTGCATTAAAGAGAGTTTTACTTACACACAATGTCCGTTGTCACACAGACCATGTCCAGAGCACATCCAGGGGCATCCAGGGGCAAGTAACACGTTATCTAGAGCCCATCCTTCTGCCCCTGGGGTGAAGTGGGTCTGGATCCATCGGAACCGAGTTCTGGGGGAACTGAGGGATTCAACGGCAAGTTACAAAGATAAGTAGGTTGAGGAGTTTCTGCACTTTGAGCAAACACTGCCCACTGATTTTGGGTATAAAAGTTCAAAAACACATACTTAGCAGCACTGGGCAGGTAGACGGTGATCCTTCTCCAGTGTTTGTACTGGGTTGACGTATAGATGGAACTTTGAGTATAACCAGCACAGCCGATAGCTGGGGGCACACACTCTGGCGTGATGAGAGACCAGTGACGACCACAGTCTGTGGAGTACTCCAGCCGCACGCCATGGGAGAAGGAAGTGGACTTACTACATCCCATACTCAGCTCAAACTGCAGGAATGATGAGCCTGACACTTCAAAGTCCCAGCTCTCTGCATACCTTGGCTTCTCTGTAGATACAGTGTGAAGGCAACATTACATTTGTAGGCATTTACTATAACCTGATTATCATATTATAATTAATGTCATTCTCTGTATTTACATTGTTTAATTTCCACATCAGTGCTACACAAAATGAAAAGTGTTCACCAAAAAAACAAAGTTAATACAAGTCCAAATGCAAATGCAAATATGGCCTTGAATGAATACTGTTGAGTTATGTGTGAAATGTGTGCATGTTTCAGCACATATGAGAAAAGCCTCCGAGTAAGACAATCATTACTGTATGTGTTCATAGAGGCACACGGGAGCTTTATGTTTATAGATGTGTTGCCAAATTGCTCTTGCTTTGCACACTTAATGAATGGGCCCAGTTGTAATGTAATATTTGTGCAAAGTAAATCTGCTCACAGCTTGATGCAGGCATAAATAAGAGGCAGGATGTTCAATCAGGTTTGCTCTCATTAATAATGCAGGACCCACTGCACCACAGTAAATGGGCGATTCAATTTCAGTCTGTTGTGTGTGTAATACTGTGATGTCCCCGTACAACCACTTATGTGGTTTGTTTGAGTGTGAGTGTGTGGGGATACACAGTATGTGTGTGTGGTATATCAGATGTGTCTAAGCATGTGTATATATATATATATATATATATATATATATATATACACAGACACACACACACACACACACACACACACACATATATATATATATATATATATATTACCTTTTTTTCCCATCATGCAAAATCAACTGAGCTGTCCTGCTGTTTTGAGGTAACATCCCGCTTTGCATTCATTCACTTCAGCACATTCAGGTGCTCACTACAAATGCAGCAGATTCACTTAAGCAGTCAGGTGTTAAGTGTCTTACTTAGGGACCACTTGACACTGATTGTTGAGGGAGTGTCGAGTTACTCCTTTACTTTCCGTGCACACAATGTACTCGCCATTCTTGGAGTTAAAAATGACAATCCTGTAGCCTTAAACCCTTGTCTCCAAGTGTCTGTGTTTATGAACAGTAATGTGTTTGTGTGACTCACTATCAATGGCCTCAGAGTTGAAGGTAAGTGCTGTGTCCAGAGACAAACAGTCCACAGTCACCTCTCCACCCTGAATGCGGTACCAATTGTGTCTCAGAGGGGTTGTGCCATCAAACTTGTCATGAAAACCTGTTCTGGAGCTGTCATTCATACCAATCAAGACATCATCCAGAGCCCACTGGGCAGAGTGTTTCCCTACAAGGATGGAGAGAAACAAGCAAAAATGAAAAACAAAATTAAAGCTGTGTTATCAAAGAGATACAGTAACATGATATTTTAAAATTATTTTTTATGTACTTTTCTGTAGTATTGTCCGCCCTAATCATGCACTTACCCTGCTGTGGCTGCCACCATCGAAATACCGTGTAGGGGGTTTTGGCTGCAGGTGGCAGCTCAATGGTCACCACTTGGGGCTCCAGGAAGGAACTAAAGTCCAGCTCCCTTAGGAACTGCCACTGGACACCATTGTTGGTAGAAAACTGGACAATGACACCTACAATTACAGAAAGAAGAGCAGGGTAGATAGCACTTTTAGTTGGGAATGAATTTTTCATAGGTACGGATACAGAACAGAGCAGAGTTAGCTGGAAGTAAAAAGAGACAATAGAATCAAATGCAATAGAATCAAATAACAGTCCAGAAATCCTGATTATTACAGACAAGCGGTTTAAAAGGCTGGCAGGGTTTTATCTGACGTTGCAGAAACAGACTCAGACTGAGCCTTCAGCGCTGCTGCAGGCTAGAGATCCACAATCCGCTGACTGATGAAAAGAACAGAACAGACAACGCTAGACTTTGATTCTTCATTAGAAAAAACACTGACGATGACGATCAGATTTGTAGCTACACAACCTTGGCTCGATCACAAGGCTGATCAAAGACACAGAGTGAGAAGGAACAGACGGAAACAAGCCAGATCGGATGTGGAGCCGCTCTCTCCAGATTGCGATGTTAAGGAACAGCCACATGAATGCAGCAGAGGGCCTCAGTACAATAATGCAGTACAAATAATCACCTTCATTGCGGGAGCGAGGCCTGGTGCATGTGGGTCCCAAACTCTTGCTGCCAATGCGGATGTAGAATTGGACCAACCTGTATGTAAACATTAATAACTAAATTTCAGTTTAAACATTAAACAAACATGCAGCAATTTATCTGGTGCCCAGCGCTTACTGATGAGAGATTTATAGTTGTGAATTCCACTCACCGTGTGTTGGTAGTGTCTAGAGGCACTGTGCGTGCTTCTCTCCTCCCGGGGCTACTGAGGTAAAGGGCCTTGCCCTCACCAATGATACCACAGCCCCCTCCAATTTGTCCTCCACTTAGGCTCTGCCAAAGAGGGCTCAGCTTCCCTTCAAAGCCTTCAGTCAGCTCTGTGGGACTGGCTACAGATGGTACACAACTATCCTGCTCCACTATGGAAAAAAAATAAGGAATCATAAGGTGAAACATAAAGACACATGAAAACATTTCTTTCAATTTCATCCCTTTTTCTTTTTCTTCCCTTGGTCCTTGTACCTGTGTATCCCATATCACAGAAACAGACACCAGAGATGCAATCTCCATGTCCCCCACAGTGGTTTGGACAAGGCTCAGAGATGTAGACCCCATCCAAGGAAAAAGCTGGAGCATCTCTGTACACACTGCTCTCCTGGAACCAACGAAAGCGGGTTTTACTGGGAAAAAGAGAGGAAGAGGATTAGGGAATGAGAGAGATACAGCAGACACTTAAACTCCGCTATTCAGCTACTGGTAAAAATTTCCCAAAAAAAAAAAAAAACACTTTGCAGATCCAATTGCATACTTGTTACCATAGCTACCTGGCTGCAACATTGCGTGGTATGACCACAGTGACCCTGGTCCATTGTTCATAGTCTCCAGTGTTGTAGACAGTGGGCTCTCTAAGTTCACGACCGCTGCCCTCACACACCCCTACCCCTGGGGTTCCTGGGTAACAGCCCTCTCTCACCAGGGCCCAAGTGCGACCGGCATCATGGGAGTATTGCAGCAGGACTGGGGCAGAAGCACTGAACTCTGACTCACATCCTATGTTCAACTGGTGTGGGAAACAGTGAAAAGAAAATTAAAGACCAATTTAATTCTGATCAAATAGTACTGTGTGCCTATTTCCCAAAGTGGCACCTTTGAAATCCCCTGTCCCTTTCTAGTTTTTACACTTTCCATGTGCGTACCTTAAACTGAAGGGTGTAGCCAGGACGCAGGGCCAGGTCCCTTGTGACAGCGACCCTATTCCCATCAGAGCGCCCAAACACCATGGCAGAGGGCGTTGGGGCACAGAAGCTGTTGTTGCTTTCCCTCTCCATACCTTCATTGCCCAGCATCAGCCACACACTCATTTGGTTCAGAGGGTAGTCGAAAGCTGGCTTCTCATAAAAGTTCTGTAGAGACGCAAGGCAGGAAAGTTTAGTGAAGTGGTTTGTGTTAACAGGTACCAGTGTCTGTTAGCAGAACATAATTCTCAGAAGATAAATGGATACGCTTCTGCAAAGACTCAAGATTTTATAGATGTTCTATCTCAGTTTGGCTGACACTTTCCATTAGAACAAAAGAAGTAATATCTCAAGATGAAGCTGAAGCTGCTGCACAAGGTCAGAGCACAAATTACAAGTTACAGGAAAAAACCATCAGACTGATCCCTGACCTGTGGTAGAGTAGGGTTGGCCATGGGGATGATGTGTTTCTCCCTCTCTGACAAAATTATGACATCATCAATTGCCCACTGGTCATAGCCCTCCCCAGAGTGAAGAGGCTGCCACCAGCGAAACCTTGTGGAGGGTGTCTTAGAGGCCAAGGGAAGCTCATAGTGGACAAAGCTGAGAGTGGTACAAGAGACAGGTTAGTGACAGTTCTCCTGCAAAATATACAATCATCCCAAACACATCTGATACCCTTTGTGAAAATGTGAAATATCAACCTTCCCCCTTTCTTTTTCCCCAGGTTTCTCACCGCGGTTTGGTGAAGTCAGTGAAGTACATCTCAGCAATGAGACCCCAGCTGATTCCTCCATCATTGCTGTACTGCAGCAGCACTCCTTCCTCCCTGCTGTCCGCCTGGTTACACTCTGCCCAGTCTCCACCCACCCGCAGGTAGAACTGCACAAACTCTGCCCATTCAGTGTCTAGGTCCCAGCTCACCAGCTGCCTCAGCCCAGCCTGACAACAACACACATGTACATTAGTGCATATTAAGTAGATGATAACAACTGACCTGCGGGACAGACTGAACCATGGGTTGGAGGAGATGTTTCAGTTGTACTTTATCTTGGCCAACATCCAATGATCTTTGATTGATGTTCTTTGTATTTTTTTGGCAATACATTCTTTAAATGGAAATTTTGTGTTGCCAATTAGACTAATATTTCTGCGTTTGCTAGCATACTCAAATAAATGTTCCTGCCACAAGTAAGAGAAGCTATTTTCTGGTAACAGCTGCAACAACTACGTCGATGTGTATCAATTTAAAAAAGTGATGAGGCTGCTACGACATATGAGAGGTGCGCAGCTGTCTGGATACTTCCATCCAATCAGATTAAATAAAATCTAGAAGTTTTCAGGATAGAGGTAATTCAGAGGTCAGAAGTCAGCAGTTTTTGGCATTAAAATCTAGGAAGTAATCAGAGAATTCTTACATCCGCCAAGTTTGCAGAATCCTCTAAATTGGTTATTTTAATAACACAAAAATATTTTTACATCTGGAGCTGCATTTGCACCAAGACACAATGATAGCATTCATGTGCCTAATTTTTTTCTTCCGAGTAAGGTCAGAAGTTTATGAAAAAATATGAAAGAGTAAAAAATGCTGCAAACTAGCAATTTTAAGAAATTGTGCCTAGATCCACAGCTGGATCTGGATTTAAACTAAAAATACCCTGATGACTAACAAAAAGACAAAGGACCAAAAACACAGTGTTCTTAAAGACAGCAAGTCTAGTTGTTCTACCTTGCTGAAGTACAGGGACGATCCAGACGAGACCACTCCACAGCCCATGTCAGGGGTGACCACCTCTCCACCAATCACCTCTTGCCATGTGGCCAGCAGTGCATCCTGGGACTCAAAGTCAGAGAGTACACTGGAGGAAAGGGGGGAGGAGGGCTGGCAGTCTGTCCCTGAGAAGCCATCGTCACACCTACGAGAGAATACAGTGGCATAGCTTCTTATTTGTGCTCTGGGTTCATCTATGATTTAATATGGAGCCCGCAAACATCCATCGAAAGATATTTATGGGCCTCCATGCTGAGTGATATTGAAAAAGTAATAAAGAACAACCTCAGGAAGTTTAATGTTTGTGTGAGTGCGTGTGAAGGCTGACCTGCAGTGTCCATGGTCGCACCAGCCATGTCCGTGGCACATGTTTGGACACTGCTGGCCAATGTAGATGTCATCCAGGGCCCACTCATCCTGCTCTCCATAGTAGTTCTGGATCCAACGGAACCGTGTAGCACTGGACCTGAACACAGGTGGGACACACACACACACACACACACACACACACACACACACACACACACACACACATAAATTATTAACCTACATCCACACTATAGATGCTGTTGATACGTCATACAGTAAATGGAAGAAAACTGTTATATACAATTGATAAAAAAAGTAACATAATGTTAAAAATACATTACATAATCTCAGAAATCAAATGACTGACAGTGACTGCTAGCATATCGACCACATCATCATGTTATATTCAGTAATCTACTTCTCTACTAGGGATAGAGATTTGTGGATTTAATGTTCCACCAGGTTAAGATAAACCTGATCACATGTGTGTATGTGTGTTTTCCTATGTTTGTGTGTATGTGTGTGTGAGAGTGTGGGTTTTGCGGTTGTGTGAGATGAATGTCAGAGAGAGGGCAATATCACTGTGACATCATCTCTGTTAAAGGTAGGCTGTGGATGTGAATGCGTGTGCAGTATTGGTACATGTTTGTGTTGGCTGTTTACTGCATGTACAGAAATGAGAAATGGCAGTAGAAGCGTAGATAGTCAGGTATATTCAGCGTTATATAGCAGGGGGCATTTTTGGCCTGCTGCTTCGGTGACCTATATCAACTCAGACCACCTCCTGATTATATAGAGCTAGCCACGACTGTTTTATTATCATTTACTGCCATGACCCTACGACCTCTCATCACACAGTGCAGGAGATTAGATCACCTTTATTTAGGAGCTGGGGAGGAGAATGAAATGGAGGTGGAGGTCACAGTGCTCAGTGTGGAAGGTTTATGTGATTATTTGTGTTGATATATGTGTGAGCTAGAGCTTTAACAGAACATGTATTCCTCACAAAGTGTCTGATACGAAGTGACCGGTTCAGGTGTGCTTGCTCTTTAAACTGAATAATTGCAGTCTTGTTAGTCTAATATATAATAATTACAGTCTTTGTATTGGCACAGGCAGAACACAAATGTAACAGTGCGAGTGGTGTACTAGTGTATCAGTAGCTGTGAGATAAGCAATGCTGGTCAGATTAGCCCAGCTCATACACCTAGTATCAATGTAATGGCAGATCCAGACGTGAAGCGAGAGCTGGAGGAACCTCTCATATCGTTTAGATCCCCTGTTTGGTTGCACTATTTTCCATTAAATTTTCCAATTGCTTAGCATTAGTTAAGCAGTAGTGAACCAAACAGAAAATGTGTGTCAACATTTTTGTGCCCAGGTCACAAAACATTATGTCTAAGAAAATTGTTATATTTAAACACATTTGTGACTGAAACACCCAAGTGAGTCTGGCTAAGAGACAGACCAGAACTCAAACCCTTTTCTTCACAACCACCGTACTATTCCTTCAAGTGTGCATATTTTACAGTTACACAGAGACAAAGCCTTTTGTTTTCTTTTACATTACACACCAGATGTAAATGACCCATGAACCACTTTTTAGTGTTTTTAGTAGCGCTCTGTGCCTCTGGGCATGAGAGAGTGAGTGCATAAAGCATTTTGCATCATAGGAATACAAGAATAGTCAGCACGCGTTAAAAGCCTGGTGTGATGTTTTGCTGGAAAAATGTTGTGCAATGTTAATCACTGTGAACTGCTTTTAAGCAAAGCCTGCTGATTTCTTTCTCTGATTTTTCAGTACAAGTTTGATGTGGAATAGCTTATGTGCCCGTTGTTGTGTATAAGGAATGTGTGTCTATATGTGGATATGCAGCCACTAATAGTAATGTGTGGATGCTTTGTAGTATCATCTTTTGCTTTATGTTCTAAGATCAGAGAACATATTATCCCAAAGAGTGCTTTGAGAATCTTTTCTTCTGTGTTTATTGTACAGAAGTGCAATACTTACCATGTCTTTTGAGGCAGAGACAGAGTGATGCGTCTCCAGTCTTTGAACTCTGATGGGTGGTAGACACTAGGAGCTGTGAACTCCGAGCAGCTTGGCATACCGGGCAGACAGGCCTAGGTCAAGAAAATGAGGGGTTTAATTACAGTACACTTAAGCTTTGCTAAATGTTGATTGCTCAAAATTCTTAAATAACTTTTTTTAAGCTATGATTGTGGATTGTAGCAAAGTTCTTCAAAAACAGCATGATATACTACAGACACCCTAATGCTTTATTAGCCCCACAGTAGATGCATATAAAAGGATAATTCAGGATTACAGTATCTCTGACCTTGAACTCTGGAAGACAAGCAAGGATTAACAGTACAGGACATTCACTGAGTTGCATTCTGCACTTGCCAGATGACTGCATTTTCATGCACATGGGAGAATTAGAGAAAATTCACTGATGGAGGACTCATTACGCCCTATTCAATTCCAAAGGCAATAAAAATCTTGGCAGATACTTTGGTGCCTTATGAATATTTATGAGCCAGTTGTGATCACAGAAAGTCTTTGTTGAATCATGGGAAGATAATCTGCTTGCTGATTCAAGTATTGTCATGTATTTGCTAATAGTAGGATGATAAAAAGTAATTGCGATAATTTCTCATCTGAAACAAAGTGCTACATTTAAGGACTCTCATTATTTACACATTATTTCTAAGGCTGTAATGGGCAAATCAATATTCATGATCATGAATAAATGATAAGTTTCCTTCTCTCTCTCCAGGATGACTTCTACAAGTTTTAGTCATAAACAAAGGTGTGAGTCAGGCTGTTGAAACAAAAGAGGTTGGATGTTAACAATCACTTAATGAGAGGGGAACAAAGGCGAATACATTTCACGTTCCTTACCTCTTTGACCAGGTGCCAGGTGAGGCCGTGATTGGTGGAGAACTCCAGGCGGACCTGCGTGTCAATGTGAGGGGACGGCTCGCGGCCACAGCCCATGACCAGTGAGAACTGCAGACTGTAAGAGGCTCCGATCTGCATTGACTGAGTTTCCACATAACGAATACTGGAGCCAGGGCTGGGCTCACCAGAGAAACTGGAGTTCAACAGGGAGCATATCATATGTCAGGTGCTGTAGTACACGGCATTAAAGCCACCATGTTTAGAATTTTCATATGGTTTGAGCATCTGTCAAATTATTCTAATGGACTAAATTTTTGCTTGTCCCGTAAAAACTGGAGGAGTCTATGTTCTGCTTTCAACCCATTCTTTTCTGTAACACCGGATTGGATTTGGCATGACCACTGGATTACACATAGTGGCTTTAAATAGACTAAGCAATGATAAAGGATTGCAAATTACTGCTATATGTAGTAACTAAGAACTACCACAATATCAAATTACTTAATGATGATCCAACCCAGTAGACACTCTTTAAAAGAATCAAAAACAAGTGTATCCAAATACCATTCATATAATGACTAATACATTATCTCTATCAGAGCATTAGGTCTACTACCTGAGTGTCCAGTCATGCTGGCAATAGGGCTGGACATGGCCGAGATAGAAACCAAGACTCTGGGTAACATCTAGTACATTGCTGAAATCCAGGCTTATGGTGTTGAACAGCACAGAGGTCATGCTGATTTCATCCAGGGCCCACACATCGTGACCACGGCCTGAGTGGTACGGCTGCCACCAGCGAAACTGTACGCCAAACTTCCGAGCTCCGGGCGGGAGTTCAACCGACACAATCCTGTTTGGGGGAAAGAAATTGTTAAACTGAACTTTATTGACACTTAATGGAAAGTTTGCTATGTGTGTGCCATTGTCACAGTTGCACAAATGTAAGAACAGTGAGATACATTTGGGGACAGCTTTCATAATGCCAGTCAATGGAATTAATCACACAGGCTGACTGAACTGTGACTCAGACCGACATAGTCAAGGTCTGCTGTTTGTGAATAATGTACATTTGGACAATCTTAAATAGATCCTGACACAATGCAGATGGACTGTATTATAGAGACTTATAACTACAGCATTATCATCATACTTTATCATAACCTACTAAGACCTTTTTCCTCTTTGTCTTTGCTGTTTTTGTACAAACATACATGTTGATACAGTAAGAACCTGCACTTGCACCTTGCACCAGATGGATGAGTAGAACTTGTCCCTATCTCACTGACCCCTGCTGGCCTTCCAAGTGCTGATGAAGAGCTCTAAGACTTGGCATGCACAGCTGGAAGCCAGCCCACTTTGTCTTCATTATACACAAAGATGGCCCTACCTGACTCAATGGGTCCCAGTGGCTTACACCTCCAGTATACCATTAGCAGTGCAAATGTGTGTGTTAATGGACTCATAGTGTCTCTATGGTATCATAAGAATACAAGCTTATGCACACACACATCACATGCATACACACTAAGCACAGAAGGTACCTTGGCTCATGGAAGCCTTGGTAAGCATAGTGCTGCAGCAGCGTCCAGGTAATGCCGTTGTCCGAGGAGTAATGCAGCAGTACGCCCTCTCCTGGCTGGTCTGGAGCAGGACATGAGCTCAAGGTGCTGCGACTGCCCAGCCGAAGAGTGAACTGTAGGTACCTGCAGAGAATCAAAAGAATTAAAGCAAGTGTAAGAGAATTGGAGCGGCAGTTGAGACAGACAGAGTGTGCAAAAAGGAAATGACACGGAGAGAGAGAAAAGACCAGGGTGATAAATGAGAAGAAAAAGTAAGGTGACCAAGAGTGTGTTCAGGAAGGAGAGTTGAGAGAGAGGGGTAAAAGGGTAGATAAACAGACAGTCATGCAGAACGAAGAGGTGGGAGGGAGGTGGCAGGATGATGGATGAGATGATTAAACGAATGAGGACAAAATTAAATGAGAGGAGGAAGAGGGAAAGAAAGAATAAGAATAAGAGAGAGTGTGAATGAGAGTCAGAGTTCACATCCATGTATTCGTGTAAACTGTACATACTCCTAATGTAGCATGAGCTTATGTATTTGTCTAGGTTTTGGCAGGCATATTATCGTCTATACTAATGTAATATTTATTGTAATTTCTATCATCCGTCTCAGGCTGCCAGTCACCCCCCAGCTCTTTCTGTCCTTGGCTTAGCTTTGCTTTCATTAGCGGTGCAGTTTCCTCTTTCAGGCAGCTGTTCACTCAATCAGCCAGGAAACTGGCATTAAATATGGCCATCAGGTGGCACACTGAGAGCCGCAACAGGCATAATCAATCTAACACAGATGCCATATCTAACGCCATCGTTCCCTCTCTATCTTTCTCTCTCACATTTTTATTCTCTGCTTTCATCTCTCCTCTCATCTGCAGTCCTCCCCATGATCATAATCCATCTACCAGAAAGGAACAGAGAGGATTGACAAAGTAGGAGAGTGGAAAGCTGACTGGCAGGAACATTTGCAGACGTAACATCTATCAGACCTAAGGAAACCTAATGAAGACAAGCCATGCTTTTACAAAGTAAAAAATATATATCTACTGATGGCAAAATCGGCAAAGTTTATTTTAGTTTTTACAAAAATTATGATCCTGTTCTTCATCAGCACTTCCATTACCTGGCCTGGGAACTGTCCAATGGAGCAGTGACCAAGTGCCTTCTGCTGTCCCTGTTGAAGACAAGAGCCTTGCCACTGGCCAGCACCCCGCAGCCAAAGCTGACCTCAGCTCCACGGAGAGAAGAGAAGCTGTGGTAGGAGGAGAGGCGTGGGCTGGAGAAACCCTCTGACAGGAAAGCTGGGAAGGTCTGGGAGGCGAGCTCACAGGCTGGACCACTGAAGCCTGGGTCACATCTGGGAGATGGAGAGAGACAGAGGAGAGGAGAGGAGAGGAGAGGAGAGAGAGATATGAGACATTAAAAAGAGTGAAGGATATAATGACAAAAAGTAGACAGAGATAATGAAAATCCATTAATAAATCATAACCATAATACAATTTGATTAATTTTGAATGGTGATTGGTGCTGCAAGGCATTAGGTAGATAATGAGCAGACTCATTTTGAAGGGGAGACACTGGATTTATTTGGTTTAATAAAAAGCACATCCTTACTTGCAGCCAGTTCGGGAACAATGTCCTCGCCCAGAGCAGAAACGAAGACAGGCTGGACCACTATAAACTGAAAAGCAATAAATGAATAGAAATAAATTACCTTTTACAGCAAAAACAATATTTTTTATGTATGGTTGAGCTATAATAATCTTTTTGTGACCCTAAATACAGTTTGTATTATCTCACTAGAATAAACAGCAAAGATATTACAGGTAGAAGATATTACATCTGGACAAGGACAAGGGAGACAATGATGAACCAACCTCGTGCAGTTATACACATGTAACCTTCAGTAATTTCTATTGGCACCTTATACTGTGCATCAATACTGCACTAGAGTTTGCATAACTGATATCAAGATGTTGATCAATGGTTATTTATTGCTTATGTTATTGTGTAATTTGTAATTCTAGAATTTCACAGTTTCACATTGGTGTGTAAACTGCACTGGAATATGTGACAATAAAAACCTTGAGCCTCGGAACAATATAAAAACCTAGAAATATGTATTGTTCTAACCATTGTCTATGGCCCACATGTTGCCTGATCCAGTGCCAGACTGCTTCCAGCGAAACCGTGTAGTCTCTGTCAGGGCAGCATTGGGAAGAGGGATAGAGATTCTTGTCCACCTGGAGAGGCGCAACAAGGTATGTTAATATAAACACCCAGTACATTCACAGTGATACACAAACAGCGGTGCACACAAATACAAATGTGCTTTCTTATTCATACCCGCTGTAGTTGTCAGAGGAGTAGATGGTGCTGTGAGGTAGATGGGGTCCAGCACAGAGCTCTGGCAGACACTCAGTGTGAAGCAGAGACCAGGTGCGACCGTGGTTGGTGGAGAACTCCAGACTGACGCTAATGAAAAGGAACAAAGAACATCTTATCTCACATCTTAATAACAGAATATGATTTTCACCCTAAAGCTGTGTAAAATCACTGAACTACTCGAAACTCAGAATAGGTTAAAAAAAAAAAGATTCTAATTATGTCTTCTGAGAATCTGTTGTAATGTCTGTCCCTTTACCTCTCCTACTCTTTTATTAAAACTGCACTCAGATGGCTGCTTGAAACTTGACGTCTTACGGGCACATACCTAGGTCAAACGAGTTCAGCTTCCTCTAGATGCTGCAGTTCTGAAGCATTATGCCCTTCAGTTTTTGTGTGTACCACTTACCATTCTTAAAACCAAAATAACTGAGTGAATCTAGGATGTCTCACTTGGGTGTGGCGATCTCCTTTGTTGCAGGCCATTTTTGTGATTATCACTTAAAAAAGTGGCCATATTTTCACATAGAAACACTGCCTAACCTAGTTTTAAAGTGTGTCACACCTGTTGGCAGGCTGGTAGGAGCCACAGCCTAGGTTGATGGAGAACTGAGCAACATGTGTGTGCGTGCCAGGCAGAACAGGGAGCAGCTGCATGAAGTCCACGGCCCATACGTGACGTTTGGCACCCCCATGTGACCACTGCTCCAGGCAGAACTGGGTGACTGGTGTTTGCAGCTCAGTGGGCAGTGCCACCGATACCACTGCAGGAGTCTGAAAGAGGAGAAATGAATGTTAGAATGAATAGATCAGACCAGAGGGAAGATGCTAATTAGAGCCGCAACTATCATTTTTTCATTTTTATGATTTCATGATTTATGATCTGCTCATTATTTACTTAATTACTGGATTAATTGTTTGGTTTATAAAATGGGTGTCAGAAAATAGTGAAAAGTCACACTTTTTCACAATCACAATTTTCCCTAAGTTCCAGATGATGTCTTTGAGTTGCTTCATTTGTTTTAAAAACCAAACAATATTCAGTTTACTATGACATAACAGGAAGAAAAGCAGGACATCCTCACAGATACTGGAACAAGTAAGAAACAGAATGATGGAGTGACTGTTCAAAAGTTCAAACATACTTCAGACACAATCAAAAGCTATTTCAAAATTTAGATTCTTAATTAATTCTACTAATCTGAACAATACTGCTGCTGTGATCCAGAGCATGCAGTCAAAAAACAGGGCTTGGTAAAACACCTAAAACCTACCAACAGAACATGCTGACACTGCTGACACAAAATTAGAACATTTCATATGGAAGGATAGTTGCACTAGAAATTGAAAATTGTGACTGTATTGATACCAGTTTACTGGCACTTCAGGTTAATTAACTGTAAGGTTTGAGAGAGTACATACTGTATATTTTTTTGTGTGTGAATATGTTGAGTATGTCTCACCCTGTAAGAGGAGTATGGAAGGGTGTCGAGTGTCACAGGTTCCCTCCTGCCTTGAGACCTCCCAAACAGAATTACATCGTTCTCATGGGACTCTCCCGGATCACAGTTGCCACCGCCTAAACACAAATACACCTCATTATGCTTATGTAAAGTAAAACACATGACGAGGGCACCATAAAATAGAGACCATCACACAGCAATGTACTACTATAAGTGAAGCTACTGTTGCTCACTTTTTCTTAATCCAAATAAATGACTAAATATGATGGATGGGGGATTTCCATACCCATGGTAAAGTAGAAGCGGAGGTTTCCATAAGACGTGGTGTCGAGGTAGGGGGTGCACACCCACCTCCGGCCCTCCTTTTCAAAAACTAGGGCTGAGCCCGACTCAATCTCTCCACACTGGGTCCCGTAGACAGCTCCCTCTATGTCCCAGCTGGATACAAAGCAGACAGGGAGGGTTGGTTTAGTAAAGAAAATAAGATTCTCAAATGCTGCACATTCACTTCAGAAATAAGTATTAAAATGTATGTACATCTATGATGTAAATGTATTCTATGATCATTTCCCACATCTCTTACTGTCTCACAGTACATTTTCATCATTGCCCAATATTAAAAATGTCTTCATCATTATGTGCTTCTGGTATTTAATAATACCTGAAAATGTAGGATAATGGTGTCCTGAATGATTTGCCAACCACCATTACTCTCTTCTCTTTTTATTATTGCACATGCTTGTAAATGATCTCAGTAACTTTGGAATTTTAATCTTATATTCAGTTTTTGAGGTGGCTTTGTAACAGACAGAAATGGCCTCTTGGCTAACTTTGGTGCATTTATAGCAATGTTTATTAACGTGCACTGTCCCTGTTAAATAAACCCATAAATAAAAATGGAATTAGGCAGTATTTCAAGAACATTAATAACTCTACACAAAAAGCAACTCAAGCATTCATGCCACATGATGTATTACTCTTCAATAACTCATTAGTAGTGCATATTTTTCACAGTCAGATGGTAGTTTAAAAGTACAATTAATTTAATTTTTAAGAGAAAGTAAGTAAATAACAATCTAGTGTGCATATATGATGTACAGTTAAACAAACACAAAGCAGAGGAGCTACATTCATTGTAAATTTTAAGCACTTAACCACAGCCGAATATTATCTCCAAATGAGACTTCATTGAAATAATAGTAGACGGTAACACAAGTTATAGGATACCAGCACTTATGTATACAGATTGCCTCTTTTACACAACATCTCCCTCAGGAGATCATGGTATTACTGAAGTTAGGAAACATTTGCCATAATTCACATCTTACCGATCAACAAACATGCAATGCCAGGAGTGCTGCATAAATCACCTGAAAGAGGACTTACACATGAAGAGCACACACACACACACACACACATGCAGACGCACACTTCTGCTCAGTGGAGAGAGGATCCTCATTAGCACTGACAGAAGTTAGCTCAGTGTGTCAGCCCTCTCCTGCATTCTTCTGCCCCTCCCTCATTCTCTTTCTTCCCCCTTTCCTTTCCCCCTCTTCCTCTACTCTCTGTCATGTGGTGTAAAGGCTGGTGTGTCTCTGTCACAGCCAGTGTTGGGTTAAATGACACAGTGGAGTGTGGCATCACCAGAAAAACTTTCCCTGCCTACTTCACACATGTGTCAGTCCGTGACACCTGAAGGGTGAGAGCAAGCATGCGGTGTGCCATGCTAGCATGCTGGCATGCTGCAGGAAGGTGCGAGGGTGCAGACTGGCTGTAGAAACATGCTCCTGTTTGAGGTCCTTCTCATTAATGGAAAAATGTACCGACAGACTAGGTGCATGGGGCCTGTTAATTACTCTCTGGCAGCAACACTATCTATCATCTCTCTCTATTCTCTCTCTACCTCTCGCAGTGCTTTTCACAGCGTTTCCTTGCTTTCTGCTGTGTAGTGTGTCTTTGTGTGTGTGTTTGCCTGCGTGTGTGTGCGTCTCACTCTGAACAGATGGACTACTGTCTTTGTAGCAGTCAGAGGCATGGCATTCACCTGTGTAAGCTTGACTGAAACTTGTTCAACACGCTGCATGTCGTGTGCTTGACATATGACAAGTGACAGGTGTCAAAGCACATGCATATGTAAACACAGAGAGAAATATCAGAGCACTGATATCCTACTGAAATTCTCCCTCTCTATTAGCTCTCTTTTTCCCAGCAAATATTTAGCCCGCTGCTAAACTTTTTCATCCAAACTTAATTTTTTAAATTCTTCTTTTTTTTTTTTTTTATTCTTTATTTTGCTTTAGATTAGTTTAAGATTATGTTGACTACTTTTAAAGCCCCACCAAAGTTTGGCTCTGTAATATGTTTTGATCATTTGACATGATAAAAGACTATTGCCTCAGGTCTGGCAACCAAATTTGGTTACATTATATTAGCTTAATTGCTATCGACTGAACTCCCCTTCGATGTCAGGTCAGCTGAGTCAGTGTCACATTTTGAAAAGCTTTTAAAAACTGTATAGTATTACTCCAGTGGTTTTTGCAGTTTGTATTATATTCAGATTTAATTGCATAGTTTGATCTTCCCCTGTAAATTGTTTTGTTGCACTTTTAAGGCAATGTATTTTAATGTGCACTTGTGAAGCACTTTTGACTGACACTGTAAATCGGATGATTCAGGCAGCTGGGTGGGAGATTAAATATGATCATTATCTTGACTTACTTTGATGGTGGGCTCTCGAAGTCTTCTTCCCAGTAGCTCCTTCCCTCTTCCCTGTGCAGATCAATGTCTCTGGTGGAGGCAAAGCTGTGGCCAGCTCCCTCGCCGCCATGGAAATACAGAGCATTGCCCTCGGACTGACAGGCATGCTGGTCAGTAAGAACACAGGCGTTAACACATGGTTTCATGTAAATAAATATTTGTATCAATATGAGCAAATGCTGTAGTTCTGCCCTCATGTTTAAAACACCTCATATTTATAACATCCATTCCACTTCTCATTCATATAACAGTTTATTGGGCTTTCTACCACATTTCTAACCACAGTGCTACCTTAATGGTAGCTCCAGGGAAGAAGAGCCAGTTAGCAGTGTCTGGGGGGTCCAAATTGTCCTCCATGAGCGGGGCTCTGTGAGCAGCATTCACCAGCAGCACATTGTCCAGCCCCCAGCAGGACTCATAGCCCTCGGGACCTTGGGGGGCCTCCTGAGACCAGCGGATACGAACACCATCAGCCTTGGAGTGATGTGGCAGGGGAAGAAGGTGGATGACGGTGCTGCTGTTGGTAGGGGCTCTAGGAGAGAGAAAAAAAACAAAAGAGAGTCTTGGTCAGTGTGTGGGTGGTGGCTGTATTTATGTATTAACATGAACATGATCATTATCATCAATCATTAAAATGAGACTGAAATAGTTGAATATGGAAAGGCACTACATTCCTTCATGATGGAGTGAAACTGAGAGAGAACACCAGGTTTGGTAATATGTCAAACTCTATGAATTGGTTTCTGTGTTTATAGGAAAACATAACATGCACTAAGAAACAGCCAAATATTATAGTTAGAAGAAAGTATCAGCACATTATGCGTCTGTCAGAGCTGACAAAGCAGAGAGAGGCAGGGATAGAGGGATGAAAAACGGGGGATCATCCAGACACAAACAGGAGAGGAATGACAAATTGAGAGGGGGAGGTGTGAATGAGGGAAAAAAAGAGAGGGTGGGTGTTCATAACAGATGGAACGACTGTGGGATGGATAAGGAAGACGAGGAGAGAGAGACCTGATCTTCTCCAGTGTGATCCAGTCATCTGAGGTGTTGGCGTTACCACTTAGGCAGTATGACACAGTGATGTTGGGGTCTGAGTAACTGAACCGACAGGAGCCTGAACCTGGAGAATACAAACACACATAGAGGACAGACTTACAGTATATGACTGCTACGACAGCTTAATAATATGTCAGCTAGTTTCCTTTTTTCATCAACTGAATTTCATCAGCAGGGCAATGATCCTCTGTATGCCCCAAGGAGCAGCCAGGCACAGCATGGTGGCTTCTTCTGACTAATGGCCCCCACATTCCCTCCCTTAGCCAAGTGGAAAATTGTATCTAAATGGTGTCATAGTGGAACTAAGTGATCAGCAGCTTAACAGGGCTGAGAGAAGTAGAAGTAGGAGTCGATATGGAAGGGGTTGAGCAGAGGTGATCAGGGGAGAAGTGCTGATGTAGGACTAGAGACTGTACAGTCAGCTGCAGCTAAATACTGTTAGTGCATCTCCGTATGTGTGCGAATATTCTTGGCCATGTGAAGAGGTTATGTGGGATTTTTGCACTTTAAATATGTGGGTTTGTGTGGGTGCTATGGGAGCAGGCGGGGTCAAAGGTTGCTAATGGAGGAAGCAGGCAAGCCCCCATGTCCCCACAATTATGCCCCCCCCCCCCCCCCACACACACACACACACACTGCCTCACAGTGTGTCTCGTCGGTGTCCTGCCGTGATGCTCCATCCCCACTGAATACATCCGTGCATTAACCTACCACCACTTCATTGTACTGCTCTACTGAACTGCTCCATACACAACACTACTGCAACACAAACTCATATTAATGACCTGCAAAGCGCAGCCAGACAGAACGAGAGAAGGGAAAAGAGAGAGGGAAAGAGAAATACAGGAGAGGGGCGAGGGCGAGAGGGGTTGTTGATACGGTATGTACTCCTGTTTCTACCCAGTCACGTTCCCATGAGAACTGGCAGATGCATGTAATGGACATGAAAAATACAACACCTCTAAAAACTCTGCCATGGCCTTCTGGGTGTCTTTCCAGAATACTGTAAATCATTCATTATTGTGATAGGAGGAGAGGGGAGAGAGGAGAAAGACAGAGACAGAGACAGAGAGAGAGAGAGAGAGACAGAGAGAGAGAGAGAGAGAGAGAGAGAGAGCGAGCTAGAGAGGGAGAGAGAGAGAGTATGAAACACAGAAACATCCTGTGTACCAGTTGGTTTACTGACATATAACAGGGCAAAAGATGCTTGTTTCAAGAGGATGACAAAGGCATCTGTTGTGCTGGCTGGCGAAGACAGTTGCACGCAGGGCTAAGATATTTTAACAGGGTAAAAAACTTCTCATACATAAGACTGTTATACAAAATCTGCCTTGATGCAGCTATTGTTTGCAGTGCATGTGGAGATTTAATACTCACCCAGGGCAAACTGCAGGACGGAGGCTGTGCTGGTGTTGAGAGGAACAGTGGTCTGGGGAAAATACACAAGGCAGTTTAGGATGTCAACAATAAATAATCAATCTAGTTTAAGTTGTGAAGCAATATCAGCTAATGAAGAATGTCCACTGTGATTTGATGCACTAAAGTAGTTACGTGTTGTTAATGTAACAACAAACTGAACAGTGTTTATTCACTGGCGTTTTATGGCTGATATATTTTTTTCTGTTGCAACTGTAACCACATCTAACAATGATGTCAAGTGTTTTCAACCTTTCTGGAGACTTCACTGTAGAAGGGTCAGAACATCAGCCACTGGAGAGTAGTACAGCATTTTCATCTGGTGTTACTCTTTAAATGGCAAGTTGGTGGAGCATTTTTCCTCAATAGAATAAAACCATTAATGGGCTGTAGATAATCTTTTTTATATCTGTTGCTGTGTGCTTGTCTGTGAGAATATATATATGTGTGTGTGTGTGAGTGAGAGAGAGACAGAGAGAGATAGAGAGAGAAGCATAGATATACTGTGCGTGCATGAATGTGTGTTCTGATTGTTGTTGCTGTTGTATTGGCGAAAATCTGTGTGTAAACATTTCTGTGTTTCTGGATGTGCATGCTTGTTGCACTTGACAGAAGAGCTGCCAGGCAGCGGCATCAAACATTTGGAACAGTGACAGACAAAGCAAATGCTTATCACAGAAGTAAATAGAATCATGAGGCACTAAACACTTCTCTGTTGCTGACTGGCTTTCATCTCATGCAGCAGAATAAACAGTTTGAAATCAACTTTATAAAGATAGAAAGAAGGCATGTATAGGTTTGATAAGCAGTTATCAGTGTATGTGTGTGTGTCTGCATGATGTGTGTGTGTGTGTGTGCCACAGGGCACGTCAGGCAGTATCCTGATACTACTGTACTTTACTGTAAAATGATCATCATATGATAGTCAGTCCTGTGTGCTGCCTTTGGTTTCACTATCACTTTTAAATATTGCACCATGCTTGCTTTTCATCAACATCTGTTTCCTGCAGCAAGTGGGAAAAGTTAGTTTTGGCTAAAACTGCTGGTGAAAAACCCATAAACGCCATTGAGTTAAAGTTGGCAGATGACTGAAAGAGAACTGTGAAATCATAAAACACATACAGTTACTTGTCTACATGTGCAAGAAGCACAGTTCCTTGATTTCAACACATCTTAAGCTGGAGTCTACATGCTCTTTGTTTTTACCACAAACAAATATTAAACAGTTTCATGAAATTGGCTCCATCTTTGTGTTTCTTTTTTTTTTTGTCTTAGGTATGACCACCTGATTAGATATATTTGGGCATGTTTAGTAACTGTGCATATACTGTATGTTTTGGATTTTGGACTAATATTTCACCCTGTAAATGAAACATACAGTCCTAAATTTTAAAATGTGATATTGGTTCGACAGTAATGTATTATTCAATTTATTTTGGAATCTATATAAACCATGAGAGCAACAAAACCATAACCAGACATCATGTCCTTGGTCAGAAGAGGTGTGATTACATCTAGTAAACAGTAATTTGCTGTAGTTGTGGTTGTGGCCACTGAGTGGTTGGTTTGAATATATGGTCAATGGGCTATAAAATGTACAGTGGTCGCAGTGTGGTCAAACATGGCAGTTACCAGCTCTCGTTCTCCGAAGGGCTCACAGAAAGTGACCGCTCTGCCATGCATCAGTACACCACACTGCTCTCCCACATCACAGTTACTGCACTCAGACCTGAGAGGAGAGGAGAGGAGAGGAGAGGAGAGGAGAGGAGAGAAGAGAAGAGAAGAGAAGAGAAGAGAAGAGAAGAGAAGAGATTATTAGAAGTTATAACAAAAAGCATCAAGGGACAGTGCTGAGGATTGCACCCTAAGATTACAAGAAGAGTTGTAACCTTTTTACCTACCAGATGCTGGGGTCCAGCTCTCCTTGGAGGTTGGAGTCAAAGTCGTCACGCAGCACAGCATGTTTACCATGGAGCTCCACTATTCACACACATACACCATATGCTCGCAGTTAGCACAATCTGTGTGATAACTGGTCTTTTTATGCTGTAATTACCTTTGTGATTATATTATTAAAAGGAAATAAGTAACAGCATGAAATGAAATGCTGACTCACCAAGGCTAGGTCTCAATGGGGACTCAGTTGGAGCTGGAACAGAGAAGAAGAGAGTAAAAATTGTCAGTCACATCTTGAATGCTTGAATGTACCGGTATAGTTTGATGTCAGTGTCAGCCCTAATACCAGACCTGGGTCTTACTTACAGGCTGTTACTGATTATGGGCAGATCGAGAGCTGTAGAAGTGTGTGTGAGAAGTGTGTGAACATTCATGTTAATATGTGAACAAAAGGAAATGTACAAACTACTGAGGCTTTTCATATCTTTGCAGTGTGCTATTTAGTCAGTAACTACAGGGATATGGTCCCATTCTCAAATCATCTCTGAATGAAGCAAACTTTCCCTGTGTCCTGGCCGGTCACATCTGCAGTCTCCTGGCTGCTGATGTTAATTCCTTTCAGTAATGAAAGACTGGGCGGCCATGATTAACGGTTCAATGCCAATTAACCGCCATCCTCCCCACGGGCGCCTGTGTGCTGTAATCTGTGGCCACTGCCTAGCTAACACACTCAACCATCAATCTCTCCCAGGGGATACACAGCTCTGAGAAGTGGAGGGAGGTGAATGGAGGGGGGGTAGTGAGTGTTAAGACTAAATTAATCAAACATGGGTATTAAAAAGAAAACACTGGCCTCACTTTCTAGTTAAATTACTTAGAACATTCTGTAGAATTCAGTCTGCATCCACATTTTAGAAACCTGCCATTAAGTTTTTGTGCTTCCAAAGATGGAGGGAGTAGAGAAAAGTAAGCTTGAGGATGTAATAAATCAACCTGAGGTATTTTTGATAGATTAGTTTTGAAAAAAACAATTTATTAGCTGGTACACATTGGTAACATGAAAGCTGTGACAAATTGCACCATCTGACTGATGCAATGGACTACACTCAAAAAAAAAAGAGAAGAATGTTGCATCAGGTGATCCTCAGGCTCAGGACTTTGTTGTGATATTTCAGATCTGGCCACTGAGAACATTAAGCAGAATGAAGTTTGTATACTGTTGTTTTATCTTGTACATTTACACAATGTTCCCTATTACAGAATTTAAGTTGAACCTTATTTTACCATCAGTCACTGCTGAGCAGCACAGTGGCTTTGACCTTAGTGAACATGTCACCCGTCAGTCCCTTTGAGCCTCTTTACTCTGCTTTGGTAGGTGGGGTGTTTTACGAAAGCCTTACTCCAGACTGAAGAGAAGGATAATCTGCCACAGTATTCTCCATCCAGGATGAGCTTGCCCACCTGATAAGACACACTAAGATAACACAGTCCAAAGTTTCATTTTGAGTTACCGAAGACTTTCTTTCAAACCTTACAGCAGTTTTAAAATTTCTTCCAAGAGAGGGGCTTACATTTGAGAGAGCCCACCTAAAACCTCCTCATAGACAACAGAACCTGAATCAAGAGAGGAGGGATTATCGAAAAAAGGTTTCTTACTATCGTAATGGCTCTGCAAATGTCTATACTTTGAGCTCAAGCTTCAATTTCATTAGCTGCCCTCGTTTTTTCCCATTGGATCCAAATTCTGGGCTCTTAGAAATGGATTTACTATTCACAGACTGGTGGTAAAGTTTCTTGCTGACTGTTGAAGTTGGAGTCTTAGCGGCCTGTGTGACAGAGCTGGACGGTTCAGTGGCTGCGACTGTTGCTGCTGCTCTGGTGGACCCTGACGCTCAACTCCATGGCTGTGGCTCAGGCTCGACGATGAAGCCCATTAAAAGCAGATCAAAGGGCCGTCTTCCTCCCTCTCCATCTCTCTTGCACTCTCCCTTCCTCCCACTCTAATCCTCCAATGTTTGCTGATTCAAAACATCAATCCCAGCATGTGTAACTCTCTCATGCTTCTTGCAGTTTATTCTTATTAAGCTATAATAAAAAAAAAATAAAGCATACAGTTGTATGCTCAGTTTACATGAGCATGTGTTCATCTGACAAATTCAACCTGAAATGAGCTTGTACTAAAACTCGATTCCTGGTAATCCACCTTCTCAAACTCACATGCAGCAATAAATGCCTGGTTGATATTCTGTTCTCTACAGTCTTCTCCCATCTCTCTCTTAAACAAACCCTTCTAAATCGCTCTCAGTCTTTCTAGTGAGGCCATTTGGCTGGAGAAAGGCCCGGAAGATTTTTTTTTTTTGGTTGGATAATCCCTTCAAGCCTCCAAAAAGACCTCATTTACAGTTTTCTTTCTCCATGCTTCATCGCACTCTCCTGCTGTCTCTCTCACTTTCCCTCTATCACAATCTCTCCCTGCTGCCCACCCCTCCATCCGCACCCATTCTGTCTCTCTCTGCCTAACCCTCTGCGCATCGGGAGCAGACAGTGGCGCTTATTTCACTTGGATTAATCCCCTCTCACTTTCTTAAAGACTTCAATTACTGCCTCCTCTATTAGCGGCTCATCTCTGTTAATGCCTGTATCTCCCTGGCCAGGGCTTACACTCACAAGCATACAGAGGGACACACACACACACACACACACACAGACACACACACACACACGCACAAACACACACAGAAATACACACATGCACACAGACAGCTTTGCACTTCCACAGATGACCCAACCCTATTTGCTATTTTTCTGCTATGCACACACACACATATGCACGCATATATACAGGAGCAACAAAAAGGAGGGGGTTCTCAGTAAACTACACTAGGGCTAAAATCACATTGGTGCTGATGAGCAGGGTTGGGGTGATACGAGGGGGGACTAAATGAGCATAAGCTTTGGCAGACTCAGACATCTCGGCACAAAGAGCGCAGGGCACAAGTCATGTTAAATCTTCTCCCCCTCTTCTCTCCATCTTCCAGCTCTAATCTCCTCTCTCTCCTCTGTCTCTCCCCACCCTGTAAACTGTACCCACTCTTCCGATCTCCCTTGTTCTCCTCTCATTTGCTCTTTTTCCCTTCGTCTGATTCACATCCTTGACGACATGAACTGCGTTTGAAGTCGAGTTGCTCCCGTCTAACTGACGGTTGCAATTACTGACTCACCAGGACGCAGGATGCTGTTGTTTTTTCTTCTACAATGACTAAAAAGAGATGAGGTTCTCCAAGGTCAGATTGCAGCCACTTCACTCCACTGAGTGAAAACCAGGGCCCTTGTGAGGGCTTCAATTGGCATAATTACAATAATCACAGGTGACGGAGAGGAAGCCAGCACAGATGTAGGATTCTCCATTATTTTCAGATTTCCATATTACATTTGTTTTATTTGTTACCTTAGTTGTGTTTTTAAGTAAAGGTGGTAAAAGTAAAGACGAGACATATTTCTCTTCACAACAGTGAGAATTAACAAGTCTAGCCAATGTCTCAGAACATGAGGACAGGCTTATCTAGAGCACAGGTTTTGGCTGTCTGTTTCTTCATCTCCAGGCTGCTGTTAGTTAGAGACAACACATATTCTACCACATATCATCACCCCTTCCTTGTTGAAGTTGATTAAGTAATTTCATTGAAATATAAATTTGACCAAATAGCAAAAGAGGAAAAATCTTAAAAGAAGAAGAACAGAAATGAAGACCTGGCAGAGAGACGGGAATAAAGAGGAGAAAACAGGGCTAGAGGAGACGGTCAGGATGCAAGAGGGGAAGAGATATAGACGACTGAGGTCTCAAGGTTTCTTGTCGGTGAGTGATGAGGGATGGCAGGCGTGCTGGCGTTCAGCCAGGGAAGCAGGCTGGCTGGCAGACTGGGTGGGTGGTGTGGAGGTGGGAGAGTGGAGGCCACCCGTCTCTCCTCTGTTGCGCTGTGATCAGGCGTCCCTCAGGGAGCAGTGGCCTCTTTGAGTTATATGTCCCTTTAATAATCCATCTGGGGTGCAGTGCACTCGGCCAGGCCCATAAAGACCTGATTTATTCCCTCGCTGGAAATGAGGGGACCTGGCGATGCTGGGCAGAAAGCAGGGGCTGCTGGCCCTGCTGTCAGGAGATAGAGCTGATGGACGGCCTGCAGCGCCATTCAACACCCACTACCACTCCACCCTTTAGCACTGAGCACCCTTTCCTAACCAACCAATACGTCTCCTTATCTCCGAACTTGACTTGTCTCATCTGGGCTCATTAAGTCTTTTTATGGTTGCTCAGGCGGAGCAGAAATGTACTTCTGTTTCATCCTCATGCCTGTCTGTTCTTATACTTGCAATCATTTAAAACAGTGGCGGTACTTAGCATTTTGCTGCATCATGCTTTAAAGCATCTCTAGGAGCCTTTCCAAACAATCTGGCAATGTGCTTGCTGATTGGTGTCACGAACTACTCTGTTGTGCTGTAGATTTCGTTCAGTTGCAGCAGTATTTGTCAGACTACCATTAGTTTTGTCTTCTGAATCCACAAATATCAACAAAATATGGGGATTTTCTGTGCTGGTTGTGGGTTGAAGTAAATGGGGTATAGATCAAAGCAAACTGGAAGGGAAGCTGGATGGGTGAATTGGAGGTAGAATGAAGGGATGGGTGGAGAAGTGTGCTGGCCCAGCAGAAAGCAACTGTGAGCGCTCAGGGGGGAGCCGTGTGTCTGGAACCAGGCATCCCTGGTTCCTACACTGCTAGACACACATGTACACACATAAAACCACAAACACACAAATCCAGCCTCTGCTTCTGCCTCAGCAGGATTTTAGGGGCACCGGAGTGGAAATATTAGAAGCAAACACCTGTCTCTGTGAACTTGTAGAGAGGCTTTCGGTTACTGAGAAGCAAAGTGATGCATGCCAGATTTTCCACAGCGAGTTCAAGACTTATATCTTGCCTCTTCTTTCTTTATCCTTAAATCTCTTATTTACATTAGAATTTAACTGAATGATTTCTGTCTCCTTCCACCTCCTTATCATTCTAAGCTCAAATTCACACCCCAATGTTACCTTCTTTTTCTAACTCCTTGGCTAATCTGTCCATCTGTTCTTAAAGTCTTCACCCTGGCTGATCAGCCCTGATTGCCTTCTTATTCGAGCAGCCTGCCCGCTGTTTCTCTCCCTCCATCCCTTCCTTTCTCTTTTCCTTCTTCCTTCCCTCTCCTCCGTGGATCATAACCCTGCTTTAGATAGCTTTCATTTCTCTAGCTCTTCAAAGCTTGAGTCTTAAGCATATGAACTTCTGAAGTGGCTTGAGCTGGCCCTGTATCTTTTATTCCACTTTGAATGCTAATGCCTAGATTTGAAGTAACTTTGCTCAGAGCAGCTTGCACTCTCTTTGCCACTCTGCGGCTGAATTTGGGACTGTAGCCTATTTGATCCTGCTGGAAGGGAATCGTCGACAGGCCTCTGCCTCACCCACTGGTAAGTCTGCCTTTGTTGAGGGAACTAAGACAATAAATGTAATTCATGGATAGTTTTTCATTTTACGATTTTTTACTGAGATGGTTTCTGCTTCACACTTCTTTACATAGTAATACAGTGGTTGCCACAGCACAGTTTGTTTAATGTCAAAGTAATTCTCAAGTTTCATTTTTATGTCAGGAGTCTTGCACAGTCCAGTTTCATGATATTTTTTAAATCTGCACAGCTTTTTTGAAGTTGCATGTTCTGGTTTGGAAAGAGGAAGAGGAACTGACAACGGTGAGTCAGATCAACATAGTGGAGAAAAATTGTGCTTATTGGAAAATCCACAAGAGACCAGAAGCGATCAGACTCATTTCTGTTTCTGTTCCTTCCTTTCTATCATCTCTCCTCAGTCTCCTTTTGCCTTCTGTTGCCTGCGGCATGTTCATTTCTCATTTGTAATTCAGATTTTCTGGCGTAGTTCGGCAACAGAAAGAGTGTTGCGTTATTGGCCGTCAAAGGAATTAGCCTACAACAAGGTTGGCCATCCGTTCACATCTACTCTTTGCCCACTTTTTTTTTTTTGGTAATGATGTGTAATTACCACATCACCTCTACCCAACACTCAAATCACCTGCAATTTATGACCTTCAAGTTTCTCATTAACACTATCTCTTCAGCCCACCTATTTTTTCCTTCTGTCTTCACATCTCTCCTTCACCAGTGAGACAATGAAACTGTCATTACTGACACCAGTAATTTATAGCTCTACATTCCTCAGCTATCGCTACTATGTATCCTTTATCACTGTGACCACTGTCTATCCCTCATACCTGTACATTCACTTGTTCACTACAGATTTTATTTTTTACATTACCTCACTGCTAGTTTCTCTGCCCGCTCCCATTCACAACTTATGTCCTCCAAGGCATCGTAAGGTCTAAATCTTTACTTTCCAGCTTGTCTGCTGTGAGTAGTTGTGTGTTAGTGTGATATTGCAGGGCCTTGGCAATGAACAACTAAGTGACTGTTGTTGGCTGCAGACATTTCATGTGCAGAGGGAGGAGACTCGGGCAGTGTGTCAGTGGTGGTGAGAGGATGAGCTCTCGGGCAAGGAGACAGAGGAGAGAAGCCTTGTAGCTAACTCTCTGTCACTCTTCCAGGCCTGACTGAGGGCTCTGTGCCCCATCTTTTCCAAGTGGCATGGAGCCATCAAGTTGAGCACTCTGCCTGGCATGTGCTACAATCGTCTGCAGTGTCTCCAATGACCTGCTAGGGGACATATTTGTAATAAAGAGTCCTCAGAGGCTGGGCACAGTGACTACTTTTTTTTTCTAGTAAAGACTAAGTATATTTTAAAGCTCAAATATTGTTGTTTTTACCTTGAAACAGAAAACCTTGAGAAAAAAAAAGCCAGCACCAGCTAGTGTACTTCTCCACTTTTAGCATTAAAGTCAAATTTGATATACAAAGAGGAGTTCTTGAGTGAGGAGGAGGCTTCTTTCCTGTAAACAAGCAATTATACACACTCAGCATGCAGAGTGGGACTGCACTGTCTGTCAATAGCTACTTAAGGCTGTCACAGAAAGTGGATGTAAGAAGTGTTGGCCATAAAGCGTAAATCTCCGACAGAGAGGGGGGAAAAAGCTGAGTTTAGCATAAGCTGAAATTAAGCTGGCAATATAGGACATCCAAATATCTCTGGCTCTGGCTGCATCATTAGGGAGAGCCAAGACGTGCTTCAATGCCACTGTCATGAAGAAGCAGCATATCAACCATATTGTGCCATCCATATTCTGACTATCTGTGCATATGATGGACAGTAATAGGAGGTAAGAAGGGGGAGGGTTAGCATATTTGTTGGTGCACATGTGCGCTTGAACATATATGTATCTGTGCAGGTATATCTGCCTGTAAGTGCAATATATTCACATGTTCGTGTCATAGAGGGGGAAGAGGGGAATATGTTTGTCATCCCTGCTACTCACCTCCTTGCTCACAGAGCTGCTGGGCCAGAGCATCCTTGAAAATAATCTGTCCTCGATGTGTTGCTGTGGCACTGAGAGAAAGAAAGAGAGAAATCAGGAGAGAAAGACAAAGAGAGAAAGAGCATTAACACAATCAACACTACTAGGAAAGTTAACTAGCCTGTCCTTAATATATGAACATTAATACAGCATGGCATCATTTCCCACTAAACCAAAATGTGCTCTAGCATCCTACATGAATGAGGACATTTTCTGAGGTTCATTATGATGTGACTTTGGGGTGAAAACAAAAAGGAATACCCTCAGAGCCCTGTCAAAATGGGAATTTTAATAAACTAGCCTCTCAGAGACTATGTGGATAGAATAATATTTACATGTGAATGACAGACATGACAAAACAGAAAGTAACAGTGAGCTAAGCTGACTACACATGCACTGGCTTATCATCTTACCTGGTGAGCAAAGTTGGAGGGCTTGTTTCTATGACTGCATTTTCTCTGACTAAAAGGATAATTGTAATGTTATTATCCACATACTGACAGGGATATTTCCTCATTCACGTTACTGTATCAATGACATAACAAAACGTTTGTGCTCATACAGTATAAAATACTGTGGGTTATCATATATCTTCCAGTATCATCAGTTCCCTGCTGTACCATACTGCATTCGTGCATGCCAGTGTGAATGTAACTGTATGTTGCGTGCTACCGTGTATGTATAGAATGTAATATGAATTCCTTCCGGTGGCCACGAAATGCATTATTCATTTGAAAACGGAGAGATGTTTAAAAATCTAAGAGGGTGAAATGGCTCGGAGTGCAGTGGGATCTTTTACACAGATACTGAGACTTGCGCTACTGTGCTGGAGCCATGCAGAAAGAGATCCACTCTCATTTGCAATATCATAATGATAGTGGGAAATACACATATTGAAAGAAGCTGCTTGAGTACAGGAATGTCATCTCTTCCAACAATACCAACAACAATAATAACACTGCTGCTACAACACATAGTGACAATAAGCATAAAAACTAAAATAAAACAGTTGCTGTTATAATGTTCATGTAAAAACAGAGGATAATAGTAGAATAAAGAGTGAAAAATAAAAGAAACAGGACAGAGACTGAGGTGGAAAGATTACTGTGTTTGGAGGCTGCAATTTTCAGAGAGTCCTTGAAATGAGTTATTGGAAAAAAATTGTAAAGTTTTAGAGCCCTTTGTAGCTCATTCCAGTTAGTGGCAGCAGCAAAATGGTCTGTATAGTAGTGGGCCTACGAAGGTGGCAAGAGAAGATGGCACAACACTTTTAGTTGGATCGTAAAAGCTGTATCGCACCACTCCTCCAGTATAATCAGCGTTTTCCCCACAGAATACACAGAGGGAAAACGTTTGGAGTGGGACTTAGGTCAAAAACATAAAGAGGATAAATATCACAGCCATGACGTGTTTCCTCATTGACTGCTTGAAGTATTACTGTGTGTCGATCAAGGAGAGTAGAGCAGTTGGAGTCTTGTCTCATCTGTCTGGCACTCAGACAACAATTTAATGTTGTAATTTGGCTTTGATATCATATCATCAGTGGCTTGCAAATCTGAGCGAACTCAGACTGAAACACACACTGACACAGCTATGGCAAACTATGTGTGCCACCCACATACAGTGAGAAAGTCCCTTCAAGGGGCACTTGTGGAAATAAGAGGTCTCTGCCATGTAAGGACACACTTGGGTTCCTTACACTGTTGTCTCAGTGTTCAGGGTATTCCCAGGATCCAAAGACATGACACAACATTTCTATTATCTAAGTGAAACAAATAGAGCTCTGGATAACCTCACTGTGATTTCAACTTCACTCTATGTCAACTTCAATGGGAAACATCCAGACAGTGTGCTGAGCCACACCCGGTCAACACACTGTACATTACACAGACTGAGAGGAGGATTAAAAATAAGCAAAGCTTTATGGGATGGACAGAATATAGTAGGTATCTGAGTCAGTGAGCCCCACATCCATTTTACACTCTCTCTCCTTCTCCTGCTTCTTCATGTCTCTTTCGTTCTCTGCCACCCCATGTGGATTTTGCCTTGCACCTCCCAAACTCTGCTCTACTCTGGCCCACCATGCAGACTCAGGCCTTTTTATGGGTGCCAAGGCATTTACACGTTCATCTCAGCTCATGAATAATGAATAGGCCCCTCATTAATTAGTAAATAGCTCCAGTGCATGTGCAGAGCTGAGGAGAAAACATACATAATTACACTCATATTTCAGAATTGGGCGAAAACTAATTTGAGTTTGGTATTTATGAATAAAAGATGGTGCGTAACGAACAGCGGGTGGGGATGTAGGAACAAGGCCGTTAAATATTTACCAAACACAGTCTCAAGTCAAGTTCACTAAACAGATTCTGTTAAGTGACGGGGGACAGGGGGCTCTATCAAGTAGCAAATTTGACCTCACACACATCTTATACACACACTGAACACACACACGCACACATCTGTGAAAGCAACCCTCTGTCAAGACAGGTAATGAAAAAAGTCCTGAAAAGCCGACAGTAGTGGAAGCATGCTGCATCCACACAGACATAGGTTGGGGGGGGGGTGTGTTGGTGGGGGTGCATTGTTTCATGGACCGGTGAGACAGTGAAATATAATCCAGGAAGTTGAGTTGGAGGAAAGAGCTTTTTACATCAACACAACGTGAAAAGTATCGAAAGTAAAAGTACTTATCATACAGCAGAATGGCCAGAGTCAAAGGTATATCATATCATACTGTATATTATATTTTTTCATTATTTCTACTGATGCATTAATATGCAGGAAGCATTTTAATGTAACTCATTGAGGTGTAGCTAGTTTTAACTATTTTATAGACTGTTGACTACTTTAATCTGAAACAATGCGCCATATTTTATAAACTGATAATATATTTTGTTGGTAAAATCTTAATTAATCTGCAAAGCAAATGTCCAATAAATGTAGTTGGGTAAAGAGTTCAATATTTGCCTCTGAAATGTAATGGAGTAGAAGTATGAAATAACATAAAATGGGAAAACTCAAGTACAAGCCTCAAAATAGGACATAAATAAAGTACTTGAGTAAATTACACAGAGGTGTCTTTGAAAATTCCAGACAAGTATTTGTCTGTTTCTAATGATGTTGTTTTCTTCACCTTCAATAAATACAAAGGCAAAACAAATGTCAGATGAGATAAATTCAGAGGGAAATTCAGTGCTATTCCCTTGAAATTGTGTATATGAGTGAGTGGTCTGATTGTGTGCGACTTAATAACGTGTATGTCATTAAAACAGTAGCCAGGAGAGGGCATTTAGTCTGAGCTGGAGAGTGTGTGATCGGCGCAGCGCGACGCCAGCGTCTGTCCTGCCGTCACACTCCAGCGGCTCCTCAGCGTGTGTCTCTCATTACCATCTCCACTCTGGGAGCCACGCACACACACACACGCGCGTGCACCCAGAACAGCGTGGATACACACAAAACATTTATTGAACATCTAAATGTTAATTTGACTTTCTTTGGGGGGGAAAAAGCAATTAAGGACCTAAATGTGTTGGTGTTTTTTTTTTTTCCTCCTTTCTCTCTCCTCTGATTCAAACGAGGGATCATTCATCTTGTGTCATCCTCTCCCCTCTCATTAGTCTGGGGTGCAAATCTGAGAGATGGGGAAGAGAGAAGGATTGAGGAAGATGGAGAAAAAGAGGGGGATTGAGAGAGAGAGATGGATGAATTGGGGGGAGGGGAGAGTTGGGATTTGGTCAGAGGAAATAGAGATGGGGGTTAGATGGCCTTGTCTTCAAAGTCCACAATCTGCTGTCAAATAGCGAGGCATACAAGAAAAGGCAGGGATCCACACACACACACACACACACACACACACACACACACACACACACACACACACACACACACACACACACACACACACACACACACACACACACACACACACTCCGAGCCATATATGAGCTTTAACATGTATGCAGATGGACAGGCTGTCACTCAAAGAGCTCCCAAAAGGGCCCGGAGTGGGTAATTACCAAGCATGTCTTCCATGTTAGATTACATGTTGCTGTTGGCCATAAGTATCCCCCAGGAGCCAGCTTGACAGCTCCCTGCTAACCTCACACACACTTGCACACACACACACACACACACACACACACACAGTGGGGAACCCTGACAGCTGATTTACCCTAAAGCCATATACATGCAGTTAAACATAGCTACTGCAATCTTAAAGACAGGAATATGCACTGAATACTGACCACACAAACAAACTTTTGTAAGAGTTTTTTTTTTTTACAAAAGGCCAGAAAAAAATGATTTTCTCTCCCCACACAAACTATTACATCTGAGGGCAGAGGACACACACATTGCCTCGCTCTTCTTCCCTCGTTAGACGACACTCCCTTCCCATTCTCCTCAAATCCCAATTAAAAGCTCATTTTCTCTCCCAGCTCACTAGGCCTGTTGGTAATCATGATTAATATGAGGAGTTTCAGTGGGGTGCAGTTCCAGTCGCCAGCACTGATTTGGTGCATTTGGACCAAGCCCTTAAAATAATACACCCTAATTGGTTGATTTATCTTCCACGGTGAGGACCAGCTGTGGTTATGGCATCGCAATCAGGGACAACGAGTATAAGAATGGAGAGGCAGAGAGATGGAGAAGTAAAGACAGGACAAGGAGAGAGGCTGAGCACACATTCAGTTCTCTCCAGAAGATCACTGTTCAGGAGCTTGGATGAAATGTAAAGTAGGTTTTCTTGATTTCATCCCAGCTTTGACATTTTCATACCCATCAGGACCTGAGAAGGTGTGACTGGCTTTGTGAAATCACATTACTCCCTCCCCCCTCCCTCTGCCCCTAAATTAATTAATTGAAAAAGGCTCCTGGAGAACATGCAAATTTAATGAAGCTCCACAGAGGAGGGATTTGGGAGTTGTTTGGCAAATTACCTGCTTGTTAGCACAGGGTCATAGAGAGTTACGGCTCCGAATACAGCCAGAAGAAGCACAGTTATTGCTCAGTATACAGCCAGGAGAAGAGCAATTGACCTTGACTACTGTTAGTGAGTAATAATTAGGGGGATTAGGAAAACAACAGTTGTTAGGAGTAAATATGTAAGGAAGAAGTGAAAAAAGAAAAAGCTGCTTATTTTCAGGCTCGGGCAGGTAAGAAGTGATTTCTTTCAGTCGCGAAAAAAGCCGCATGAAAAACTGGATATTTGACAAAATCAGCCTTTTTTAAAAACCTTTGTCTGCCTTCCTCAATTTGTCAGCAAGGGTCAGATTAGGACAAGAGGGGGAGAAAGGGAAGAATCTAATGTATTTACCCAGAGCAAACAACAGACAGATAAATCCCTGCAACAAGTCATGTCTGTTATTTATCTTGTCAGTCACAACGGAGCGCATTTGAGGGGAACAGACAGCGCAAAATGTCGAGCAATCATTTCACACAAAATACATCTGGAGCAGACCCCCTGTCCCTTGAGCATGGTTCATTTTGCTGCATTTAAAATGAAATGCTTTTCTTTTTCAATCTCCATGCTCTATTTCATCTAGAATTGATAGGGAGGTCACCGTCTCAGCAGGTGGGACGGCAACCTCCTGATGAGACTGTGACTCTGGTGCAGCACATATGTGATGCGGACAATTTATGGCAGTATTGATCAGAGCACTGATGTGTACTATGCATGTGTCTGTGTGCGCTGGTGTGTCTCTGTGTACACAGGTGTATGTATCTAATTACAGAGGTCATGGACTGTCCCATGGGAAATAAGACACTATCATGGATGCAGAGACCTTTAGGATAAACGGCAACAGGAGCCTGGGTTGTGATCCGTTGAGGAGCGCAGGAACGGGTTTGCCTCTTAAAGGTGACGATTTACTGTTAAATTCTGAAAAAAGTGACACATTTTGAAAGTTTAGGAAAGGTTAAGCACATGAATATGAGAGATATAGGAGTTGCTGTCCTATGTGAATGTGTGATATATGAAAATTGGAATTATATGGATGGACTGTGTCAGATTTGCAGCTCTGGTCAGATTGTGGAGCAAAAAAGTGGATGGGATTTATGTGCTCTGTCATCTTTCGCATTACTCCCCCATATTTCTATATCTACAATGCCAAAAATGTGATTGCCTTGAACCAATCATTCATGTTCCCTTGCTCAATGTCTACGGTGAATCAGTCACACAGCCAGAGGCCAGTATGGAGCTTTAATGATGAGGGGAGCTCATTAACCAGTGATTTTATGTTGAGGCAGACTCCGAGATTGACTTGAATAACAGCAAATCAATGCAGAAGACTAATACCAGGAGAAACTAGGAGCTGGGTGAGATAGGTCATCTGTCAGCCTGATGTTTGAACTCTGACCTTTGACCTCTGATTAATACAACAAGCTGTCTATCATTCTCCTTGTCAGGATCATAAAATGGAAAGTCCAATCCAAATTTTAATTGATCACTTTATTCTGTGATTGAAATGCCATGTTTCTAAAAAGGACATCTGCCCCAGACGCTTCTGTGAGGGTATAAATATTCACTGTTTTCAGCGCCCTGAATGATCTCTAGTCGGTGGGCTCTTTTTAGCAGCACACCTAAAAGCAGGAGCACATCTGCATTACAGCTAAGTCTACAATAATTGCTACCTGCTACATCTTTTGAGAGCTATGCCCTTTCTACAAAGACCACACTGTTTTCACATGCAGCAGTGGACTGCGGTGAAGTCCACCACATATGTGCTATACAGTACAGAAGTGTGTGTTTCACAAACTTCATGCTCACACAGACCTGCCTCCTCAAGGCAGATGGCAGTATCAACAACTCAACAACACCCGGCATAATTACAGCACAGGAACCATTGCTTTTCAATTACAGCTAACAAGACAAGGGAGTATTTGAGCGCCCACCTGCCCTTCCTCACTCCATTTCTATTTCTCCCACTAATTGCTCCAACAAGTGGCTTCAATCTGTCTGGGACTCCACAGAGAAACCACAGGTAGCAGAGATGCGTAGAGAGAACAGATACATGGGCAAACAAATGCATATATATATATACTGTATGTATATACACACATACATATATATATATAAACATATATAAACACACACATACACAGCATGCCATGACATACAGGAACAGTGTGCCATTAGGTCTGCAGGCACCCGTCTCCACAGGGGAACACTTTGGAAAGGGGGGGGGGGCTCACATCCAGTAATTAAAGCAATCTCCAACCCAGCAGCTGTCTGAGTCCCACAGGGAGCCAGTACAAAACACTACAGCTCAAAAACACATCCCACACACACACACACACACACACACACACACACACACACACGCACACACACACACACATACACACACACACACACACACACACACATACCAACACACAAGGATATGTTCATTCAGGGCTGCATGGGTGCATAAAGCACCAATACAGCACCCATACTGAAGCAAGAGTTATGCTAAAGTTGTTTGAATATTATTTTTCTCTGAAGTTAGCTGTAGTTAAATATAAAACCCCATACTCACACGCACATACACACACTGCACAGACGCGCACACAGACACACACAGACACACACACACACACACACACACACACATACACACACACACACACATACACAGACACACACACACACAATGCACCGACTGCCTTGAGGCTGTAAGTGAAGCAGAATAAAGGCAAAGAAAGGAACAGACACACCAGTGCATCTTTGCATTCACCAGAGGAAGCTATTAACCATTCTCACCTCTGCTAAGTGCAGCAAAGCATTCAGTACATTGTGTGGTGTTGTGGACTGTCATGTCTGTGCAAGAAGAATAAAAAGTGAGGCACAACTGTGTTTTATGCAATCATTAAAGCGTGAGTTGGTTTGTATTTTGTGTAAGACAGGGTTTTCTCTTTGCCTACATTATAGATATGCTGAGTGTATCCTATTAAGGTAACAACTGATGGTTACTTTTTAAACTATAGAATTTTTATTACAAATTGTTGTTCAGTCATGACATAAAGAAGTTGTTTCCAAGAGACCAATGCAACAGCTTCAAATTACTTGGTTTTTGACAACAGCCCAAAACACATATATGTTCAATTTACACTGATATAAAACAGAAAAGTTGTTATTATTCTTGCATTTTTGCTTGATAAAGGACTGACTTATCAAATAGCAGTTATAAAAACTGTTGCTGCTCTTATAGATGTATGTGTATGCTCCCCACTCCTCCACCTCCTGCACCTCCTCTGCCTCCTCTCCTCCCCTCTGCTCCTCCAAGGCCTCCACTTCTCTTTAGGTGGCAATTTACAGCCACCCAGAAAATGAGTTCTTCTGGATCCCCACGTCACTGCACTCTATCACACTCCGGCTAGTGATCTGTTACCAGGAACACTCCCACAATATCGCCCATAAAACTGCTCATAGGCCCCATATTAATGCAGTGTCGGACCGGCTCCAGCCCTGTGAAGGACGTAGGACGTCTGTGGCTTTAATTTAAACACTCATGGACAGCGCTTGTGGAAAATGCTCCTTGTATCCATCAGGGCAGGAGTGCTGTGTGCAAGGGCAGGACATTGCATTATTTACAGTTTGTACTGTCCAGAGTCAGACAAATGTCTTCTCTGTGACATCCTTAGCACTATATTTTTATTACCTTGGTTGACTTTTAAACTGACTGTAGCATTTGTTACAAAACTGCATTTCTGGGGAAGAGTCCATTCATATAAACCAAGATGCAGACTTTTCTGATCTAATCTTGCCCTCAAGAGTAACAACACTGACAATCCACTCCTGGAAAAATCGATGTGGCACCCAAGGTGGCCCTGGTTTTGGACAAGAGGGCCTCGCCTGCCGAATTCCCCCACGGAACCCAGAGAGGGCAGTTGTGGAGACGAGGATATACTGGTGGAGATGGAAGCTGTGAACTGTAACGGGGTGCAGTAAGAGTGTGTGTGTGTGTGTGTGTGTGTGTGTGTGTGTGTGTGTGTGCGTGTGTGTGTGTGCGTGTGTGTGTGTGTGTGAGGAGCAGTCTCTAGCCAGCTGGAGTGTGACTGGCTGACATTGATAAGGTCAGCCGCAGGGGTCCCTATTGTCATATAGTCGTGGCCCCCTGCCAGCCCCACTGTCATCAGCATTGGCACACTGCTGCTCTGTGGTTTACACTCACACGCAAACACACAGCTCATGCACTGACACACACACAAACACACAGCTCATGCACTGACACACACACAAATACACAGTCCTAGTAAGCTGACACACGCTCAACAGTAAATGTGTTTGCTGGCAGACAAAAAAGCCAGTAAATCTGTTTGGTTCTGTGGATATTGTCTAAATGGCAGCCCCACTTCAGCAAATTCCCAAGCTGAATCCTTGTCTGCCAGTCTGTCCATAAAAGTCTCTGTCTGATAGTCTATCGAGTCCCTCCAGGAATTCACTGAGGGATTTTTGCAAATACTGCCAAAGTGTTTAATTTAGTTGTGGCTTTTATGAAACACTGATGTTCAATTTGCTGTGTCTTTCAAGTTTTGAAAGAGGATGACTAGTGATAAAAAAGAAAAAAAGGGATTAGTCTGCAGTTTGATTTGACTATCCAACCATTAAAATCAGCCAATAATAATGTTTTCAACTTTGGATTTCATTTAAAAATATACTGGGCTGTTCTGGATATAAAAGTCTGAGAATTGCCTTGTCAAATTTATAAATTTCGTAATATTTGTGAGTGAATTCCTTAAAGATCTTTGTAATGTGGTGCTGTGCTGCTGTGACTTTGCATGGGGCAGAGTTATCTGAATACTCCCTTTTCCTCTACACTTCTCCCGCAACAGCTGCTAATTGCATTTTGACTGATTATCAGCATGAGGCTGTAAATCACCAGCCAAAAGAACTAGAGGGAAAGAGAGTTAGAGGGTGTTTCCAACAGATAGAGATGGAGAAAATGATGAAGAGCAAGATAAACCAGAGGAAGGAGGGAACAAAATGAGGGAAAAGGAAAGATCAAGGCTGTTCTCAAATGTACACATCTAGAGTCATTTCCTCTTGGGCCAGGGGTTCAGAGAAATACAGTAAGTAACATTTACATATAGAGACATGAAAGCTAAATCACCTGTCCAATGTCAACTGGTTACCTCCCCTGAGTGTGTTGAAATGGGCTAAAAATCACAATATCACCGCTATTAGAAAGCATTTATTCTAGTGAGAGTGGAAAGCTGCTGGACTTTATCTAAAATAATAGAAGAAAATAGTAATAATAAATAGTAAAATAATAGAATAACTATCTCACATGACTTTTTTCTGTTGCAAAAAGTGTGTGTGTGTGTGCATCACACCCATCCTTGGGGGATGGGTGGATCTGACCAACACTTTTTCCAATGAGAAGAGGGACTGAGCCCATTGATTGAGAGGGTGGGGATATTCCCGTTAATTCTCAGCAGGGGAAACACACACACAGACATTCACACCTGCTACTGCACAGGCCATGTCAGGCAAAGTAATTAGGATATAAACACGCACGTTAACTCTGTCCCCGGTTTAACCTCTTTCCAGCCATCTTGCATGCTTTCTCTGACAGGATAGCCTTTTAACATCCTGTCTGCGGCTCCAACAAAGAAAACACCGCCCATGATGTGAGCTGATCTCTCAGGCTCAATGGGTCAATACGCGGCCACACAACATTAACGGATATTATTGTTAGAGTTTACGACTTCCATGTCAGGGTTAGATGTGTGGCAGCTGTAAAGGTCCTAGTCTGTGTCACGAGGCTATTCATTTGCAATTTGTCTGTCTTATTCTCTCTTAGACCCTTTCTTCTCTTCACATGCGTGACTTACAGGAAGTTGACGCAGCCAGTGCCAGGTGGTGGAGCGATCCACACAAAGCTGAAGCTGGTGGAGGGCTGGTGGCTAACGTGGGAAGCGACCACACTGCAAACGAACTGGGTACCACCGAACTGACGCTCTGGCATCACACCTGGAGGAGAGAGGAGAGAATAAGTGAGACACCAAAAAGACAAAACAATTGGAGGGATGGAGAAAGTGAATGAGCGTCACCAACATTTGCTCTGTTTTCTGTCATTTGCCAAACATTTTACTAAAGCCTACAATGGGTTTTCAGATTTTTGAATGTTTTCCTCACCTTACAGGTGGCAGCTGGTTTCCATTTATTTTAGTACGGTATTAAAATCATGCATGCACTTGCAAACACATGAAAATGGCTTTAAACGGGTTACTCTAATTTGTCACAGTCTGTTATGTTTCCTTTTAGATTTGTAAGTTACATTATCATTGTGTGGTAAGCCCATTTATAAGATCATGATTTTTATGGTCTGGCAGTGGTGTGTGTTCATGGGCCTCCCTACAACTTTGTCTTCACAAGCTGCCACGTCAGAAAACTACAACCAAAGACAAACAATAACTAAGAGACAGATGGGGTGTAAGGGATCATGTTTAATTTATGGCTTCTGGGGTTAAAAAATTGTTTTCTGGTAGCCAGCTCTCACTAGTTTCCCTAACAGCCCTAACAGGCTTTAAAAATTAATACACAGACTGCTGCACACTCATAGACTTACTTTCACCAAACTGTGATGGATTACCAAAACTATCTCAAGCAAGTCTGTTCAGGTTGATTTTATGTAGTACTGAAATGAAAGAAGACAAGTAGAAACACATAAAAATAAAAAATGGTGTGCTGTGCGAGATGATTTGCAGCAAAGTCAAACCTATCGACTGGTGTACAATTAAAAGTCTGAAAGTAAGAGAGTCACAAGGACCTGTGCGATGTAAGGAGCTATTGATACTGAAAACAAGGCACCGCATTGACTTTTACCGATGTCTGGACTGTTGAACATACATATCCGCCTTACCCCATCCTCCCTTCTTTCCGTTAGCTTTTTACTTCTTTCCTCACTTGTTTGATCTCATGCCATTGTACTATTAATTTTTCCATCCACTGGCAACCTGCAGTTTTCTTTTTCTTCTTTCATTGCTTCCTGCCTCACACTCACTTCTTACCCACCTTCTCCCCTTTGCTCTTTTTTCCTCTCCACTTCTCTCCTTTCATCATTCATTTTTTTTCTGGACCCCCTCCTCCTTTTCTCCCTCCCTGTGAGCTGACACTACATAATGAGGATCTGGGTCCGGCTATGATTGCACTGATGGAATGACATCATGTCACACAATCTTTCCTTCATATCACAGAGGGCAAGGGCAGGATGCCGCCGGCCTCATCAATCACTGTGCAGACATACAGAACAGTTTAATAATTTACCGTAACTAAATGGCTTTGTTGTGACTCAGGAGAGGCGTCCAAACTGTGCAGTAACTATTCTAACTGGAGTATGCATTTGCACAGACACATCTCCCAGACAGATAATCTGGGCATTTGTCATAATTCTGCAACACCAAGTCAACATTGTGGTCCAGTGCACACAGAGCAAACACATTCAGCCAGTTTAAAAATGTATGTGATGTCCCATCTGTGTATGAAGATGTGCTCTGAGCAGCAGCGCTCTGTTGGCTGGCCTCTGCTCTATACAACCTTCAAACACAACCCTCTCCTCTCCTCTCGACTCCTTTCCTCTCCTCAATCATAACTCACATCACTGAAAACATAATCAGCAATGATTAATAACATCTGAGCTTTAACATCCCCTGGATCGATGTGCAAATCTATATGCAAAGATTGTGTATGTGTATGTGTGCGTCTGTGTCTGTGTGTGTGGTTCAAAACTAATTATTTAAAGAGAAATAATTCCTCTCATTTCTGACAGTAATAAATTTGACTTCACAGATTGCATCCATAAATACACACAATGTCGACAGCACCATAAATGTGTCTGTCTGACTCTGCCAGCTGTGTGCGTGTGTATTTGTGTGTGCGTTCATCTGTAGTGTTGTGCAGAATTTATGTCGATGTGTATGTGTGCGATGGTACAAACAAACCTAGTTATCATTGCTGTCGGATGAAAAACTAAGAAAAACAACCTTGTTTTTACATGTATTTATTTTGCCCTGTGGGATTTCCAAAGGTTTTCTTCAACCCAGCAGTTGTAAATTTTCTAATCACGCAGAGAAACATCAAACTCTTTAATTGGCGTTCAAACTGAAAGATCATCAAAGCTACGTGATTTAAGAGGTTTTCACATGACAACAACATATTGTGACATTATGTGCAAGTGCATGCATCATGTGGTCCTAATGTGTCAGATTTACGAGGTGTCAAGCAAAGCGGCCATACAAGGAGCTGCTGGTGTGTAATAACAGACTGAGATGTAATCACCCACTAATAGTACTGCTGTTCTCCAATCACCTCGGCTGCAACCTCTCTGTGTAATGCCCGCGATTTACTCCTAAGCAAACAAATAAACACTCACACGGGAAACACACATAAACACACATTACTGTCTTGGGTTATTGCTATGTTGTTTGTTTGAGCAAGATCCCCTCAGCACCCTATCTTTACTGCCAACATACAGAATAGCAGAAATAGTGCTGTGCCGCTTCTTATGATGCATTCAGGGAAGCATGCATTGACATACCCATACATCTTTCCTTGTTTTTTTTGTTTTTTTTACATCCCCTCTGACAGAAAACACTGCCATTTTCAGAACAATTTCATTGCTGTTACGTGCCACAAATTTACTGCCACAACCAAGGCAGTCGAGACAACAGTTTTGGCACTAATTGTCCAATTTTGCGGCAGACGAAGAGAAGGAGAAGTGCTATGAATCTTTCTCACCACATTGCCATGGTGCAATTTGAGAATCCCTGCAGATGTGCATAATACAAGCTTAGCTCTCATGGCAATGAAAACACTATCTGGAAAGCTGCAAAGACAAACAGACAGAGAGGAGAGTGGTGACAGAGCTGAGCAGCAGAATGAACAGAGGAGATAGCAGAAGGAGAGAGTAAAGGGCTGGGGCCAGTGTGGACAGAAGGACAGAAACAATGAATCCCTCATTCAAATCACTCGTTCATTTACATTTACAGTCCTGTCACCCAAATGGTGGGAAGAGCACCATCAACAACTTCAGTGTTAGAGTAGTTTTTCATTAACAGTTATGACAAACTCTTGTAATACAACCATAACCAATGCCCCACATGCTGCTGTGGTGAAGTTAATACAAACACAGAATTCAACAAATTGAAACAAAAATTGGACATAACATCATGTGAAAATAGCAACAGGCAGTCATAGAGAGAAAAGCAATGGAGAGAGAGAGGTAGGAAGAGGGAGGAACTGATGGTATGGCTAAAGAAAAACAGAAAGCAGTTTGGCTAGGGTGAAGATGAAAAGGCAGACTGATGCACTCCAGGACACAGCAGCGCTGGGACTCGACACCACTCACAGAATTTCTATTCCCACTTGAAAAATACACTCAGGCGTAAAAATGCAAATAACGAAACTAGTCCCTTTCGCAAAAAGGTGTGGAGAGAGAGAGAGAGAGAGAGAGAGAGAGAAAAAAAATCACTATTATTCAGTGAGATCCAAATCCCAAACGTTCCAGTAAAGCAACAAGCTGTAGTGAACCTGGAGAGAGAGAAAAAGAAAGCTCTGACATTCCTGGTTCCGTCCAGGGAGATGAACAGAGAAACAGAAAGACAGTTTCGTGATTGTGAAATGAAAATATATAAGTATATAAGTCCTTCCTGTGTCCTTGTACGCTAGGGTTACACAAACTGCTAACACCGTTTCCTCAGATGATCTCTGACTTCTTTGTTACAACATCTCTGGTAACTAACAGGTGTGATGGATGTTAACTTTTCTTTATGTGCTTGTCTTCTTCTCTTCTACTATTTTGTGCTTTGTTTATCTCATCTTTTCTCATTCTCGATCGCCCAAATTCTCTCATTGTAATTACAGCACTTAATGCAGTTGTATTGAAGCCTCAGTTATTGGGTGATGGCAAACTTAACGCTTGATCAGCTGTGGCTGTTTGTTCTCCACATTTAGCCTCTTTATCACACAATCAGCCACATGCAGAACTCACCTACTGAGCTTACAATGGCCTAAGTTGTAGGTGATGCATTCATGCTGCATGTTAGATAAGTATCACTGGAGGCCGCTTCTAATTCAATAAGCAGCCACAGGGGGATCTTGGAGGCAACCACACATCCACAGTCAAATGCACACATACAAATGCATGCACGCTCACACTTGCACACACAAACACACGCAGTTCTTTCACATGCAGATTGGGCACTTATGAGCTGTCGGCAGTGATTAATGGCAAGGGAAGATGACCTGCTAACTCCCACGGTATGACTGGGCAAAGCATGTTTCATAAAAGATATGACCCTCCCCCCTCCCCCCCCCCCCCCCCCCCCCACCAACACACACACACACACACACACACACACACACAAATGCCTATACATACATTCTCGGGCATGGCCACACACAATCTCACAGAAACACAGGAAATGGGTGTGTTTGAATTTTAAGGGTCATATGTTGGTTGTAGGAATGTAACCCCAACATCAATCTCTGCTGGTAATTGCAGTGAATTTTTAAAGCGCCCCATAAAAAGGAAGTGGGAAGTTCACTGCCACTTCTTTATTCATATTCAGTCCGCCCATGTCTCCAGTAACAAAGACTTCTCCCCACTTCTTCCCTTCCGTCTCGTCTTTCTCTTTTAAATATGTAAACACTTCAATTTACATCTGTCTGCGTACTCTTTAACTTCTCTCTGCTTAGACAGTGCATTTTTATCCGTCTTTATATCTCACTTTGCAACGCTAATGAGCTTTCCACAGCCAAGCTCAAAACAAGTCAAATACATGGAGTGAGAATTCTCCCTGATGGAGCAGATGGGCAATCGGTGGCTCAGCCTGGCAGCAACTTCACACTGTAGGACCAGCAGGAGCCGGTCTAACTGGCATTAGAACTGATAGCTAGGCTTTGTGGCAGAGTGGTGAGGATTCGAGAGGCACCATTCAAATTGATGTGCACATTTACCAGAATCATTCAGAGTTTATACACACCATTTGACATCTGGTCAGTACCAAATAACTCCTGGAATTTGCAGTCATTGCAGTCAGACAACTGTCCTTCAGCAATGTCTGGCTCTGGAGCAACAGGAAACTGTTAGTTTGAGTGACCTGTCTGTGTTTGATCTGACTGTATCTGTTCCTGATAAATGGTTTTAAGATGATTTCAAGTCAGTGAAGCTACATGTCTGATTCCCTCTCTCTGTCGCTAAGGAATTGCTGACAGGAAGGCAGAAGGAAAATACACTTCAGTCCCTAAAGGCAAGAGGAATCTGGGAGCTTGTTGCTTCCTTTCTACCAGCAGTAAATCTAGTAAACTGGTCCTGCTTTCCCTTCACTGGAGCAATTGTTATTAATTAATTCATGTATGCCTTTAATGCTAGAGAGCACGCACACAGAACCATAAATACACAATGTACATGACCCTGTATGTCTGCACATACACACAGAAAAGCAACCACAAACAGAATATTAAAATCCGTGTGCGTACATAGCAGTTTGCTTGGGGCGTTAATGAAAGCGCTATGAAGTAGTGTAATGTGCTGTAAGGAGATTAGGCTATTTGATTTTTGTCTGGGGAATTTATATTCGTCACCAATCACTATATACTTTTTCATTAAACACAGAAAAGTGGATCTCATTTAAAAGCACATATTAAAGTTTATAATGCACATCTTTTGTCTTCCGGGCCTGTTGTGTGCATGTTTGTTATGTGTGTATGTATGTGCACACACAGACAGATAATAGCCTTATAAGCAGTGATCATTCTCCCACTTGCTCAGACTTAGAAATTCAAAGTATACCACCCCAGATAATTTAGAGAGCAGGCCCATTAAAGGCTCATATTTCATGTGGTAATTTTCAAAACCTGTCATAAACCTATTGGAGCATTAACATGTGTTATTAAAAGCCTGTGAATGTATGGGAATCTGTCAAAAGCCAGAATAATGCCTCTGTCAACATGTTGCAGGAGAAGGCCACACAATGGCAACATAAATGATACATCACAACAGTACTGACAGGCTGAGTAGGGACCCCATACGCTTTGTGCTGCTGAATAATCCCATGCTACGTGAGTGTGTGTGTTTGTGTGCGCCCGTTGTGTTGCATTCACCCTTTCTTCCCAATACCATCTTCAGCTGGTCCACTGCAGGGTCTCAAGGCGCATGACAACCTGACTCTGATCTGCCATTGGCTGAAATAGGCATCCATCTCAGCATCTGACAATCACACTGCCATGGAGACAGGTTGGCAGCATTGTGGTGATGGCAGGGGTCCGGCACAGCGTTGCCAGGAGGAAGCTGTGTGTTAATATGGGTGGTGAAAGATGCCAGTGGCCAGGGGAAAGGGGGTAAGAGACTCTGTGGGAAAAAGTGAGGGGGAGAGGTTTGCCACTTGAATGGAAGAGCGTTTAAATGGCGGTAAAGGACACCTGGAGGTCTGCTGAGCGGTATATGTGTGTAGGTGAACATGCACAAGCGTACTTACTGTGCATGTGTGTGTGTTTACGTTATCATGTTTTTCCATGGGTTCACAGTGTGTAGCCATGTGTGTAGATAAAATGTATGTATTCATGCCCTCGCTCTAAGAACCTGACCACTTTTTGCCTATATGCATACATTCGGAGAAGAATTGCTCTTTCATTTAGGCTTCCATTGTATCTCACAGCATCCATCATCCATCATCTATAAACTCTTGAAGGCGAGGCCACACTCACACGCACACCCACACACACACACAATGAAGGAACTGCCAGTATGGCTCTAACCAGCTGAAAGAGAGAAAGCACTGTACACAACAGCATATGGTCATATGTGAAGAATAATTTACTACTAATTTAATAATTGCTTATGCATCTATCAAAACCAATAACTGAAAATTAAAAGTATGAAGAAAATAATAGTAATTGCTTGAGGCTGCGTACTGCTTTCTTTCAATGATCAAGAGCTATAGGCCATACAAGCATGAATGATGAATGGAATATAGGAACACTCGTGGAGCAGAATATACCCCCCTGAACTAATGTGTCATAATTGAAATGAATGTTGTTCTGAATCAAACAAGTGTTGTGTGTTTTGGAGCCCAACCCTGTATGATAGATGAGACCTCTACTTCTTTGACCAGCCCTGCAATCCATCTCAAAGCCACACTCACATATGTGCAAGCACACATGTAGTATACCCAAATGCATATATACATGTCTGAAAGAAACAAGATCAGTTAGAGGATCAGAGATGTTGGAAACAAACCAACAGTTTAGAAAATTTATTTGGGAGTAAAACCAAAAATGAGCGCACCTGAAAGAATTCCTCATGGTATAGAAAAACTAACTAGGTCAAAAATGATTGTTTGCAAACTGTGAGGGATGTTTACAAAAGGATATTTGGGTAATAACTTTATCTTTCAACTTCATCCTCTCTTCCAAATGAGTTTGACTGAACAGGGGGGTTGTTTGAAACCTGTTTGATCATCAGACATTTGATGTTTCTTGCCAGGTTTTACTTCTTCTTAGTGATGTTCCCATGTTCTCAGAATTCAGAAATTAATTTGTGTGATCACAATGTTATTATTACTCATAGGAAGAAATACACACTTACATATATTACATATATGTGTGTGTGTGTGTGTGTGTGTGTGTGTGTGTGTGTGTGTGTGTGTGTGTGTGTGTGTGTGTGTGTGTGTTGTTTCGTCAATTGGTTCTCAACAACTTATACAATGTACATCAGTAAAGATTTTCAACTTGAATAATTCATTCATCAAGATCCGATGTGTGTTTTAAGTGTTCCCTCAATTTTTTTGAGCAGTGTATATATATGTTTATATATTTTTTTATATTCCATTTATAAAAACTGAATTTCCCTTTCCCTTTCCCTTCAAGTTTTTATGAGTCAAAAAGAGAAACAGGGGCCTGTTTAAAACTGGTTTCAGTCCGAGGCTCACGGTGTGTGTGTGTGTGTGTGTGTGTGTGTGTGTGTGTGTGTGTGTGTGTGTGTGTGTGTTATATAAACCATCAGGGTGAAGTGTTGCTTAAAGGCCTAATTGGAGCGACACAGCCAAGCCTGCTGAGTGCTAGTGGTGTGAGGCCTGTTGAGCAGCACCCAGTGGAAGACAGCCAGCTCCGTGCCCCAGGAGAAGCTTACCACACTGGGTGGCAAAGTCACTAAACTCCCCTTCCCCCACCCCTCAAGTCCTTGAGCACCCACTTCTTCCATCCATCCATCCATCCATCCATCCCCATGCGTCCATCCGTCAGTCTAGCCCATGAGCGCCTGCCTTCTGTGGGTGTGTGTCATTGTAGCTTGGCAGGCACACACCACAGCTTTACCGGCAGGCGCCAGGGCTAATTTGATTTTTAATTCAACACGACTCCTCGGCTAATAGTTTGAGCTGGGGATTAATTAATCTGATTTGACTTGTGCTAATTTCTTGCACCCACGTCCCTGCTCCCCACCCGTCAATGCAGCAAACAAACAAACTGGTGAGGCCGCGGTCTCGCAGGCTCTGTCACACACACATGTTGAGTATGAGAGACAGAGACCTGGGGCGACAGGTGAGGAGCCAGTGGAAGCCATGGGAAAGCAAGGCATGGCGTCTGTGCTGCATTTCCATGCATGTGGACATACAGCATGTGTGTGTATCTAAATGTGTTTATGGAGGAGGCTGGACCTGAGCCTGGTCTGACAGAGGAGTGCTGGGAGGCAGTGAACTAATCACGGCAACAGCCTGGCTCTCGTAAGGAGGGCGAAACACAGAGAAGGTCACCAACTATTTTTGCTGCCAAAATATGGGTCAGATTGGATCTGGGTGAGTTGCTCACAGATAAATTGTATATAATGTAAAAGAAAATGGGCGAGGCATTGGAGCATTTCTATTCTTCTCTGAGGCTTTTAGAGGGTAGAAGACCAGATCCAGTTGGGCCTTACAGGGAGAGACCAGAAGAACCAAGCACTAAGCATCCTCATCTCACGGAGTCGGAGAGAGCACTTCCGCTGTTTCTAATACTCTCTGTAGCGGAACTTTAAAAACGAATAGACCTCAGAGTGCAGCCTCGATGGCGTGCACCTTGTGGAGAAGACTTTGTAAAATCACTCTCTCTCAGTTTGCACACCAAACCCACAGATGCCCACACACTTGCAAGGTGCATGCAGAGGTATAGAGTATAAGGAGTTTTATATCACAACACAACAAAGATAAATTTCAAAGTCAGCTTGCCTCTGTGTTGAAATGATGCAAACCCACTAGTGTTCACAGAAATGTGTCAAACTGAGCAGTCTTTGAGTCAAAGCTTTCTCTGTCTTTATTCTATCTTTATTTCTCTCTCCTCTCCCGTTCTCTCTGGCATGTAACCAACCTCTCTGCATGGCAGAAAATAACATTGCTCTGCTCAAGAGAGACCACACATGGGAGAAACAGCCTACGCCTGCTGCTCTCTCCTGCAGGATAAAAAAATAAATAAAAATAAAAAATAAAACTGCCCAACAGCTCACACACCACTTTGAAATCTCTATCACAGTCAGTCCAGCTCTCTCCTATTTCTGCTCTCTGTGTCACCCTGGACCTTTTTTTACCATATATATGGATGCAAAAAATACAGTGAAAAAAGGAAAAAGCACGCTCAGCATGTGCATATGAATTTTTGTGTGCTCTCACAAAAGGAAAATAGAAACACACACGCCCATGCACACCTTCACTCAGAGACACAAATCGATGCACACATGCATGAACAGAGACGCGCATACTGAACACTACATACACATACAAATGTAAGCACACCTAGTGACGCTGTGGGAGTTCAAAGAAGGGACTATGTTTTCCAAGAGAGCTAGTGTACACTAAGTGAACCAGTAAGTTCCCAGCAGCAGTGCTCCAGCAGGTCTACTGCACCTGAGAGGCAAAAGGGCAAGACCTATGCTGTTGCTACGTATGGTCAGCACTAATGCACCAGAGTCTGATGTGGGTCTTAAATTAATAATGGATTGTGCTGTATTCTGTTTGAATTCTTTGAAGGTGGGGTTGCTTTTCACTTCTAAAGAGGCTGTGCACATGGAAAGAAGCTACATGACTTATGATGCATAATCACCCAAGCATTCCTCTGGACTCTGAGAGCACCCAAATGTTTAGCCACCTGTTAGCAGCCGCCAGTCAGTGTGAGATCAGTGGGGGGAGGACATGTTGGGCAACGGGAGAGACAGAACAGAGGCTCAGCCCAGGGTGGGCGAGAGGGGTGGGGAAGTCCTGTGCCAGCAAAGATGGGAGATTTACAGCAAGCCGACCCAGCTGATCTCAAGTCTGATCCAACACTGTGCTGCAGAGAACACAAATCACCTCGCATACATAACCCTGCCCCTGACAACTCATTTCATCTTCTGCACTAATGAATTCATCATCGGGAGGGATCTGTCTCTGGGTGCCTCAGCCCTGAGCAGGAAAGGAGTAATGGCTTAGATAAGTCATCATCATCATTATTAACATCACCGCCATCACAAACACCACCTTGCCTCTGTTCAGCCAACAGTTCAGGAGCAACAGTTTGGGACTGAGCAGTGTCCTTGACAAGAGTTGCAACAGGGGAACTTTGGAAGTGTTCAAGGTTATTGTAAGGAGGGATGTCAGCACAAATGTGTCACCGATGCACATCCTAAGTGTGAGAATCAGCATGAGAGTGTGTATGTCAATGGAATTTGAATATGTTGTGGTATGAGTGGATAAGTCAGTGAGTGTGAGAGCTCTTATGGTAGCAAGCAAGAGTGTATGAGTGTGTATATGTGTATCTGTGTGTATGTGTGTGTGTGTGTATGAAGGAGTCTAAGCGGCGCAGTCAGGGAGCTGTCAGCCGAGAGCCAGGGAGCAGGCTGATCACAGGGCTGTAGTGCGTTTGAAGTCTCCTAGGGACTGACAGCTTCTCTCCCCATGGGAACCTCTTCCCTTGCCCCTTTTCTCCTCCCTGCACCACCCTTTCTCTATATCATTCCTCTTTATGCTGCATCTCTCCCTACACAGTATCTCCTCCTCGGTTTTTCTTCATCCCATTGATGGAGGGGGTATGCGGAAGCACACTTGTGCTCTCCTGGGACTGTTAGTACTGTGTTTGAGAAAACACAGAGGTTCCAAAACAAGGCTTTGTTCAGTAGGAAGCAGTGTGTCTCTGTAAATACTGACATGATGAGCTGCCATCTCTCATAGTCTGACATTCTGGCTGACATTCAATCTGGCTTGGTGGCAAGAGGGCGCAGACAGCCGACCTTCAGCCTTGAGATGGATGAGTGTGTGGATATCTGGATTTGAATGTATAATTGCGCATAATAGGAAAGAAAGGCCATTCATTATTGTGTATTTCTATATGTTTCCGTTTTCGGCACGAGTCCTGTTAAATGTGTGTATGGCATGATTACACTTTTGGCTGCACAACCTTCCTAGCCCCTCCTCCACAGGTCAAGGTGCAGCAGGATTTCATCTCTAATCTGGCTGTGTGTTAGCATGAGCCCATCCGTCATGGGGACAGAGTGTCGGCTGGATGTCCCTGTCACTAAGCTGTCCATTTTGTCAGACGGCCAGATCCATCATATTGAGATGGGGACTGATCCTTGCTAGCAGAAGCCAACCGCACCGCAAATACATACAAATATGCAAATTAATGACAAAATAAACATCACCCTGCAAACGAGCCATCCATCAATGACCACTTTCTCAGCAGCTCAGCATTGGCACGGCAACACCAATCAGCCACTCCGTCAGAGGGAGTGATGGAACGCCATCCTCTCATCTTCTTTCTCTGCTTCCCTGTCCTTATATCAGCATACTGTCTCCCTTTCATTGGTCCCTATTTGCCATTTTTCATGCACACTTCCTCTAATTTTCTCCTCTCACTCTCCACTCACATTCATTCCCTTAATCTCAAACACTTTGTCAGCCCCATGTTGGCATTTTTGCCTATCCATTTTCCTCTCCTGTCTATTTTCAAAGCTCTCTCCTCCTTTTAAGTGCCTTTTGTTCATCATCATAATTACAACTTAGCTGAAGACACTTAGAACGAACACATTTTCTGTCTTTGTGTTTGAATGGATAATGATGTGATGGGAAACATTTTGCCATTAGAGGAGCATTACAAATCTGACCATATGTGACATGTTTCTTTCCATCCAGGCTCTGGCCTGCGAGGTCCAATACATCACCTCATCATTGCTGTGCGACATACAACAGTAAACTGTTCTTTTGTGTACCCAAACCAAATAAATCAAAATTATGATGTTGTATATAAGTCATTGTTTTTCATCATAAAATCTTTGTAGACAGCAGTTGCAACGTGGTGTGAGTTCCTTTCAGAAAGCCAAGAGGCTGGAATGGAAAGAAAGAGCTCTTGATGGAATAAAAGTCAAAGGAGGGAAAAACACGAAGCAGTTGGAAATCTCCAGCAGCTGAGTCAGTCCAGACTCATGTTTCTTTTCTGGCAGTGTGTATAGACATCCCCTCCACACAAGTTACACACAAACACATGCAAACGTAGCGTTTATAAGTTTCACTGTAAAACATCTGCTATGGTGTCTAATGAGTAATTAGGTTGTCAAACTCTACTACACAATAGAATGAAATGAATCACTTTACACACTCTACCCCGTCCATTAACTGTATATTGTGACTATGTAAAGCCCAAAATGACATGTTGAGTCTTTCCTGCCCGTGCCTGGCACCTTGAAACAGAATCATTGTTGCACCTGTGCCTGGGCCAGACTAGTTTATCAGGCCCCTTATGGGCACATTTACAAAAACCACAGTCAATTTACACTCCTGTGTTCTCCCTCCTTCAAGTGGGCATGGTTCCCAAACATAACATTGTTTTTAGCTCCAGTTTGTCTGATTCTGCACTAGACATAGCAAAGCAATTACAGCATCGTAAAGGTCTGTGGTTAGCCACCCGGTGGCTAGTGGGGAACCTCCTGCCTTTAGGCAGAGGAGGAATGAGCCTTGGGCAACTGGAGCAGCAGTTCAGCCCAGAAGCCAAAAATACGGTACTCCTCAGTCTGCCCTGATTGCTGCCCCAATTGCTCCATCACACTTCAGCTAATTCGACAATGAGTGGGTGTTAAGTTCTGACGTCGCAGTAAAAAAGTCAGTCCCTTCACATTTTTATTACAAATGTAGTGTGAAGTGCATTGTTATTCAGAAAGCGTGGAAGCCAATAAAATGCTCACTTCTCTTCGTCTCCACACCATGGTGTCTGTGAGGGTGTTCGTGCGAGGGTGTCTACATTAGTGCATATGACAGACCAAAACAAGAAAAACACATAAGACAGAGAAAGAAGACGACTAGTGATAGAGCATGTGTATTTGCATGTAGTGTGGTCATGCACATGTACATTCACTGGTTTTATGAATTTTCCATAAAAAGCAGTGAAGGGTGACACGGAAGGCCAAGGGGAATTCTCTCTTTAGAGGCAGGCGTGCAGTCATCCCGTCTGCTCGCTGCCACAGCTCTGACCACACCAACCACTAGACATCCCCGTCACAAAGTGTACAAACACTAACCTCTCTGGCTCCACAGGTCCCTGCCTTTATCTGTTTATTCCATCTTAATTTTTCTCTGTTTTAAACCATTCCTTCTCCCTATATGTGCATCTGTCTCTCTCTCTTAGCCTCTTTTTCTCCAACATCAACCCCCTAAAAAAATAAAAACTCTACTAACAAAACAGTCTACCCTTTTCTCTTGCTTAACATTATCTTGTGATTTCAAATTTCAAAAACATTCAGCAATCTTAATTTACCACTGATCTTCTCCCTGTGTGTGCAATCATGTGGTGACGGTACAGTGAGGTTTCATTCTTCCGTGCTGGAGTTCATGTTGGTTCCAGCACTGATACATCTGTCAACCACATGTTCACCCAGCCAGTCGCCGTGCCAACAGCTGTACACAGCTGGAGTGAGTGTGTGTGCTCTTGAGTGAGAGTGGGTTTCTTTAATGAATTCTAAGTGTGTGTGTGTGTGTGTGTGTGTGTGTGTGTGTGTGTGTGTGTGTGTGTGTGTGTGTGTGTGCATTTTGTTAACCATGTGTATCTGTGTCCCCTATATGCCTCCATTGAGGGGGATTAGAGCCACACCCTATCTGAGATACTCTACACTAAACATCAGGCTCATAAAACTCCCTTGTGGAGTTGCATGACCCTCTTCCTCCTCACAGATCCTTTAATATCTGTCACAACAATAGACATCAAGTGGCGTCTCATTCCATTATTTTTCCACTGCATTATCTTCAAAGCATTTTGTTCAAACACTGGCTCTCTTATGCACAGCAATGTCACCAGGTTTCCATGAGCTCACTGATGGAGCTCCCCCTCTCTGGGAGCATCCCTCTTCAGGCCTCCCGAAGCTGAAGAGCCTTCAATCCCCAGATGTGACACCCTGCCATAGAGCGTGGTCTGCAGGCCAGTCAGGCTGCCGACACTAGGTTATGAAGAGTTCCTCATAAAAACCCCATCTACCTAATAATTGTGCTGACAAATGAAGTAAAGGAAAAATTTAACTGTAATTCAGACAGCAGTCCCACTTTGCACACGAAAAAGAGGACCATGGTGGCAGTAATAAATCATCTTTCTGTTGACAACATTGAATCTGTGTGTGCTCATTGCCCCATGAAGTCCTGAGGCCCTGGGAGAGGATGCAGGAGAATCAGAGCAGAGAGGCAGAGTGCAGAGAGCTCTTCAGCTGAGGACTGACTGAGTGATTGCACTGTGAAACCTGGACAGCATCGCTGCTTAGCAGATTACACACACTGTAACGGAAGGCTTTGCAGACTTATTTAAACACACACCATGCGGAAACCCACAGTTCCACAAGCTGCTGCCTATCAGTCTGTGCAGCCCTTCCCTTAAAACTTTTCACATTAATGAGAGTGAAGCAAAGGTGACGCAATCCTTGCTTGGATGCCTCCCCAGTAAACAGCACTGCCAAGAGTGAAGAGCTGCCGCGGCTGGGGTGAAGTCAGCGTCTGAAGAACAGTGGAGTTAGTCAGGATAAGTGAGCCCGCTGGGCAGCAGTTCTGGGCCAGTAGCCCTGTTCTCTAAGGAGTTCTTTATGGCTGGTCCATTGCCCCTAGAGAACCCCCACCCCTTCACACAGGGGCTCCATCCGCACAAACTTCATCTGAGTCTAAAAATCCTCATTGTGTGTCCAGAGATGGGTCACACTTAACTTTAATTCAGTTGCAACCACTGTGAAATTAGACTTCATTGTAAAAATATTTTTTAAAACTAATTAATCTAATTCATTTATATTTTATATTTTGCAGCATATGGAAAGGTGAAGCACATGGTAAATTCATAGACAGGAGTAAATTTAGATATAACACAGCTACACATGCAGACAGTGCAAAGACAAAATGCTGATAATGTTAAGAAAATTGGGATTTGACAACTAGAATCCTAATATATCATCAATGGTCTGCAGATTATTTTACAGCAAACAGTAAAATGAAACAGTTCCATCATTTCCTAAATTATTTCCAAAAATCTTTATCTCTGTAAATAATATTTCACCATTGTGAAGATATTTTTTAAGTAGACCAAATGGCTATGATTTTCAACTGGACCATTCAACCTTTCCTGCAACTCAATACTCGACCAGCTGACCTGGTGACCTGCTGACCATTAATACACTGTTGCTCATAAAGTTGGAATAAAATATTTTTTACTTCTTTCCGTGAAATAATTGTGACAATGTGATTTATTTCATTTCACCTGGGCAATTGCGACACATAATGTATTCATTGTACCTGGTCAAAAGTGAATACTGATGCATTTAAATAGGAATAAACAGAGGATTGTGTCTGAAACAAAATTATTCCAACTTTATTGGCAACAGTGTATGTTCTTCATTGTTATTTGAAGGTTGGCTTTGTCTCTCTGAAGCCTCTCATGTATTATCAGCTTTACTGTCCAATGTCTTTTCCTCATTTCACATTCAGTTTTCTGTTTCTCTTCTCTCAAACATCAATGAAAACCCATCTGGCTAACCCCAATGTCACATCATCCCCACTCCTCATCCATCACAGCCTGTCACAATGGGAGTGGGGAAGTGGTCTTAAACTCGTTCTGGGAACGGATGTGGATCTCTGAGCTGGGTTGTGCTCACTGTTATACCCCATGGTCCCAGCACTGAGTTACTATTTTAGAGTTTCTGATGGTTTGTTTGTTCTAAAAAGCAGAGCTAAGTTGAGCATTTAATATGGAGCTTGTATTGGCACAGGGAGCATTGGTGAGGAAGCTGCTCTAAACAGCCTACAGTGGTATCACATGAAGACTTACCAAATCCAAAAGCAGCTGGGGCAGGGATGGGAGCTGACTGGACTGGTGTGGAGGTGTAGAGGCCGGTCACCAGCAGACCATCAAAAGATACACTGGTAGAGATGGTTACTGAAGAGAGAGAAAAAAGGAGGAGATTTAACATGGGTGTTACTCTCAAGCTGTGTGTTACTGCAATTCCACAAACAATTGGTTATGTCACACAGCACCAAAGCAAAACAGAAATTGTTTCATACATGTAACTTATGAAATATAATATATTATCTTTTCATGTTTTTTTCACACTTCACTTGCTGGCTGTGCAGATAATTAGTCAGTGTGATGTACATGCGTGTGGACAGGAAGTCTGGAACTGTATACACACAACTGCATAAAGGTCCCTAAGGTCCTGCTGCTAATGAGCACAGAGCTCAGGTGTTAACAAACGGAAATGTAAAGTGACCATTAACTGGGAAGCCAATGACACTAAATGCCCTGAGAGGAGCGGAAAGTGCACAGATGTGCAGGCAGGTGTTAAAGCAAAAGCAGCCATGCCTCACACACACAGAAATACACACACACAGGTGCACAATTAAAGTGCCTGCTAATGGGGGCTCGAGTTGCATTTAAAGTAGTTGAACTAAAAAGAAAACAATATGATAACATCACATTGCTGTCTGTCTCACAACCAACAGCTTCAAAATGTAATCTAACTCATCCTGAACAAATCACAGTGCTTTAATAAAAGCCCGTCCCTATTGACAACCATATTAGAAGAGAGTGATGAGCTAATTGGCTGTAACCCTGATAGCCTTGTTAAGCCTCTCTTCATCACAGGTCACCACAAACAGCAGAAGAAGAGAAAACTGCCAGTCTATTATCCAGCTCAACAGATCTACAGCTTAGTGTATCCAGCAGCAAGTTAACTATTGATCCACCCAGTAAACAAAGACCCTGAGTGACGGGACCACAGAGCCAGCTACATCACCGGAGGAAAAGAGCTCAGCCACTGGACTGTTTCCAGCCAGACAGATCAGAGCACAGGGGAACAGTCCGCAGCTCAAAGGAAAACACACTCTCAAAAAATACACTTTTACACATTGAGGAATAAAACGCTTTGCATTTGGGAAATATGGAGGCATTGTTATATCCTGACCCTGGAATCCCCCCCGCTTTTGGGGGAAAACTGGATGGGAAAAGGAGGAGACACCCATGGCGCTGGTGTGTTTTTAGTAACAATAGCAACATGTCAGTTTGGTCTTGGGGCGTTCATTCTTCTGGGCTTGGTGTGTTTCGATGTGGAAATCTGGGCAGAGCAGACTCCTGTGTGGCCCAGTCTCCCTGTCTGTCTGTCTGTCTGTCTGTGTGTCTGTCTGTCTGGGTGACTCCATTAACAAGTCCTCACATACGGCGCCCGGCATTTCTGTGTGTCTGAAAGTGTGTGTTCTGCATGTGTCTGCGTATATTGGATGTGCTACACCCTGTCTTAAGAGCACAGTTAAGCCCAGCTCTCCTCCATATCAAAGCCTCAATAATTCATCCCACGACTATCTTTATTATATCCAGATATTTCCTCCTCTCTTCTCCTGTCAGAGGGTTAATACAAAAATCCAGCTATAGCACTAATGTTGTATTTCACTACAGTATACAACTGTAAATTGTATGCTTGTTAATGCTAATCTGCCCACTTCAGTTCAAGAGTCCAAACACACAGTTCACACTTCAATAAAACTCTGTAGTCCATGCTTTTTCTTTCAGTTGCCGATTGAAAATTTGCACATTTCCAAAACACAAAGTGGAACATGGTAAAATGCATCAAGTACAGTATGTGTTTGGCTTCTATATCTGAGATAGAGATAGTCACACTAACATAAGTCAAAGAATAGTACACTCTCTACCCTCAATAGCTTCATCTTAATTGACTAACATGAAAAATGTAAGTTACTTAATATCAACCAATCAAAAGAGGAAGCTGCTTGTAGTCACTACTAGTCCATTCACAATATTCTACAATTGAAACATAGACCTAGTTTCGGTATCATTAGAGAATTAAATACCAAAGATGTTTCTCTTTTGTATGAATGGCTCTAAAAAACACTGTAGGAGCAACAAGTAATTTCTCTGTACTCTCTCTTTTACTTGTCAGCTGTGAGCTGCACTGCCAAATTCTATCAGCGGTACAGTGTGTACAAGAAGCCGTATTGTGAGAAAGAGATATTTTGCTTGGCAACAGAAGCATTATCATATTCAATCCATGTTGCGCAGTGCACCTCTTGCACCGCAATACCCACAGAATGCAGGGAAAAGGCCTTCTCATTCAAACAAGCAATTACCATGTTCATATTGTGTATGTGTGTGCTCCTCTTTTGTGCTATTTTTGCTTAACAGAATACATTACGTACTCTACAAATCCATTCCAGAGTGTGGTGAGACATGTTATCAGTGTTTACATTATGCTGTATTGATCCAAGGCCATGGTATGATGCAGTATTTAATGGAGTGATGTACCGGGTTTAATGCATTAAGTTGGACTAGGTTTCACCATCCTCAGTACACACAATACGCTCATTTCTGCATTTCCACTGACCTGCATCACCAAGGTTACACACACTCCATTACTCTCCACAGATACTTGCATATGGGCTACACACACACACACACACACACACACACACACACACACACACACACACACACACAAAAAGATTTTTTCTGCCTTCACCATGCTATTTCTTTCTTTATCCACCGCTTACACCTTTCTTCCAGTCTCTCTCGCTCAGCCTCACTCCCATTTGAGAAATCATGGTAAAAAATGCTCTCTCCTGCACTTTCCCCATCTACTCCCTTCTCATGCATTTTCTGCTCCCTCGCAGCAGCGTACCCGCACTCTGTTTGATGTGGAGGTTGGGGGTAGCGAGAGTGGAAAGGAGGCAAAGCTGGGGGCACAAGGTTACAATCGAAAAAAAAAGAACAGGGGTGAAGAAGGATGGAGAGACAGGGAGTAGTGGAGTGGCCCATTGAGAGCAGCGCTACCTGATCAATACAAATGCAAGATCTAAATTATTTAGACAGGCCTCTAACACCCCTCTCTCACTCGCCTGTGGACGGATGAGCCAATCAGATGAGATCAGATGAGATCAGATCCAATCACCTGTGGGGGTACTTCACACAAACACACCTAACAAACTCTCTCTCCCACACACGAACACACACACACACACACGAACACACACACACACACACACACACACAGAGACACACACACACACACACACACACACACACACACACACACACAGACACACACACACACACACACACACACACACACACACACACACACACACACACACACACACACAGATCTAAAGGAGGAGGCTGGCAGCCTTTGATGGTAGCCTTTAACATTCTTGTCCATACCTCATTTCTCAGTACTGTTCACTTGGCCAAGGGGGATGAGGCGGGAATGGGGGTGAACTTTAAAACCAACACTCTCATCCAACACATTACAAGGTTTTGTGTGTGAGTGTGTGTGTGCGCACAAACATACACTTGTGTGTGATTTGTACATGTGTAAACAATCCAGGCGTTAGACTAGCACAGATAAAGCTTTATAAAAGTGCAGTACAGGCTTGTTTTTTTAATAACAAATACAATGCACTCTTAACAAATCAAGTGCACACATGCACAAACATACAAATATATACTTTAATTTTGTGGAAATGTATCATATTTGTTTCAGTTTCGATTGCCAGGTTAGAAATAGGGGCTGGGTTGGGTGGTGGCAGAGTAAGGTTCAGACCAACTTAGGTGGGTGTCTCTGCCAAAACAATGCATGGTCATTCGGCAAAAAAGTTGAGCTAGGCTCTCGTCCGACAAGGCCAATCAAAGACATGCAAACATGCATTACAGGAGGATAACTTTGTAACATGACCGCAGTATTTCTGCTCTTTACTTTGCAATTGTTGCAACACGGTAACGTAGTTGCCACTGTGATAACTTGTCAGAGTTGTAAAATCCTGTCTGTGAGTATTACAAACCGCTGCAGAGTTTTCTGCTGATAAACCCTTAAGCGCATTAATCTGTTACTCAAACTGGACTTCCTGCAAGTGCACCTAAGCTTAAGTTTTGCAAAACACTCATTACGCTGTACACAGAACACTCATACCCACATGCACACGCTCATACTTGAACACATAGCACATCCCTTGGCCCTAAGCCAGCATGTAATATTAATGATGCGATGTGGTATGCCTCATTACAGAGACACAACCGTGCTCCTACTCAACTATTGATGGGCCGGGGGCTTTCTTCACTTCTCTCGATCCACCAGGAGGAATGTTAAGGCACAAAGTATGAGCATACCACACAATGCAACAAAACACACATTCACAAATACAATATTGGCTTCGCTGTCAAGTCTCTCAGAGCTCAAGCAAATACACAGAACACACACAGTGAAGCCTAATCAGTAATGGAAAATGAATCTTTTGTGACAATCTATTCTGCAAAAATAAGATCCCGAATAACTGCCAGTAAATCAGAACGTCTATTTTTCATCCAAGTTCATTCATGCGCAGAATATTATGTCCCTTGTTTTGTCTCACCAACTTTCGGTTTACATTTGTTCAGTTAATATTTCAGCTAGGATTTCCCCTGACTTCTTCTGACCACCTGGTAATCAAGAAGAACAACCGGATTGCATTAGCTCCTGGTATTACCTGAGTGCATCTTGAATGCTGTAAAAGCATTCCCAACACGGGACAAACAAGGTACTGGAATAAGACAGTGAATAGATCTTTAAAAGTTTATAAGATCCTGCAGTACGTTTTGAACTAGTCCCAAAGAGGTGTGCTGATGCCTTTAGAAATGAATGCATCTATGGGTAGAAAGAGAATCTCTATTTTCTGGTTGTTTCTTTCTTTCTTTAAAGTACAAGCAGTGTGGGAGCAGCCATGATTGATAGATGGTTTTGGCCAATTCCTCAAAAAGGAGAACCAGAGAAAAACAGACCAAAGTGCTGCTCATGTTGGAAATTCTGAACTAATGTGAATGGCTCACTGTATGCTGGGTCAGTAATCATGTTAGGAACCTGAAAAAAAGGGCCCAATGGCATCCTAAAAGCAATGGTAATGTCTCTTTATGGTGTAGCAAAGAATGGTCGTGGACTGTGGTTGGCAACGCTTGGTGGCATGAGCTCATTCTTAGAAAACAGCACGTTGAGGGATTAGGCTGGAGCTGGACAGGAAGTCTGTGAGCTATGAGAGAAGACCTGATTTACAGTACAGCTTAGTCCACTTGCACCAAAGTCTCCGTGTGGTTGGCATGGCCTGAACAGCTCCTTTCTGCTCTTTGTGTACAAATACACCCACGAATTTTCACCACACCTACATCCAAACCTTTACTGTACCTACACAAGTCTCAGAAAAACATTTAGAATGTACCTAGGACTGGAGAGACGTGGCTACAGTAGGAGGGCCTGACAAGATTTGATTTGCTGCCACTCAGTTATACCATAGACAGAAAATATCAGAGTCTGCCCAGCACCACAATCACAGCCTAAGGTAGAACAAGCTACAAAGTCACAAAAGTAATTAGTGCAAGACAAGAAAAAAGAGATAGTGTAACAGAACAGATTATCAATGAATTCCCCATTTTTTCCCCAGTGAACCAGGAGGACGCCCTTTTTGTTTCCAAATGGATGGAGGTTTTCCTGGCAACAATCTGGATAAAGATAGCCGACCATCTGACCCATATCCCACTGGCAGACACACACGTGCCCCAGAGAGGACCAGGAAATGGAGGCCAGACCATGGGGAAGCTATAGTTCCATCTGTTTCCGTGGTCATGCCAGTGCTGGGGTGCCACTTCACTCTGAGCTTCCTGAAATGGTTCAAACTGTCAGTCACCTGAGCATGACACCATGAAGGATAGGTCACTATTTGCTATGGTAAGGAAACGAAAGGCTGGTCTTTTAGACTGCCCACAAGTTCAAGAATTTGCAGACAAACTGAATCACACAAGTATGAATGCATCTCGACAGTTTGAGAAGATGGTGTGGGAAGTGAGTTTCTGCACATATATGTGTCATGCGGTGTTCTAGTCAGGTCTTAGAGGCATCATTCCATTGCGTAACCTTCTGGCACCATCCTGGCCTGCTGGCACTGCCATCTGCTGCTGTGAAACACGAGATCACAGACAACCTATCAGCCACTGAGCTTCTACAGGTCTGCTTAACTACAACATCTCCACAATGTTTTGCAAATGGCTGAATGAAAGCAATTTATCTCCTAAGGCTAATTTTCAGGTCCTTTCATGCTCACTGCCAGAGATCATAACATGCAGCCTGTTTTTGTTCTGGGTCCAATTTGCTTTGTTGAGGTTCTCCTCTGTTTACCACGGAGGGGAGCTGAAGCCTTCCTGCCCGCCTAACTTGGCTTCACCCCTGCAACAGCCGTGGAGAAAAACAGGAGTGAAGAGGCAGCTCTATCACAAGCATCCTGTTCCTCACACATAATCTGCTTCACAATCACACTTCATTGTGCTGCTTTTATATGATGCAATGTATGCAAGTCTGTTTACATTCATATGCGCCTGTGTGTCACATGCTTGAACACGAGGAAGCACAGGTGTCTAAGTTATTCTTCAGAAACAGAAGCCTCAGTGTTTCTATTCCTAAGCTTCTTAAGTCTCCAGAGTATAAGAATTGAAAGTTTTGTAAATCAGCGCTCTGAAGTCACTTTCTGTCTTTATGTTAGGATTTTTGGGGTAGCATCATTTGCATATAATCTTCAAGTAATCTACAAATAATATTATTCTGCACACAATGCACTATATATGCTTTTCATTCTTTGATACGAGGCAAAAGGTTGACATTTGACTTATAAAAAGGACACAACCCCTGCAGGAGGGCATATCCACTAATCAACAGGGCAAAATCAGTTACGACAGAATATTTCTTCATAGTTTATAACTGAACATTGTATGTTCAGAAGAAGCATATCACATCGTGACAACTCAAAGGCTATTCTCTTTACCTGAGATTGGCTTTGATAGGGAATCATCTCTCTGGGCTTTAAGCATTATTCATAGGCTCATTGTACAGAAGCCTCAAACAGCACGTGGATCCCATCTAAGTACCGATCTCTGAGTCTCTAAATGGGATTTGATAAGCTGTTATTGCTATTTGGACTTCATCTTCGTCAGTGTTGAAGAAAACTTGATAGGATGAGGGGAGACAAGGTAAAAAAGCACTATAGGTGTTAAGAGCAAAAGACAGATAATCAGAAACCTAAAGCTGTGAGCAACAGTATCCTGCATAATTACATTAAAAAAAACACATAATGGGCATTTCATCTACAAAACTTTCCATACTAAAGGAATATTTCTCATCATATTTCTCATAAGATACGTAATTGGTGGTTACTGTGAAGGGTTATATTGTAATAGGGTTCAGGAACACCATGATTCTTTCCCTCTGTCGCTTGGAGACTGCCAGGACTGGAGTGTGAGCTGTCCTTATGATCAACACCATGTGTTCTGCAGACAAAGAAAAGGCTTCAACCATCCAGGCCTGACAAGCATAGCATTTCCGTCACTTATCAAAGCCATACTGAACATGCAAACACACTATCAAAAGCAAAGGTGTTTAACATGAGAACAATGACCCAGATAATATGAACAGTCTTAATGTCAACTAACACAGGTTACGGAGAAAAGTCGCCACAGCCTTCCTGAGAGAAAATCCAAGGAATGTAGAAAAACACTAAAACACCAGTCTGCCTCAAAAACTGGGGTAGGTGCCAAACCACAGTTCCTTTACACACAGCAGAGATGCAGGACACAAACCCACAGACACACACTATAACAGTAAAAATCTATGGTAAGGTCAATGACATAAAACACATCTATCCATATGTGTTAAGAGACACCTCAACACATGCTAACCTATTTGCACAGAAACATACAAACCCACAAGGCCAACCAGTGAGCCAGCTGTGAAAGTACACACAGACAAAATGCAGACATTGGACATAGACCAACACTGTTGCATAACTCCCTTTCCATCTCACCTGCTCTTTTGAGAGCTGCCATGATAGGAACCAGGAAGGGGGTAATGAGGGCCAAGCTGCCTGCCACAGCCTATATAACCTCACTGCCTGCTATGTCCCTCTCAGGGACACCAGGCTACTTAGCCTGTGTGACCTCCATCTCCTTCCCACAGCTGGTCTGTCCCCCACCTCCCAGAACCCCCAACAGCCCACCCCAAACTGCTTCACAGCAGAGCGAGCCATGACCGGAAGGCATCTGTCAAAACAAGGCCTTGAGACTTTGGACAAGGAAGAGCAGGGAGTTGCACAGACATTTGGAGGGACGGATGCTCTTGTCAACAAGTGACACCCTTTCTGTCCACTTTAACCTACCTATCCAAACAATTTAAATCCTCAGCCACTCAATTACCACATCATTCTGACCTAAGTAAGCAGTTATTTAACATGGTAAGCAGAGAGGGGATCAGCATGCTTCTTCACAGTAACACAACTGCATAACAGCCACTCACAACAGTGCTATTATTTAGGCACACACATCTTAATTGTCCAATGCTAACACTAACACGATCAGGTGAGGTCTGCAGCACAAAACGCTAAGATTTTAAGTCTCCCTGCACTGATGTTTTGGAAATATGTCCCATGGGCCATCATATCCAATATCAAATGAGTGAGCACCAAATCATCATCATGTCATTTAATCTCTGTTCTGTCCAGAGTGCACGTTAATACTGCAGTTGGAAGATGAGAGGAAACTTTTGGTAATGCAAGGTTGTTTACTCTTTGACCCATAGATGCTTAACTTCTGAAATCAATATCTCAATATTTGTCACTGAATGTAGTCCATTAGAAATCAAAAGAGCAACAAAACTGGCTGACTTTAATCACTTTCTGCGTAAACCTAAAGTGCACCAAAAGTCTCACGAAGACACAATAAAGATCCCTTCCTTCTCATTTGTGTTTTTCTACCACTTTTGTGAAAAATGCCAAAATTTCAAATTTCACTCATTTTGGCATAATTGCCAATTGGTTATTTGATGGAATTTAGTAACCTGATATACTGTAGGAAATGGCAGGTATACAGCACAGGAGTATACAGCTCGAAACCCTGCCCACCTTTACTGGAGTCAAATTATACAGGGAGCCTAGTCTATCATTGTTTTAGTCGAGATGTAGGCTGTTGTTGGTGATACACAACATACACCTCTCCTCGTAATAAAAGACACGAATAGACCAAATCTACTAAATGTCAGTGTCTTGGAGCCACTAAGTCTATGTTTAATTCAAATGACTCACAGTGCTTCTATTGAATTATTTCCAACTGAGATGAAATAGCCTAAAAAAGTCAGTAAAATATGAATATTTTCACTTTCAAAAAACAGTCCTGCTGTTTGTTTTTCTTTTTTATGAAATACCATCCCTGTATTTCCGACATTGCATATTCCAGGCTCACTACGGCTTATGAGATAAAAGAGAATAAGTAAGTAAGTTAGCACCAGGTGTACCTGCCCTCCTCTTAGCCATCCTCATGGGCTGACACTTCAAACTGCAGTTTTTATCAGAGTATCAACCTGGACTTTTGAGCAGTTTCAACTTTGCGAACAGTAAAAGACGTGGTGCTCATTTTATGTTGGACAGCAATTGTTATGAGTATTCCAAAAAATCTTTTCTTACATACAGTATGCATGGATTTTCAACAAAACTGACTTTTTACTTAATACAGCTGTGACTTCTATCAAGAGCGGTATGGTTTCACTGGATTCTAGGGCTGTAACTTCTGTTTATTTGAAATTGGAACAAAAAACTAGAATAAAATGTAGCAAGCTGTTTGAATTAAATTTATATTTATTTAATATTTAATTTACAGTCTGTATGCACATCAGACCATTTGAAGCAGTTTACGTTATAATCCAGCAAGTCCAGAAAGTATTCTGGGTTCTTCTCATTAAATTTTTTTTTTACCATTCTTACTGACCTGAAACATCTGGACACATTTTCCTTTTGCAAAATCAGACATCTGCTCTGCCTGTTAGCACGTACTATTTTATTCCCATGCATATGTGCACACAGGAGCACACATGGCGTAAGCTGTCCCAACCATGTTCCCACATTCACAGATATAATGGCTCTAATATGAAAATTGGAAGTGTCACTTTACATCTCCGTACAGCCGGTCCTTCTCAGCATCTCTTCCACACGCACCTTCCCCTCTCATTCTCACTGACACAATATTTTCATCATTACAGCACACTTTTATGTTGACATAAAAAGGTCAACACTAAAAACAATCTGGTACAGTGTAGAATATAAAAGTTTTTGTTAGTAGTTTTTTTTACTGATGACACCTCTTTCATTCAGAAGAGTGGTACATGAACAGTCATGTAACGTGTGTCAACAGATTGACTTATCTATTCAAAACAAATGAACTGATGTGACATGGGTCTCCTATAAGTTTAAAGATTTGAATTTAAAAATATAAAATTGCACACATATGTAGTTGAAAGTCAACAGTATGACTGTTATTCAGCTACTAAATTTAAATTCAGTTCTCAATTTAAAGCAGTCCAAGAATTTGGCAGATCCTTTAAAGAACTCAAAGACGTCCTGGGAGCTGGAAAGGAAGGCAGGATATTGTGCTTCACTATTTTGCTCTCCGCTCCCTGCTCTTTTTTGGCGTGGAAATTACAGATTATGGCCAACTAAGTGAAAAAGTACTGACATTAGTCAAAGTCTGACATGCCTCCATAGCTTTTGGATATGAATGTTTGGGTGGAAAGAGAGTAGCACAGTGGTGTGGAGGGGGCTGCACAGAGCAGAGGGGAAAGATTGATTTCTAATTAACAAGCTGGTTGCAGTAATGAAAGACTAGATGGTCTCTACTGGTAGTGGATCAATGGGGAGCATTTCCCTTGACATCTAGTCTTAATCACACCAGCTCAGCTTGGTAAGAATGCACTCATTGCTGTAATTAACACTGTCACGCTCCTTCCATCGCCCCTCTCTCATCCCATCTCTTCTCTGTCGTAACCTCTACCTCAAACCTCTGCTTTCACTCAATAGCAAGACTCATTCAATGACTCTATCGCTCAGTTTCCTCTGCTTTCATGACATAGTGACATCTGCACAAATGTGTTGAGTCACTGACAAAGACATTGTGATGTTTATGATCAGAGAGAATGGGCTATGCTATGATGGCTGTATTGGTGTTTGGGTTTGCAACCCAAAGGTGCTGCATTTATGATCTCTGCAGTTTGCAGGAGTGCATCTGTGGTACAGCTGTCCACTTAATTAAAATATGGCCCAGGCTCATAAGTATAAGTTATTTTCCTCTCTTCACTCGCTCACGTTACTTATCTTTAACATTGTATCTTAGCAATTTCATTGAAAGAAATTGTATGGCTGCCATCTCCAGAGGGGGCCGTGGTAAACGCTGTGGTGTGATTAAGAGATACTCTCATTTCATACTCTTGGTCCCTGTGAAAGGAAGCACTGCACACCAAGTGACAGACATGTTCCCAGCTCCACATTCATTTCTGAGGAAAAAGTTAAACTAAGGACAGAGATCAGCCATTCAGAGAAGAAGATGGTCTTTACAGAGCGTAGTTTGGTGGGAAGGTGAAGTCTCATTCATTCTTCAGTCTATACCTCTAGTATTCTGAATTTCAGTCACCAGTCACAAACTTCCTTGAAAGGCGAGGTACGATCAAACACTTAATCCACTGAGGTGTAAGACACACTGGTCCACTGGGTACTCCTTGGTTTATCTAATATGTCACTAGTTCACTGATGTCCCATTTCAAAGGGACAATTACTACTCATGATATGTGAAAGGTAAAGGTAAGCTTGCATTTCCGAAATCTTGCCGATAAACCCAGAAAGCAAGATAAATGTACATAATCTTTTTTGTCGTCCACTGGGAGAATCTCTGTGGATGTTCTAATCCTGAGTCTGAGCTCACTGATGACACATGGACCTGTGGGGGGTAGATGTATGAGGTTTGATATGTGGGATTTCACAACAGAGCATTAGGGGAATGAAATATTTTCAGGGGGCCTGTAAACACCAACCCCCTCAACCATGCTGCCACTTTCGGCAGGAATATGTTTGAGCCTGTGTGTGTGCACGGATGTGTAATCTGGCTTTGCCAGCCTGCTGTGTCTCTCTCGGCAGAGTGGGTCTGGTTGTTTGAAAGAGGCTGGTGCTGAATGGGGGGTAGGGCTGGGGCTAATCCGCCTGTGCCACGCGTCGTGTGCCCAGCACCCAGCCAGTTGCACCATGCCGCCTCCTCTGTAGTGGGTCCATTGGAGCGCTACAAGGCCCTCTGAATGCTATCAGCACAGACGACACACTGGCCCCCAAGCAGGGATTACAGCTCTCTCAATGAAGTCGCCAGAAGGAGGATCCAGCGCAAGAGGAGGAGAAGAAGGAGGAGGAGGTACACAATCCTCCAACAGGAGCTCCATTCTCTAAAAGGAAGAGGCCATCGGCAAAGCTGACACGCCAATCAACAGTGGCTGGGAAACCACCCCTTGAGAACAACACGTCCAGCATGAAGGATAGGGAGCTGGGAAGACAGATTTAAAAAGGATCCATCACTTTTCAAAATCCGGCTTAAAGCCACTTGGTACTCCTTAAGGACAATGAACACTGGCCCATTGTTATGAGGTAGATTGGGATGAGAACATTAGCATGAGTTTGCATAGACAAACGGAGCTCTGAACGTCATATGCAATCCTGGTGTTTGAGCTCTCTGAGAAGTCAAAAAAAACTATGTTTACAACCTGTTTGTGAGTTAAAAGTAGACATCAAAGAAGCAGAGGCAGAGGAGAGGGGGGAAACTTAATGTGCCAATAAAAAATTATTTAAAGAAATGGTGGAAGGGTGCGTCCCTTGTGTTTTCTATTGGAAAACTTAGGCAGCAAGTAGAATGTGGTTGAGATTCATCCTCACCCTGAGGGTCTAGAGTATGTTGTGTGGGCTCCTTGAGCTGGTGTTCTGTCTCCCACTATGGTTTACTATAGAGACTGATATATTTACAATGATTGAAATACAGCATTCCTCATTGTACTTAATCTTCAATAACAGCAGAAATGAGAGCAAGCAACCAAGAAGAACACAACCAAATGTTTTGTGCTTCAGGCATACTCATAATGTCACTATATTTTGGCTGGTTTACATGTTGCTAAAGTTGTGCTAGAAGAGGAATCTGTTACTGCTTGTGCTGTCTAAAACTTAAACCTCCAGACACCTGAAAAGGGACGCAAGGGAAACACAGCAGGCATGCACATACTAGGACAGCGGGAGTCTAGCATCTGCACACCCGAGCTTGTATTATCAACAGAGAGGCACTCCAAATCAGGCAAACCCCCAACAGGCAAGCACACACTCCAACATCCTGAAAATACTTACGCCCACTTGTCTGCCCACTCATGAAAGTTACTGAAAACACAACTCACATTTGCTTGTTAAGAGCTTTCTTGTTTTGGCTGGAAAACGAACCCGTTGAGGAAATTGAAAATAAAAAATGTAAGAGCTCCTTGCCGCTTGCCCAGATAAGACTGGCACAGGCACACACTTCTGCCTGGCGTTGATCCAGTCACTGCCTTCATTTTTAGCTCTTTCTACCACACCTGGCACCATGCTGCCATCATTCTGGCACTGGCCTGGCAAAGGCTAACAATGTCACTGGTATCTGAGGCGATTCGCTGTGCTCTGATGCAGTAAATCAATTTTTCATAAATGTAGCGTATAGGTGGCATGTGGCCCATCTCAACTATCACGGCCTCAAATTCTCCAGAGCTACTGAAGCTCAATGATTCTTTATGAGAAAATACAAAGTTGGAGACAGAAAAAATGTCTGTCACTGTCGGCTTGTTGCAGTGTCATTAAATTGTCATAGGTTTGTACAGTGTATTATAATATCAAGAGCAGGTTCCTGTGAAAACAACTTGTCACAGTCATTTAGCACCTGACAGGAGGAAAATACCAACCTCCTGTTCATGTTATCATGTCATATCCTGTTGTAACATTGTCACAAAGAATTGTAATAGCCCGCTGATCAGGACATTTGTGTTTAGCCAGTGGAACATCTGACCTGTCTCTGTGTCATGATGGATCACCCACTAAGAGCTGAGTGCTGTGTGCATGGCCAAGCGTGCATGTGTGACAAAGGGAAGATTCCCAATGAATATCCATTCTCATTTCTCGCCCATCTGCTCCCTCATATCAAGGAAACTGGCATATCTCAGTGAATACAATGCTCTTTAAATGGTTCATCATTCAATGTCCACAAAGATAGGACATCCAAACACACCCAGCGAGCCCATACAAACAGTAATACACTTGACACACTTCCCTCTACTCAGTGAAGTGACCTATTCAGACAAAGCAGCAGGAGGCAGAGAGGCTGAAGAGCTGGGAAGCTAATGAATGCACGGGTTTGGACCACTTGAAAGTGCTAGTTCTATCCGCATGTTGCTTTTCCTTTGCTCACAAGAGAGCCCTATTAAACCATTAGCCCCGATCCCCTCTACCCTTTCCTCACTCTTACCTCGTTTTCAGTGCCTCTGCTCCCCTAAACTCGATGTCTGCATGAAAACTAGGCCAGTCCTTTGATGGTTCACTGACCAATGATTGCTGCACCGTAAGAAATACTTAAGAGTTTTCCTGGTCTTTTTAATAGATGAATGTAAAACACTACAGTTAAGCTGAACAGAGAGGTAAGGAACACTAGACCATTGGACAGGAAGGGTAGGGACACCAACCAAATCTAATCACTCTGCAGGAACAGTGCTCCAAGTAATGCAGCACTGACAAGAAGTGGTCAGAGGTCAGAATGCAGACCCTTAACGGTCCCCTCAGAGGTTAAGTGCTGCAGAAGGTGATGATGACATCCAATGAGCTGCTTAAATCACAGCAGACTGATGCCATTTTGGCATTCGATCTAAAGACAAAGATGGCTGTGAGCACCTTCTGTGAAGGCTCAAAGATGGGCCATGTGTTTCCATGACGTCTTCGTGTGGCTTCACCGATATGACCTGGTGTATGATAAGATAATATCTGCTTTTCTACTAGGGCCTTGTGTCTGTGACCTTCACTTTAACATGGCCGACTTGTTGTTCTACAGGCATCAGTCAACAGAACACTCACAGAAAAAACTCCCCCCAACCACGACAAGTAATCAACTTTGCAGATAGATAATGGCCTTTTTCCCATTGCAAGGCACAGCGAGTTGTTTCTGGTGGTTGGCAGGAGAGCTGCTGAAGTAATTCACAATGTCTAATCTGATAGGTTATCATGGGAAGAGCTGATGGCATTTTGTGGGGATGAATTTATCTCCAAGTTCCCATTAAGAATGTCATTTAGTGGCAACGTCCAAATCTCCTTGAAATGTTGATTGTTTCTCAGGCCTCTTCAATCATTTGCACATGAAAAGGTCCATGGAAAAGGGACTGCAGTAGAGACCATTGACAGATTAGCAATGGCCATTTCAGCCTGTACTGTCAACTACTTCTCCAAGCAGCTCTCTTGTTTTACCCTCTGTTACTTTCCCTTGCACCACTGTTTCGCCTCCTGTTTTCTATTGTGGCAGTGTGGTAGAGACACACTGCTGAATCCCATTGAATATTGTTTGGTTTTCAATAGTGTGTAGGAACAATGAATATGGTGAGAGAGACAGAGAGAGAGCTACGCTACGAACCTGAACATGCATGCCTCAGCAGGGACTTGTGTGAGTGGCTCATTCAGTGCTTTACACTGACACCAATAACCCTGCATACGGAAACACACACAAAAACTCTACACTATATGCAAATGCAAATCCTGACAATACAAGCACAAACTCAAGCTTTTAAAAATAACTGAATAATTGACACCAGACAAAACAATGTATTCTATCCAAAACTACATAGTGCTTGAAACCACTGGCATGATGAACACAACAGTACCTTTCATCTATAGTGCCTAACCATCATTACACAGTAGGATGAAATCGACAGACAAAAAAAAAAATGTACAAATTCCTTGACATACAAAAGACACTCAATCAATCTCACTGGCCCCATTTCTGTTCATGCACCTCCATTTTTGCAGCTATTCTCCACTGACTTGCAGAGGACACCGCTCTGCCGTTCCATTCGCTCACCAATCTTTTCCATTGCGCTTTTTAATCTGACTGCATAACTGAGTAGAATGATGTTCCCTCTTCTAATGATTTGAATCCAATGTGCTCTACTGGAAAGGCCGTGTTTTCTGATACTAAAACAGTCTGTTGGGAGGAATTTTGCCTCTTCCTCTTCCCCCACTGCTGTGTCACCATCCATTCTTGAACACTGTTGTTCATCAGTTAAAACGACCATGCCAAATCAGGGAGACAAGAAAACAACAGGAATGAAAAACAACACTTTCTGATTAACTGTGTTTAGGAACAGGGCTCTGGGTTATGTATTGTGATGTTGCTTCCTATAAACATGTGGTTGCTGTATGGAGAACATCTTGCATTTCCCAGAGCAGTGTTAAAAGAGGTCAGACACAAAATGAAAAGAAAATGCTTCGACATTACTGAACTAAAGAACTGCTCCCTGAGTGTAGCAAAAGCGGTTCAAAAGGGTCATTTGATTATTTAGAGGACAGGCTCAAATCCCAGAGTGAGTTCTTAGTTCTTTTTACTTCTCTCTCTCCTCTGAAAGATAAGGCTATATGTGGGCAGTATGTGAGTGTGTGCGAGTGACACTTGGTTTCCATTTGTCTAGTACAAGGATTGACCCTAGAGTCTGAATACAAGCACACAAAACTCCACAAATCTTTTCATTTTTCCTCCTTCCGTTTCCCAGTGGTTCAGAGTGTCTCTACAGTATTTCTGTTTTCATTTTGTCTACTGTGACCCTGCCAATACACCCACCCTCTCAAACATTTCACACAGAGAGTAACACAACCTCTCTTGGTCATTTCATTCTGATAGCTAAACACAGTAATCTTGTCTACAACACACACACACACACACACACAAAGTATGCTGCCTACACATGGTCTTATCACTCAAAAGCAACAGAGAAGCGAGAGGCAGTGAGGTCAGATCAGAAACCCAATTACTGTACGACAAATTGGCCACACAGAATCTTACTCTTGCTTGGCACCGAATGCTGAGGTGGTTCTTTGAGGCACTCACCTTCTATCTCTTTTAAAGAGGTCATTTGTCTTTTATTTTTCTAACTTCCCCTTCTTCCACTGGCAACCTCTCTCCTTTGCGCTCATTCTTCAGTTTTCTTTTCTACAGCCCTTCAACCACATGGCCAGCATCTCTAATGCCTTCCGCCCACCATTTCCACATGCAGCTCTTTCAGTGGTTAGATCACACGTTGCTTTTAGAAGATTAAACCAAATGTAATCCAAAACTAAAGCCCAGAGAGCACATAAAATCAATGAGAAAAAACAATTGACCAAACCATATAAAAGAGGCATGCTGAAATACAAAAGTTCTTTTGCAGAAATGAACAAAAAATGTCACAAGAATACTTCCCTTGCCCTTTTCTTCACAGCACCAGAAGAAGAGATTTACAGTTTTCCCCTTTCTGTCTTTTTCTATCATTCTGTTTTCAGCAGAGCAGGCAGATACATGTCCACGCTCAATTCATGTCTGTATATTTCGCACTCAATTCCTGTCACAATGAGCTAGGCAGTGGCCGTGGTGAGAACATGTAAGGATGGATGTAACCATTAAGGTTTGAGAGGATGAGACAGAGGTGGAAGGGAGGCAGAAACTGGGATTACTCCTGATTGCACAACTAAGGACACAGCCAGCCATGTTTCACTTGCTGACTTGCCATTTATCAATCCACCCCCAAGCAAAATCAGTCAAAACCCCAGAAATTTAACAATGAGCTGCCATCATGTGCCAAAACATGGGACGGAGAAAAAAAGTGAGCAGCTTGGAACCCTGTCATTTTTTCGTGCAAGCCCCGCTGCTGGTATCTTATCAGCTCAATCCTCTCATCGTCATTTAAATCTCCCCCTACTCCATCCGATCCCAGCCGTGGCCCTATTTAAATCTCTCCCTCCTCCCAGTCCACCACATTTCTAATGCTAATTATTTAAACCTCTTCGTGCGCTCTATCCCTCCCATCCACCAGCTAGTTATTCAAATCTCTCCCCACCCGCTCTCCCTACAAGCCCGGCCCCAGTTAAAAGGTGCTTGACTGAAGGGTTGATCTGGGCTGTTGTTTTCAGACAGAGGATAATATTGCTTCTTCCAGACTCGTCTCCTTTCCTGCTCTGTTTTCCTGGCCTTCTCAGATCCTTTTTCTTTCTATATACAATTACACCGCTGCACATATCCTTTTTGAAATCAAGAGGTTTATTTGCCATGATAATAGAATGCAGTTGTTAACAGTGCAAGAACAGTGTATCAAATTAGATAGAATATCACAAAGACAGGGTTAGGAAAAGATATAGGCAATGTATACAAAATGTGTGCATTTAGGAAGCTAGATATAATCAGTAATATACATGAAACCTGTGTACATCCAACTCTTAGAGAACAGGATAGCTGCATGGGAATGTGACCTTAGTCTGTCTGTGGTGGCCTGTTAGGGTCACTGTCCCCAGTGTTAAGTGAGCGGCGAGAGTGAGTGACTGAGCAATGGTGACACTGTTTGGGAGGTCAGAGGGGATCTTTTTTCCAGGATCAGGTGCCAGCACATCAGTGTGGGAAAGAGGACATCAATCTCCATCTCCTCTTACACTCTAAGCATAGGTTTACGGATTTCTTAATCTTTATTTCTATCAGTATCTCTTTCTATGATGCTCTGTTTGTCCATTCGCACTCACAGTTTTCGAGTCTCACTCTCACTCTCATTCAGTTGGAGGGATCTCGCTGTTAGTCCTGTGGAGAAGCCACCTACACATGGAGCATCAGGATCACAGCTCAGTAAAACACCAAAGCTGCTCACAGCACTGAACAGGAGTCCCACTCAGCATCACTACTTATAACAGTTACATAAATGCTGGTTTCCAACAACAGCCACCCCACACAAACTGCACACTCCCATATGCACACACCACAGCAGCACATCATGTGTGAAGCAAAACACCTGCAAGAAAACGTATTCAATTACACATGTGTGTTTAATTTAAGGCAGGTTTAATATCTTTAATGTAATGTATCTTATGCAAAATTACAAATTTAGCACAATTTAGCAATGTCTGTTCATCAAGAAAACATCCACAAATTCAAAGTGAATTTCTTTCACAAAAGGAACGCGGTTTTAAAATTATACAAGTTGTGTTTTCACAACCAAATTTACAATCAGATCAATTCAAAACACTTCTTTTTGTGTTATTTGTTACTGATTAACAAATTGGAGAAACAATAGATCTTATTCTCTTCAGCATGCAGTAAAAAAAAAAAAAAAGTGGACACCGTAGGGGGTGTGCTCACCTTGGTACTCCTGTCCAGGGGTGTAGGCAGTGGGGTTGCCCGTAATTTGGAGGGTGAGTAGCACCTCTCCCCCACCTTCCGCCACCCCGGCTCCCTCCAGCTCCCCATGGTGGGTGCAAAGGAAGAAGAAGGGGTTGAAACGGGGGTAGAAGCTTGCGGGGGGCGCCCCGAAATCCATGCTGCTGCTCCCCAAGACTAGGGCCAGCAGGGCACAGCCTAAGGCACCCCCGAGAGAGGCCCGCACCATGGCCATCTGCCCTCACCAAGCGAGGGACTAGGGAGTGGAGGTGGGTGAAGAGGTGAGGAGAGAGATGAGTGGGAGCAAGGAATGCACAGGTAGAGTTCCAGAGGACAGCTCTTGGAGTCCACAGATGAGTCGAAAGTCCAAAAGTGCGTGCGTGAGAGTGCGTGTGTCTGTGTGTGTTTGTATGTGTGAGATTAATGTGTGTAAGTGTGTGGGCTTGGCTGTGAGGAAAACTGTAGAGCTCTGTTCTTCTGCTTCCTCTCCCTGTCCTACCTTCACTCTCGGGGAGTTCAGAGCTTCGCCTGTGCTGTCCTGCTCCGGCGTTTAAATACCTCACCCCCTCCCTCTGTTTCCCTCTCTCCTCCCACCCTCCCTCCCTCCCTCTCTCTGTCTCTCTTTCGCTCTAACACCAGCTCCACGCGTGCTGTATGCACTCTATGAGACGGCCTCCCTCCTCTCTCTCATCCAGCTCTTCTCTCCTCCCTTTCCTCTCTCTGCCAGTCTATCACTCTGCCTTTTTCCTTAATCTCTTCCTCCCCCTCTCTTCTCTCTTTCTCTTTACCTCACACTAAACCACTGTGTTACTCCACATTGCACTCTTGTATCCCTCTCCCGAGACCTTGGCTGTCTTATCTCTATGCATCTGTTAGTTTCTTCATCCCTAACCAGCCCTCTGACAGATCCCTTTCACTCTCCTCTCTTTCCTTTGTCTTTTTGCCCATCCACCAGACTGTCTCCTCCTCTCCCACCCACTATCACACCTCCTTTCTCCCTCCCTCTTCCGCTCTCTTCACCTCCCTCTCCTTCCCCGTCTCTGCTTCTCTCTCTGCTTCTCTCCCACTTAGTCCCCCTCCCTTCTTTCGATCTCCCTCTCCCTCTTTTTCCAACCCTGTACCTCTCGGTCTCTCTTCTTGTCTTCAGCAACGCTCAGATTTGTTTTTCTTCTTCTCTACTGTTGCTTTTTTCATGGGTTTTCCATCAGATTCTCCTTTTCCACAGGATTCTCCAACTTTTTTTCCCTTGTCAGAGCCCCCCCTTGTGCGCCACCTCTCTGCTCTAGATTAACCCACCACTACACTGAAGACACCAGCTATAATGCTGCTTTCTCTGCTCACCAAATGATGGATAAGTGTTTCTCTAACACCCTGTACACACTCCCCTCTCGCGCTATGTCTTTCTTTCTTTCATTCAGGAATAAATACAAAAAAAACCCACAAAGCTTCATCCGTCACACTTCTCAGCTACACACTCCCTCCATGTCTCTCTCTTTCTCTGCTCATCCATTTCTTGCTCTGTGTGTAAGTGATACACTATGCCCCCCCTCGATCATTCTCTCAGCAGACCTTGAGGATATAAAAAGATTAATTTTCCAAGTGCATCACAAACACACAAATGTTCCCAGTGGCTATACAATACCTTCCATGGTACAAGGCCAAAGAGAAAAACCACATTAAATAAATTATTACAGTGAAGGGGGGAACTTAAAGAACTTGCTGTTAACACCATTGACCGTCTCTTCTGGTGTTTCTCTTTAGCTGCCTGCTGGGTTTGTGTGGTTAAGTGCCTATTACAGACATAAACACTCCCAAGCCAGCAAGCTGCACACACACACTGTCAGCCGCTTCACGTCCAAACAGCCTGACTGACCCACAGCAGGAGCACACAGCCAGGCCAGCATGGCCAGATGCTTTCACAGTCTAAACCCCGGATCACACATACACACAAGCAGATACACACAGAAGCAAAATGCATTTGTGCTCTTATTTACTAATAAACACACATACAAAGCATTAAACCATATCTCTTCTCATTTTTTTTGCATGTCTTAACTTTGATGTGAGGAAAGATTTATATTTGGCTCAAGTGAAGTAATTCACCTGCCAGGCCAGCTGCTGCTCCCAGGCCAGCTCTAGTCAGCATGTTTATCCACACAGAAATACAGACATCCAAGAAAGGCTGGACAAAAAGGCAAATATTATGCAACTTTAAAGGGGAACTGCACTCCCTTTGTCGATTTCTGTTTCTATCTATGGTGGCCAGTCTCATCCATATCAACTTACAAATAAACTACACAGCCAAAACATGCTTCAAATACAGATTCTTACAATCTGGTTTGTAGAAAACAAATGAACTTTAGTCTCTATTCCGTTAGCTTAGAAACAAAACAACTGCTCAGTGCTCTCCTCATCATCTTTACAGTCTTTCACAATTCTCCATTGAGAACACTTTATGTGTGATGAAATCACGTTTGAGTTTTAGTTCATTTTTTTTCATCCATGGCGACTACAAACAGCAACAAATCTCTCTCTCTCTCTCTCTCTCTCTTTCAAGATCTTAAAAAACTGAGTCATCACAGTTGCTCAAAAGAGAAAGCAATTCTTTTCCTCATATAGAGGCCACAGTAATACCGTGAGCAGAGCCCTGCTGCTTCTGTTGCCCATGGGACAACAAAACATCAGAGAGCTAAATAAAGTGATGTGGAAAGCGTGACAGCTGCTTCACAAAGAACAGGTGTCTTGTAATGTTAGGTGTTTGCTTTAGTATGCCACTTTAAGACCATGTCAAGCGTATGCAAGACAGCACTGTGAGAACAGCAATGGAAAAGAAAGTACAGTAAGAAACAGTGTATAGTCCAACTGAAGGCTGTAACTTTTCAGAAACAGAGTGTGTCCTCCCCAGTTGCTCCATGAGGTCAGCTAGGTGGACCAGTCTGCTGAGAGTGGGGTCAGAGGTTATCACAGTCCTTCTCTGCTGTTCCTCTCAACCAGTCCACAGCCACCCTCCAGCACCTCATTGCCTTAATTAAGTACTTTTAATTAATCTAACTGCATTAACTCACCGGTGAGACTTCTTAAAGAGCTTAAGTCCTCATGTGAAGCTTCGATAGCATTCCACTCTGTAAATGTTGCCATACTGTGGTTACAGCTTTTCACTGAAAAAATACACCTCTTAACTTTCCAGTCTTGTGTTAAACTTGTCTTTCAATAGAAATAAGTGAATATTCAATAGAAATAAGTGAATATTCTGAAGATGATCAGGGTCTTATGGGTCCAATAAAAGCCACACTGCTCTAAAAGAAGTTTTTGAGATTTGGCACCTCGTGACGGCCCTCTGGCTCTGCTGTGGCCTGTAGGGTTGTACATGGTAGGTGAATTAGTGGAACTGAGTGCACCTGACCAGTCCATGGTTTGGTTTAGT